>NC_044499.1:31783314-32108314 GCF_902362185.1 Chanos chanos | reverse complement strand
GATAAAGAGAAAAAGAGAGAGTGAGAGAAAAAGAGAGAGTGAGAGAGGGAAACAAAGAGAGAGAGAAGGGGGAGAGAGAGAGAGAGAGAGAGAGAGAGATGCAGAGAGAAATGATGCAGAGAGGTGGGGGGGGGGGGGGCTGTAAAAAGGAATAATCGAATACGTGTGAATGACTGATGTTTAGGGCCGTGTACTCACCACGTCTTTCCTGTACAGTACTTCCAGTGCATCACTGAGGAGCTGACAACATCCCTCCAATTCCTCATGATTCTCCAGGTGAAATTTCAACTGATCCGTCATCAGCGGTAACAGAATCTCTCTGCAATCTGATAACACAGAATAAAACATCAGTCTGAACACACACACACACACACATACACACACACACACACACACATACGCTTTCACCTTACACTAACATTATCCTCAGTTTGAAACAAAAATCGTAAATTTTGCTGTATTTTAATAAGCCCAGCAAATGGGCTCAGGAATCATTTGTTTTCTAAATGGAAATATAATACTACCACATCTCTGAGCCTTAAATAAAACAAAAGACAAACACGCACTAATTTCCCAGCACAGGCACGTGTGGATCAGGCCCTCCCTCTGCCCCACGGCACATGTTACTATCACACAGATTTAGCCTGACTGCCACTGGCCACACACACAGTCAGGAGACATGTCATTTCCATATGCAGCTGAGTGAGAGAGTGTGTGTGTCTGTGTGTGTGTGTGTGCGTGCATGCACGTGTGTGAGAGAGAAAGAGAATGAGAAAGAGAGAGAGAGTGTGTCTGCGTGGTGGTTCAGGGAAGGGGTGGGCAGAAGGAAGATGAGAGAAATAGAGAAACATACAAAGTTTACCTGAGGCACTGAAAGTGAAATTATCATATTTTTTATTAAACTTCAGATCCTCATCTGCAGCTGCACTGCGGCTCATGAAAACTAGAAGCAGGGAGGAGAGATGCCTCTATAGCATGTCAATCAGAGAATGAGGGGGAGGGGCTGAAGAGTCTGCTACAGAGAACAGGAGACAGTGTCCACTGAGAAAGTTAGAAATACTGTTCCTTAATGAGCGTCCACAGAGCAAGTCATAAAACATAACAGCAGTGTTCTTGACTGTGAGTGCTATAAAGACAGAGAGAGTGCGTGTACTCTTTACAGCTCAGCATCTGGCCACTGCCCCCAGTTCAGAGAGCAAAAGGAAAAAGTTAAAGTGGAGAGGGGGAGAGACAGAGAGAGAGAGAGAGGGGGGGGGGGGGGGGGGAGAGAGACACCTCTGTGGCTGAGCATCTGGTCATTGCCCCCAGCTCAAGACAAAGAAATAAAAGGAGAGAGAGACAGAAAGAGGGACAGAGACAGAGAGAACAAGGTGAGAGAAAGAGAGAGGAGAGGAAAGAGATAAAAACAAGGCGAGAGAGAAAGATAAAGCAAGGTGAGGGAGAAACATATTCAGCAAGATGAAAGAGAGAAAGAACCAAAGCAAATCTTTTTCCCCCACCAATCCAGAGTCATTAAAAACATGCCATCTCAGATGCTAAACAACATTACCATTGCTTTCCCCTGTTACACTGCTCAAGCTGCTGACTGTTTCACACACATTAACGGCTAATGGCTTGGATATTCCTCTACAGAACACACTCATACATACAAACAGGTCCATACTTAACACTGTCCATTAAGGCCTGAGGAGATGAAGACACGCACTGTTATTGTCATTAGTACTACTGCTTCACTAAACAGTAAATACAGGCACTGACAAAGAAAGTTACCATTTAAAAAATCAAAATAATAGCTACAATCGACATGACAGTTTAGACCATGCACAATGCCATTTAAAAACGTAGATGCAATTTCTGTATCAGACTTGAGAATAGGATATTACGCATACGCACACACTGAATTGATAACCTATACGATACACTGTACTATTCTACACCCTATAACAGTTCACAGAAAGACGACCTCTGACAGGTGACTGTTGTCTGAAATGATTAAAGGAACGGAGAGAAAACAATCGAAATGTGTTCTGCTGCAGGGAGATGAAATAGGTTGGAATGATTTTTTTCACTTCCATCTCTCAGAGGCCGACCAAATTTAGCTAGAGGGGGAAATATTACAGAACACCTCCACTCTATTTGTGCATATCTGGAGTAGTTAAAAATGCCTAGAAAACAGCACTGGCATAACACCCAGCCCCAGAACAAGACGTTTTTCTCAAAAGTCCAGTGTGGAGTCCAGACAGTCGCCCATACACTAAATACAATAACAGGCCGTATGTACGTTGCCTATTTCACTCATACCACTCATATCATCTCTCAGATTGATTTATGTATCCGTCTGGTAACTCTAACTGCGGCGGCCTGTGTAGTTGATTCTATTTGCCCGCGTCTCAGTGAATGGAGTTTTATTAATCGTGATGAAAATCATTAGAGTCATGTTCCAAATGGCTATAAAAAAAACTGTGACCGCAGACAAATGAACTGCATCCCCATCAATTAGGCAAAATGAATCCAGAGAAGACTGAGAATGCAGAGAGAGAGAGAGAGAGAGACAGACAAAGACAGAGAGAGAGAGAGAGAGACAGAGACAGAGACAGAGAGACAGAGACAGAGAGAGAGACAGAGAGAGAGAGAGACAGAGAGAGAGGGGAGCCCTAGCACTGGGACTCAGTGAAACAGATACAAATTACACATCTCGCAGAGTTTCTTTGTGTACAAGTCATTTAACAAACTCAGGCCTCCCTTACAGAGCTAATCGAGCAACAGGAAAAGGACAAAGTTTAAACCAGCTGTTTGATGGACAGATCTGAGGGTCCTGTTTTTTTTAACTAAGCACTGCAATCACAGCAACGATTTACTCGCAATTAACTGAGCTTAACACACTAAGAGTCCTTCCAGAGGCATAAATACATATTACATTAATTGTCGATTCATTTGTTTCTTTATTTTATGACATAACAACCAAATAGAGAACATTCCAGAGTTTTTAAAACAAGCCGCTGGAAAGAGGAGCGCTTGCACCTTTTCAAACAGGAAGCAGACACGCTTCTAGAGACTTCAAATCTCTGAAAATAGCTCAGAATTGTCTGACAGTTTTGCAACTGCATGCTCTTAGAGAGATGGAGAGAGAGAGAGAGAGAGAGAGAGAGAGAGAGTGAAAGAGAGAGAGACAGAGAGAGAGAGAGAGAGAGAGAGAGAGAAGAAGAGACAGCTGGTTATGTGAGTACACAGAACACTTGAAGGTTACCTAAGCATTCAAACAGAAAAGACAGTCGAGAAAGCTGCATGTTTGCGAAATATTTTCAGCAAATGACATAAAAGAGAACACATAAAAACCAACAAAAGAATATTCATGAAAATATCATGGCGTTACTGGAAGTGTTAAATTTCACTTAATGTTGTTTGATGTCTCCAAAAAAAAGAGTCAGAGGCAGCTAATCTCTCAGCAAATTAAAATGACTGCTAATCAGGTCTACAGATGCTAAACATGACCAAGGGGTGACCACAGCATTACAGCCCCCATGGACTTTCAATTACACCTTAATACAGGATCGACCGCATCAAGTTTTCCATTGACAGCAATCTAGACGTGAGGAGGGGTCTTTCAGTAATTATCTGATGGCCCGAACAAAGATCATTTAAACATAAAGTTCTGTTCATTCGAATAAAAGCAATCAAATCAAATGAAGCTCCGTGCAGGGTGCAGAGACTTGAGCGAAGCATCGTGAAGGTTAATAAAGCATCTCGACGCTTAAGATGAAGTCTTTAGTTCAGTCAGGTTTTTACTAAGAGTCTATTACAGACAAGACACCTCACAATGTAGCATCTCAGTGATCTTGGTTCAACAGTAAAGCAAATAAATAAAGAGGTTTGTACAAACTGAGTATGAATTCCTTATGTCAGTAAATACAGAGGGAAATCTGGAGTCTGTTGACAGTATAACGGAGTGTGTGTTGGGTTTTTCTTTGGTTTGGTTTTTGCAGGGGTAAAATGGCAGACTGCTGTCCACAGCCTTGGAGTGATACTGAGTGGGACCACACACGGTGACATAACACTTAGAGAGCGACAGAGAGCGTCTCTTAAGACCACAAGAGCCGTTGACATGTTTGCGCTCACACCACAAGCCCCGTTTGCTGGTAATTTATGTCCCCAGCAGTGACAACCCAAAGTGGATGTGACATACTCCAGTAGCTGAGCGAATAATTCACCTCTTGTAGAATAAAATAAAAAAGGTTGTTGGGGGGGGTCATAAAAAGGTGAGTCTGTAGAGTCTCGATCAGCTGTATCTCACACCAGCGTCCTGAAACTTTGACAGATTGCTTCTCAAAGTAGGGATTGTCAAAAAATACCTGCTGCTTTTTTTTTACATTTCTGACAAAATGAGGTACAGGTAGAATGCAGCTTTAAAGCATTCAATTTTAATGTGCTTTTAAAGGTTAGAACAGGTTAGGTTTATGACAAGTCAGAGTTTGCAGTGGCAAGTGAGGAAAAAGAAAAATATTTCATTTCAAATTCCTCCGTTTAACTATACAGCTTTCCAAAAAAAGAAAAAAAAATGCCAAGTAAGCGTTTTAGAGGGGTAACCATGTCAATTTCAGACTGAGCAAAGAGCAAAACATCCAAAGGAAAAACCCTGTCAGTCTGTCGTCCAATTTCGAGCGGTGAAATGCTTTGAGGTTCTGGTTCGGTTTTCAGTGAAAGCTTCATCTGAGACAAAGATCTGCCTGCTCTGACGTGGATGGGACAAAAACAGGAGCAATTCATAATTACAGCTGAAGGATGTGAAGCTATCTGGGCTCTACCTGCTGAGCTGCCATATGTTCCTACTGTTCCAGAAGATTTCACCTTGGGCTGGCTCCACCTCACGCCTCGTCCCTACAGTCACTCATAATACAATAATCAGTCATTACCACCCATGTCTCACACACAGTGCTGAGGAAGGAAAGAGTCAGAGACAAGAGTAATGGTCTTTCCTTTATGTTCCATCAAACTACTCTACTTTTTTTCTCTGACATTTCAAAGAAGCGCATTTATTGGCTGCTAAACACTCTTTGCAACTTAGGCTTTAAAAACTTAAAAGCCAATAGATTTTGTTGCAGGCACAGTAGATTCACAGGTAATTCGCTGAGAGGCTGCGGATCAAACATCCATGAAACACGATCCACCAACCAACTGTAGGATAGAAAAAAAATCTCCTTTGTCAAAACCGATTCTTCAGTTTGCATGTGAATATTCAACTGGTGGAGACATACCCCAGCAAGAGTGTCCGTACTGGTGCGGAGATAGGCGGGGATGGGGGTATTAAAACTGTTCTGAAAATCTGAATTATTACAAACACTTGAGAAGGAGTGTTGTTTTTTTGGAGGGGGAGGATGGGCAGCCTGAGGTGTCTATCATGCTTGTAGCAGCAGAGCGTATTTGTAATTTAGCATCCACGGCTACATTGTTAGACTAATGATGTTTGCGGGAGCCTGAACCTGCACCACTCAGGGCCTCCTCCTGGACAGCTTCAACCACTGTAATCCTCAATACAAACAGGGCAGCTTCAACCACTGTAATCCTCAATACAAACAGAGCAGCTTCAACCACTGTAATACTCAATACAAACAGGGCAGCTTCAACCACTGTAATCCTCAATACAAACAGGACAGCTTCAACCACTGTAATCCTCAATACAAACAGGGCAGCTTCAACCACTGTAATCCTCAATACAATCAGAGCAGCTTCAACCACTGTAATCCTCAATACAATCAGGGCAGCTTCAACCACTGTAATCCTCAATACAAACAGGGGAGCTTCAACCACTTTAATCCTCAATACAATCAGAGCAGCTTCAACCACTGTAATCCTCAATACAAACAGGGCAGCTTCAACCACTGTAATCCTCAATACAAACAGGGCAGCTTCAACCACTGTAATCCTCAATACAAACAGGGCAGCTTCAACCACTGTAATCCTCAATACAAACAGAGCAGCTTCAACCACTGTAATCCTCAATACAAACAGGGCAGCTTCAACCACTGTAATCCTCAATACAAACAGGGTAGTTTCAAGCACTGTAATCCTCAATGCACACAGGGTAGCTTCAACCACTTTAATCCTCATTACAAACGGAACCACTCCTGTCTGCATCCACACATTCACAGAGATGGGAAGGATGAGACTATTACTTAGGAGTAGTAGAAGAGGAGGAGAGAGAAAGCAAGAGTGTGTGTATGCATGTGTGTGTGTGAGAGAGAGGGAGAGAGAGAGAAAGAGAGAGAATGGATTTGGAGGGTGCTTGAAAGATAGGATTCAGTCCAATCTTCTCTACTTCCTCACTTGTGTATGAGCATGTTTGTCTGTGTGTTAGGGAGCAAGCGATAGCCTGAGAGACCGAGCCGAGACTGGTACCAGAGGACAGCTGTTCAAAGATACGCTGATTAAAAAGGCAAACTGGTTGCACAAGTACAGATGAGAATAGCAGATTCCTTGATACAGAACAATCAGGCTGTCATCCTTTCACAGGCGACCAGTGACCTTTAACATACAGGCAAGGTGAGCCAGGACAACAGGGAGCCGTGGGCGGGCGAGGGAGGTGGTCTGATATATCATAGGGAGATGGGGGGAGGGGGTCTGACATACCGTGCTGAGTGAAGAGGTCGCTGTGGACGATGTCGATCATACAGTGGAGCTTCTGCTTCACCAGACGACCCAGAGGCACTTTGAGGATGAACTCTGTGAAAAGTTTGCTGAGAGACACAGACAGGGTGTGAGTGGGCGTGTGTGTTTGTGAAAGGGGAGGGGATTGAGAGTAGTAGAGGAAAGAGCAAGTGTGTGTGTGTGTGTGTATGTGTGTGTGTGTGTGTGAATGCAAGAGAGAGAAAGAGAGAGAGAGAGAGAGAGAGAGAGAGAGAGAGACAGAGAGACAGAGAGAGAGAGAGAGAGAGGAAGCAAAATCAAAGAGAAAATGGAGGGAAAAAACCAAAAAACAAGTTAATAACAACCACACAGGACACTAAAATATAACACTAAGTCTCTGTTGCTTACTGCTCGTCTTTGGATATAGGGTTTTGCTTGCACATGCCCATTCAAAAAGGCTGCAGGCTTGACAACACAATAGAGAAACACTCCATCCATGTCAGTAATGACAGTGGCACCCCTGCCAGCAAATTTCTAAAACACGGCTGCTGCCACGGGTTCTCCTTTTCAGCGGAGAAAAGGGGGGAAAGGCATAACAAACGGATAAAAAGGCCCAGGTCACGTCCCAGGCTTGCAGGAGAGCCAGGCTACAATGGGAGACCAGTGGGCTCTTTGTTGGCCTCGGACAGGCACACGCAAAGCTGGAGTGCAGCGGTCCAAAAGAGAGAACTGCTTGGCACAGGATGAAAGAACTTTGGCATCACCTCCATTCAGCTTAGCCTGGGCCAGGACTGTGTGTGTGTGTGTGTGTGTGTGTGTGTGTCTAGCAGTTCTCAACAAAGGAAAGGCAGGCGCTTCGACTAGAAACACACAGAGCAGCAATGGAGAGGGATTTAAATACACTCCATCGCTCCGTTCTGAATTTAAGTGGGAATCAGTGAATAATGTTGCTTCAGTTTTTGAAATGTGGTATTGACACCAGTTGTGAGGGAACAGGACTGGAATTGAAATGGAATGATGAGAGACTGACTTCAATGATGTGAAATTCAACAAAAAACAATTATTACACATAAATTACATTAACTTCCATGACATTCATCACAAAAAATATTCAACATGTATTCAACAATTTATCAGATTGTTCAATTGCAGCTCGTCATTATATACCGACAACACTATTCTGCAAAAAATTAGCTAATTATTCAGTTTATATTTCAGAGGTTGCTTTTTTGGAATCAGTACTCAAACAAATCTCCTAAGTCACTTCCTTCCCTACCAAACATGAGGGATCTCTGTCCAATCCCCACACAAGTTATACCAAAACTCAAAGAGTTCTATTAAGCTTCCTGCAATTTCAATTCAATTCCAAATCTGTTACTCAAATAGTTTTTTCCAATTTCCAGCCAATTTCCAGTTCCTGACTTGTTATCTGCAGAGAGCAGCAGGCCAGGTCAGAAATGTCAAAACATGGTGAGGAGCAAATACCATGTCCACCGCTAACACAATCACAGGCCATTCTGCCGCTCTGGTCACTGACCAAAAGCAGGATTAAACAGGGGCGGTAGGGGGGGATATTTCCAAAGTTTGTCCCTCTAAGCATGGCTGCTGACCAGGTGCATAATATGGCTGCCAGCAGTCGGTACCCCGTTGTCCGGATCCAGGGTAGCAGAACAGAGCGGATGGGCGTTAAGCTTCTTAAAACTTCTGGGGCTTTCATACAGAGAAAAGGATAAAAATATTTGACGAGTGAGCAGGGAGAAAAGAGAGAGAGGGAGGCGGAGGATTCTACATTGTGGACGATAATACTCTTAAAGTATTTACAAATTAATTAGTTCGAATGCGACTTAAGCATGGGCAAAGGAGTGAAAAGTGGTTAGAAGTGATATTGATTTCAGATTGCACTTAAAGACCCGAACAGGACATAACCACTGGAGCCCAGAAGAACACAAAGAATAAAAGACCAGTAAGGTCACAGATGGAACAACAGAGTATATACGTTGCTAGGCGTCAACTAAATCAACAGATGCTCTGGCTTTAAGTGGAGTGACTACTTCAGTTAATAGGCTCCTGGCTGAGGTCTAATGAAATGGAATATTCCGTTGGCTCTATTGTGATGTTTATTAGTTTCCTTTATGACATCAGTATCCTGTCCTTCATGTTGTTCTTCTTTGTGGCTGCTTAAAAAACACACGGCTAAATAAAGAACAAAAACACAGGCATTTACACTCAATTGTTCAGTGCTCAAGAGCGACCTATTCACCGACGGTCCTCCTATTCTTTCCTCTGTCAAAGAAAGAGCGGACACTCATATAAGGTTAGAGTAAAAAGGGGGTAATTTATCCTCATAATTAGTGATGCTTGAGCATTTGACTGGATTCATATTGAACCCATTGTTTCATGCTTTGTTTCCAACCCCACTCTTTTCACTCTCTCTTCTCCTCTCTGCTTTGCTCCAAAACAGCACAAGCTAAAGACCAAGAACAATCCAAGAGGATATCCTGTTTATACAGCATGTTCTCAGAGGAAGTCATTTGTCCAGAGGTTAGAATGTGGTCCATCAGCAGAAACACGCTTATCTACGCAACATTAACATTTAATCCTGAGAGAATGAAGAGTGCAGTGATGATTATAGACGTTCCCTGTCTGTCTAATATGCCAATCCCATTGCCACCAGGCATCTGCGGGAAAATGTCACGCACTGTCAATGCTGAAGGAGTCTGGTGTATTAGAAACCTCGTCCCTGGGGCCACAACCTTAATTGAGACGTGTTTGCTTAATCAAGCAAACATATGCGTTGCATCAACAAACTCAAGAATGGGGTTTTCCCACATCATCCCACTCAGACAGTCCACAAGTGAACCACTGGGCATATGGGTTTAGCCTAAATAGTACAAAACAGGATTAAATCCCATTTTAAGTGAATGGTTATAGCATGGCAATGGGATTCGTGAGTGAACATGCCAGCTCCTTGTGCTTGGGGTAAGGTCACGCAATGGATAGCGATGCTAAGTCTTCACAGTAACCCAATCGTTTTTAAAGCAATTCAGCTGCACATCTGGAGAACGTGAGGTGGTTGTGTCGCAGAAATTCGGCACTAAAGGAGTTTGAGTAATGAACGGTGTCTAAGACTCAGCAGGAGCACAATGACAAATCAGTTGGTTAGCGGCTCCAAATGCTAACGTTAATCAAAGCGCCAGCGGAGAGAACGTTTAGGCGCAAGATTGAATTCCGGGAGGACGCTAAGTGCACACAACAAATCAGTTCAGTTGTGTCTTCCCACAAACACTTGAGCATCTCTTGGTTAATTCAGCAAATTTGCGGGTTAATTTTTGGGGGCCTGCTGTGTTAGTGCTTTATAAAGCTGCAAACAGGGATTTTACACTCCTACTACATTTCCATATTACCACATTTACAACCACTAAGCCTTGCTATGTCTCTGCCATTTTCGTACTAAGAAAAACCAGACTAAACAAGCTGCAAACCACACACACACACACGCGCGCACACACACGCGCGCACACACGCGCGCACACACGCGCACACACACGCGCACACACACGCGCACACACACCCCTACCTGAGCTCCTTAGGGTCAAACACCATCTTAACGTCATTCACTATGGTGGGGATGTATTTCAGAGCTGCACCCTGGACAAGAGAAAAAAGAGAAAACAGACTGTGAGAAAACATAAAGCCTTTTTCATGGCAAAAATCAATCCACTTACAACACTTTCTTCACAGTACGTTAAAAAAAAGAGGCAAAAATAACATCTCAGAAAGGTTATGTATACACATCCAAATAATAGCGATACGCTGCCTTTCACCATAGCAACTAAATCCAGAAACTCTTTTAAAGAAACACTCTCTGTGACCAGTTCCTTTTGGTCCTTGGTTCAAAGGGGACCCCGGGAACCTGAAATACTAGCATCTCAGCACAGCTCCTGCCATCACATCTGTGGTACTATAGTCCATCACTGTGAGAACATTCCCTGTCTGTTCACAGGACTAGATAACAGACATGTCAGCTTCTGCACAGATGGGAGAGCAGTCGTGTCTTCTGACCAAAGGACGTGATCAGGGTCCTACATCAGTGAATGTAAGTACAAACACACCACACACATTCATTACGTCACCAGATGTTGGGCCACGGATTGGCAGGTGAGATGCTAAGGACTTTGGCATCATTTTCAATTATTTTAAAAGCCTTCTTTAATTTTTTAATTAAGACTAAACGATCGGGACGAAATGCCGATATTTAAAAAGCGGCCAGTCTGGGGAAAGATGGCCGAAGCTCAAACGTTCATTACGGCCCCTCTGAGTCAATTTCGCCAGCTTTATTTTCCACTATAGTGACATCCGATCGGTAAACATCCACGGGAACGTGAGCACAGAACTCAGAACTTGTTTTTTAATAAACTCATTTATTAGCTGCTCGCAACACATTCAGTCATATACAGAACTGACAATGGTAATAACTGAACGCTGTGTTTTTGCACCTGCACACGCATGTGTGTGTGTGTGTGTGTGTGTCACCTTTGTTCCCCTACACAGTGCCTGTCAAGTGTTATCCAATTACCTGAGGTCTGATCATTATACAAATGACAGAAAGTCCTAAGGGACACAAAACAATGTGAGTCTTGAGTCAATGCTGGCAACGCACAGTGATGGAGTCAAGTCAGTTTCACTCTGCCTCTGTCATCTCAGGATACTGATAAGCCTTTCATTTCTGAGTTAAACATCAGGTTTAAAAAAGAGCTTTGAGGTTGTGTTTACTTTCGGATAGTTGTCAAACAAAGAAACAAATAAATAAAAAACCTGAACAAAAACAAAAACAACAAAACAATAAGGGAGAGTGATGTCTTAAATCAGAGAGGAAAAAACAACCTACATACTCTATTCTCATTTAGTGAGTATGTTGAATAATGAGAGAGCTGTGAACCTGGGTTCACTATAATCATGTTTACGTGGCTCTGTGGTTATCGCCCACTTCTCCAGGGCCTGGCAGGTCATTGTACAGATGTTTGTGTACACAGATAGACAAGCTTTCTTAGGCACTTAGCTTCCTGTTCAGGAGTACAGGAATGCACACCAGAAAGTCAGGAGAAAAACAACATAATTTCAGAAAAGACAAGAGGAGACAGATGGGGAGAGGACAACGAGGGCTGAGGGGAGAAGAAGGGAAGGGGAGGGAGAGAGAAAGAAAAACACTGCAAATATTTGTGGTGAGTGTGTTCGGTCAAATGATTGTAGTTTTGTTTTTGCAGGTTTGAGGATGAAAATAATTATTAAGGAGATAATTAAGGAGACAATATAACTGTTAACGAAATAAAATACTCTCATTCTCACATTCACATACACACACACACACACACACACACGCACACACACACACAGACAGACAAAAGTTAGGATGCAATGCAGAGATGTGAGATGTGACTTTGATGTCATTCATTAGTTTGCAGCTGTCAAACTGCTAGAGGAAAGACAGGTTTAGAGGGACAGCGTATCCTTCCCCTGAAGCAGTTCCCCAAGATCAATTTTTAATTTACACACCATTCAGCTAATATCTAAGCCAATTACACAGCAACTGCCCCCAAATTGACTTGTGGCCTATCAGAATTCAACCTTTGTGTTTGAGTGTGTGTGTGTGTGTGTGTGTGTATGTGTGTGTGTGTGTGTGTGTGTGTGTGTGTGTGTGGGGGGGGGGGGGGGTGGTTGTGTGTGGTATTTAGGGGTTGTTAAAGGTGAAGGGCAATGCAAAGCATCCACAGGGGCAATGCAAAGTTACAAACCCAGATAGAGAGAGAGAGGAGGGAATGATGACAGAGTGATGAAAATACCTTGAGGAGAAGCTAAAGAGGAGGGAGCCAGAAGAGCCCAACAGTGAGAGAGGAGGCATTGCTCAAAAGAAGAAAAGAAGAAAGGAGAGAACACACACACACACACACACGTGACAAATGACTAGAGATGACAGACACACACTCATTACATGAGAGGAACCGAGAAAGATCACAGAGACACACACCCACAAACATCTCCGTTCACAGGGAAAGAAGAAACAAGCATTAAGAGCAGAACTACAAAGAGACAAGACAGCAGAACACAAGCAGATTAACAGACCACAACATGCAGAGTAAAATCAAACTGTTTTCTAACATCACTGATAATGTTACATTCACATGTCAGTCAGGATCATACGTGCCATTGCCCAGCTGTCTGGGAGGGAACTAAGTGACCTGGTGTTTCCCAACAGCCATGACTCAACATGAAGGGAGTGACACCAGCAGAACACAGAGAGTACAGCAGCACTGGACAAGTCAAAAAGTCCATGTTGTATATAAACATACATGCATATATATATATATGTGTGTGTGTGTGTGTGTATATACATACACATGTGTGTGTGTATGTATGTATGTATGTATGTGTATACATATACAGTATATACATAAAACAGTTTTTTTCTTTCTTTCTTTCTTTTTTTTGTCTTTTGGCTCACCTTCACCATGCTGGTGTTTTCTGCACTGCTATTCATCATAGCGTTGAAGGAAGAGAAGAGATTTCTCAATGACTCCATAAAGTCCGCTTCTCCTTTATTCTCATATAGCCTAAAGGAGACAAAAAAAACACAAGCGCTCAGACAACAACAACAAGAACAGATGATCAAAAGTCCACTCGCTGATTAGCACAAACAGACAATAAACATTACATCAGGTGGCTGTATCTGTCTTTTTTTTTTTTTTTGCTCTCTCTCCCTCTGGGATCATCAGAAGTGAAAGGACAGGTTGGCCGAGCATGTGCTCGGAGCGTTAAAGCGGAGGATCACAGTCGGTTCGTCACCACTGTCGCCGGCATAAGCATTTAAAACAAAGTCCGAGCCTCTATAGCATCTGCTGTCTGACAGCCCAATTCAGCATCATCACCGTCACCATCGCCAAAGTCATCATCATCATCATCATCCTAGCAACAGTTTGTCTAACATCCCTTTCACAAAGCCACATGGTCAAATACTACAAAGCTTGTCTGAAGTACAGTTTGCCAGCTGTGCTTTCTCTATTTCTAAGGGTCTCCCTTTTTAAGCTACAGCCATAAAACAAACAAACAAACTATTGTGAGCAGACAGCATCATTTTTTCAATGTTAATTCTGAGAAATTCCTAATTACAAAGTCTCTTGTTATAACTAACTTCATATCTATTATCTATGTCTAACTTTCTTATATGTAACTTTAGTAAGATGCCATGACACATCTGTAAAAGCCAGGTTACACCACAAGATAAACGCTGTGCGCTCTCCCTTTTTAAGGCATCGCTGTATGTGAGCACAATGCATGTTACACAACGCTCCAAACTTCCAACGGTGTGGTTCGGAAAGGGTGGCGAAATACGGATATCAAGTGACGTCAAAGCAAAGGACAATCAAAAAACCCTGTCGTTTCAGACTGCAGAGGGCAATGTATGCACAGCTCCCACCAGTCCATGTCAGTCATCTGCAAAATGAGCCATGAATGACTTAACAGAGATTATTAAAAGCAAATGACTTGCAGGGTAAGTCTCACTGACTAATGATCCGTGTCAAACACTTTTTCCACACACAACCTGCAACCTGAAAAACAAAAAAAAAAAACCCAGCTATCGATCGCACTCAACTGGCCATTTGCCGTTTGCCCTACAATGGAGAGGGAGAGACAAAACATTTAAAAGGTTTCTATCGCATCCCACAGCACTTCACCACTAGAGAGACGAGGCGACGGTCCGCTCTGAGAAGGATGTGAGCGGCACATGCACACACGCACACGCACACAGAGTACTGCTCGTTGCTGAAGGCTTTACAGCCATGGGTTGGGAATTTGAGACATTCCTCTCAGCTTCTATTACAACTACTCAAAGCTGCTTCCCTGGGATTGCACCAGAGAACAAGAGAGAGGTCAGGACAGCCCCGTCAATCAAAGCCCCCCCCCCCCCCCCCCCCCCCCCCCCAAAATTCGTATAGAAAATGGAGTGATCATGGTGTCTCTGACAGCATGTCACACTAGTGTTCCTCCACTCATTCATCCTCACCCCCCCCCCCCCCCCCCCCCCCCCCCATCTCATCCTCCCCTCTCTCTCACACTCTCTGTCTTTCTGTCTCTCTACTGAACACTTGATAGCGTGGTGTACTGCCAGTGCAGTGTGTCTGAGGGCCTGAAAAAATGAGTCAGCTGCTGTGATCTATATAACAACTACATAACGAGTCTGATAAAACTGTCCAGGACCTCACAAAACTCAGAAATGAACCCCAGTAATACCAGTTATCCACCTGGTTTTCATACAGGAACTTTTTTCACCTGGTCATATGTCTCAAATTTCCTAGGATGATGTGTAAGGGTAGTGTCAATGCATTAATCATTCCACCAAAAGAATACTGGAGTTAACAGAGGAGACTGTTACAGTTCACTGCCTCATTCTGGAATTTAAAAAAATCAATACAGAAAATGGTAGACTGTAATATAAAAATTCTCTCTCTAATCGAATGGTTCCCAGGGCAATTTTTACACAATATAACCACAGCCCTCTCTCTCACCTACTAGAAATGATCCCGATAATAGCATAATACTTGATTTATTAACAAATCAAACTTGTACCATTGACCAAAAAACAATTAAAATGATCCTGAAGAAAGAGCCAATTTGAATTTTTAACAATGACATTGAGTTCATAGTGTGTGGTCAACACTCAAAACTAGACAGGGGAGCTTTCTACTGGTACCAGCTGTCCTCTACCACACAAAGAGCATAACATTCTCCACACACACACACACACACACACACACACATCACAAAAATCAATCTTCACGCAAATACACACTCTATTAGACAGGGCATTCATCTGTCTGTACTCCACCTCTCTTTCACTCATCTACATTTAATCCACTGTATTACCATGCTCTCCAGTTGAGTCACACACAAACAGTCTAACAATGAAGCCATACCAATGTATAATGTGAACACAGAGGCATGGGGAAGGTCGAGGTGAATTTGAAATAACTGGCTGAAATGACTAATCTCCCCTTGGTTTATTAAGGACTAAAAAATGAGTAAGTGTTTTACTGAAAGAATAATCATTATATACATTAGGCAGAATAATTCATTAAAAGTGCACCTAGATGTATACTATTTCTAGTCCACTCCTACAACAAAAGAAACATGTAATTGGCTGATAATTTATCAGAATTATTTAGAGCAGCATTGCTGTATTGCTGTAAAAGAAAAAAGAAAAAAAACCATGAAAGGTGAGTTCTTTTAAAATGCTCGATTCAACACTTTTCAGCAGCAAAGAGAGGGGACTGAATACAGTGTCTTGCCATGTTGTCCAAAGGAACTCTGAAAAGATCTCTCTGGTTTAACAGTCAGGAATGTGAATCTGATTTGGACTGTGTTCCCACTCACTGGTTAAAGAGGACCCTGGAGCGGACGATGAACTTGAAGATGTATTCCAAAGCCTTCATAGCTTTCAGCAGCTGATCCGTCAACTTCTCAGCGTTGTCCACATAGTTCTTCAGCACTTTAGTCAGCTTCCTGATAAACACACAAACACACACACACACCAAATTCAAAGCATATTCAACTAGCTCTAGACATAAAGTTCTCAGAAAACTTCAGAGTCAACTTCACTCTCAGATGAGATAAGTAAAGTAAGTAAATGGACCACAAACTTAAAGGTAGATGTCTTTAATCTGTGTTTCATTAGAGTGAATTATAAATCCACAATAGCAGGACCAAGTTTAATTTTTCTACTTGCTGTTCTGTGAGATGATTATAAGAGTCACTCACGTGTAGGCCAGTGTGGCGCTGAAGTGCTTGCGAATATAGGTTTCGAGAACAGGGTTAAAGTGCTGGAACTTTCTGTCAGCTATAAGTCCAATTATGAAGACCTGTCAAAGGAAACAAGAGCGGAGTTCATTAAAACGTAAGCGGCATCACACCTGCAATCACAAAAGGGGACCCAGACAGTCCTATTAAAGAAGAAAAACGAGGGAAAATGAAAGAATGCTTACGGGGAAGAACAATACAATAAGACTGGAAGAATAATGGAGCATTTTCACTTTTCCAAGCCAAGAGGAAACCATATAAAAACTCTTTATGATCCTCCCTGACAGATATAATGACACCAGAGACACTCTGTCATATAAGACAGGATTCAGTAGGCTTTGTGAGTTACCTATGAGCTTGTGATAGAAACAAAATGTATAAAACAGATAGAATGACTGTATTACTTTAAAGTTAAATATTATATTGACACAGTTATACTGTTGCAGTATCACGTTGATTGGCATTATCTAACAATATCTTGATCTTATTCTGTATTCATGTTCATTTTTGCCCAAAAACAATTAAGATTATTCCAGAAAACTGCAGATCATCTTGAACAAAATGATGAAATGTTATACAGTTTAGGGTGACTGCCAAAATAAAGGAAAAGCCAGCTGTAATTGTCTTAGCAGGGTGTTGGCTAACCACAGACCATCATAACAGTGTCACTGCGCCTTGGTTCAGATTTTTCGATTGTCTGGAACTCTCCTGCTGGAATGTGATGCTGTTCCTCCGGTGAGAAAATCCATCATTTGATGTTCTGTCTATGGCAGTGGAAAACAGTGTCCCAGGTGCCATTCCAGAAAGATCTACAATTGTTTTGCTGAGTTAAGATCTGGGGTCTGAGATGGTTATTATGATTGGTTCACAGTTTCATGCTCATTCCTGACTCTTTAGTGACCACTCAAATCCGGTGGCACGGTGATAGAAACGTCTTGCCACAGCATTGAGGTGATCATTCACTCTGGCTTTGTATTTACTGGCAGGTACCCTCATCTCTAAGGCGTTGTCTAAACCAAAAAACATGCCAGGAAAATACACCCACATCATAACAAAGCTGCCAGAATCTTCACCGTGGGAAAAAACACACTCTTCTGTTTGCTGGGAACAGGATGAACGATGACTCATTTGACCAGAGGACCCCCCCCCCCCTTCATCATTAGACTCTGTAGGCTTGGGTTTCTTACACCACTACTCAGACAAATGTTTTTGACTTTGTTTTTGATCTTTTTTTTTCCATATGGCCCTCTCAGTGGACTTATCATGATGAAATGTGACGTTGCCAGAACGATGCTGCTTGTCTGTTTGGCCGCGTGTCTAAAACCAATGTTTGAACATCAAAGTCGATATTTCGCTTCCAAAGCTGACCTCTTGTTTGACAACTTTGTCTTCTGTTTCGTAAGGAACCGTGCCTGAAGTGATGCTGATATGGAAGTCTGAGACAAAGTGTGTGGTCTTTATCACTGAAGCTCTGTCCAACAGTGCTCAGAACATTATCCCTCTTTATCATAGCCACAGTAGCCAATACAGAGGGTGACTGAAATAACTCACGAGTTTTTCTACATGACACTATGGGATGTGAACTGGTTGATTCACTCAGGTACCACATGTGTGAAGAAGCACCTGCATTTAATACTGCTCGTCTCCCTCCTTTACTCAAGTGTCCCTTTTATTTTGTCATTTGTGTTTTCTGTAAATTTACCCCAGTCCTTCATTCCTATCTCCATTCCTCTCTCCTTAATACTAGGAATCTCTCAGTAGTTTCTTGCAGCAGCACTGTAGTTCAAATCAAAGGCTAAACATTGAGAAGTTACCTACAGAGCGCTGTGCCATGCAGAAATAGCATTCAACACCACAGCCAGCCAGATCCAGCTGAGATGGTGAATGGAAAAACTAGTGGGGTACTGTGGAAACACGTGGGCCAAGAACAGCCCAATAGATAGATGGCTATTTTCATCGCAGGCATTTGTTTTCACTGGCTTAGAAAGTGAAAGTCTTTCACAGGGGAGCTACAGCCCACCTTAGGCAAACGACCAACACGCACTCTCGCAACAGCCACCACACGCTGAGTCATCACAAAACCCTGCTCCCTGTAGGAGCTAACATATTGAGTATGTATGCTATGGCTATGCTATAGTTATGGTTGCATAAAAAAAATCAGATCGTAGATGAGCGTGTGTCTGTGTGTGCGCACGCGTTTATATATTGTGTGCGTCCGTGTATACAGTGGAGGACCTTACCAGGGCGTCAAACACGAGTGTGTCGAAGGTATCACTGTCAGAGTTCTCCATCATGATATTGAAAAGGGCATCTAGAGTGTCCTGCAAAAACTGGAGAGACAGAATGAAAAGAAAAGAAAAGAAAAGAAAAGAAAAGAAAAGAAAAGAAAAGAAAAGAAAAGAAAAGAAAAGAAAGACAAAAAAAAAAGAAAGACAGGAGACAGCAGGGAGTTAGAGTGGGTTAGAGCGGACACTGGCATTTGCTGACTGTTTTTTGTTGTTGTTGTTCGTTTGATTGTTCTTTGTTTTTGGGGGTTTTTTTTGGAGAGAGGTTTAATGCATCACAATTGGTAGCACTGAACAAAATTTCTAATGTCATATGAATTGTGAAAACAAAGGTGCTGTCAGGTTTATGTACTGTCAGTGTAAATAACATCATGTCACCTTTCATGTGTGCTGTCAGTCAAATGTCACCTTGTACAGATGACATTACCGAGACAGGATAACATTAAACATGGCAGTCACAGTATGATGGGCATTTCCACCAATCACATATCAGAAGGCTTTGTCCACAAATCAAACTTGTCATGACATATAGACAGAGAAGATAATAGTGCATTCATCTTTAAAAAAAAAAAGGTTCTATTGATGTTCTTTGTCTGATAAAATTTATTTGACTATTTCATCCCGATGAATTCTGAATGCTGTTGTGCATAATAAATTTGTGAGAAGAGTTTAATTTATCAGCAAATACTGTTGAACTCTCTTGAACACATTACCGAATGGGCTCATTAACATTTCTTCACATACATTCACACACTCAGGCGTTCTTTCATCTCTTCATTCGACTGAATACTGGTCAGATCCTTATTTCCCATCCTGCTTTTGTTCCTCTGACCACTCAGCCCTATCTCTAAAGCACTGGACAATTACTTTGGAAGAAAGGGTAAAGACAGAGCTAGTTGAAACTTAAGTGGAAAGTCTCGGCTGACCCCACCATGGAGCAGCTCCGTCTGGTCCAAACGGACTTCCCCAACAAGGTCTGATCAATGGCCCTTTTGCATAATTACAGTCGTGTCCTGGTATGATCCGTACCTGCTCAAACATACCGTCTGGAGAGAGCAGAAAAGGGAATGTATCTAACGGAGTAGAAGAGCAACTGTTCTAAGAGTCAACGGAGGTAAGTTCACACAGCCAAGAGGGAACGCTGCTTCTACAGATCCAAGATCTCTGGGTGAATTAGACAGTGCAAGAACGCAAACGACCCGCTGCAAACAACACCAAACAAAACCTATCTCCAGGATGACCCTCACACCGCCAACTAGACGCAGCAGTGAACAGAGAGACCGGAGACTGAGAGAGGACACTGGACAGCCAATCAGGAAACATCGCAGTTGAAGGAACACAGAGGCTGAGACAGAGATAATGACCAGTTGAATGTACAACTAAAGGAGAACTAGGCCTAACTCCTCATTCAGCAATTAACTGCAGACAAACAGCTGTGTCAGAATATCCTTGCAAAACTCACCAGCACAACGGAGACTCATGAAATTCAAATTCAGTCAGCAAAACCAAGGACAGGACATCTGAAATAATTATTTGCTCGTCTATTTAAACTATTAATTAGCATACGGGTTTTTCTGCAATAACTCTTAACTGCACCAGATGGTGAGGTCTTCCCACTTAATTTGGGCGGTAGGTTATTTAGTGTGTAGTTTAAACACTGTAATATGTGTACTGATAGACCTAATTAAACAATAATATCATATATATTCAAAGCCATTTGGGTTGATCTAAAATGCACTCCCAAGAATAAAAGTTGGGCACAGACTAGAGTATTATTAGTGCAAAGCAGTAATTTGTACACTGATACTGCATCTTCATACCCCAAACAGTTTTGTGCATTAGGGAAGATTACAGTTACTCGCGATGCATTTCATTATCACAGATATCCATTAGCATTAGAAAACATTCATTTGCATATCTAACACTGAGATTTCACACACATCAGCAGCTACATCACACACATTCACACTAGTCAGGCGACCGCTGTGTTAATATTAAATATTCACGAGGGGATGTTGTTTGTAGTTTCGGACTACTTTTCCCTTAAGAGTGAACTTACACATTTTCACTTCCCAAAGCCCTAAGGGTATCTTTCCCAGATCATTAAAATGAACAGGTTAACGCGTGTAAGAGATCAGAAGTCCCGATCCAAAAATTCTAAAGTGCCGTTTTTAAAGACAGGGTGTTAAATGGTTGTGCTGTGAGGTAATTTCGTGTTCCTTTAAATATTTGCAGTCACTGATGAGACTACCTGTTGCTGTTTGAACAGCTTTATGACAAACGCATACAGCTTTGCCTCAAGTCAAGCTAATTACATCAAACAAAATCAATCTCCCCTGAAGTCATCTCGACCCCTCAGCCAACATTAACACCTCTAAAAATGCATGACGTCTCTGGAAATGGACTTAAGTTACACTGCGTTTCGAGAGGCTTGACAAGTGAAAACAAGCTCCTGGCCATGAGGAAGTGGAGAAATAATGTGACGTCACTCAGACAAACAGCAGCACCAATACTTCATCAGCCCCAGAAGAAACACACACACACAGAGCACGCGCACACGCACACACACACACGCCTCAGCACAGTCAGTGTGGTGCTGGAGAGGCTGCATCTACCCTAATGAAAGATGACAGGGGAAAGAGACCTTCTCTTCTGTAGAAAATCATATTACTATAGAGAGAATCATGAGGGCCAAACTAAACCTTTGTTGCTTTGAGAACAGTGCCGTATTGTTAAAGCCAAATCTTGCAAAAAAGGAATGTAAAAACCAAACGCAAATCCAAAAAAACACATTTCTCATGCCTGTTACATGAATAAGAAAACAACAGCAGTCATTAAGACATCAACAGATGGCATCTACGTGTGAATATGTTTATTTCATGAATATAAAACTGCCACCCACAGTCCATCTCTGACCTCCACGTCACCCTCTCCTCATCAAATTAAACACCCACCACTGAACAGCCAGGCAGAATCCACATATGTAAACCCTCACATCCAGAAATGAGATATAGTTAGGAGAGTAAACGACTACGTCGCCTCCTTTGTTGGCGGCTGATTTTTTTATTTTTTTTTCATTAAAACATCTGAGCCAAATTAAAAGGAAAACGATGAAGTTTCGTGTCAACAGACCACCTGCAGTTGGTTGCTGCGACCGTGCTGGTGACAACCAAGGCCCAGCCATATGCTGTTAATTCCACCCCAAGGAGGGTGAAACGTGGGCCATGGGTCACAATGTTTCTATCACCCCCCCCCGCCCCTCTCTAAGATTTACTGACTGACCCCCTGTTATAGGCAAGGCTGTCTACCCAGCCTTCTGACTGTAAGAAATGGTAATTTCTCCCACAGCATAGAGGCAGGAGGCACACGTGCAATTTTCAGTCTTGGCTGTTTAGATTTCTCGAGAAAGGAGCCATTCCACAGGCAGAGAACAAAGGCACTTCACAAAGCAAAAAACTGGCTTCAGGAGGGGTCTGGCATTCAGAATGCACTCACAGCTCCCGGCTAAGAACGGTTGGCAGTCAGCTGCCACACAAATCAAAATGAAAAAATAAATATATAAAATAAATAAATAAAAAAACAACAGGAACATTTCAGTCTGTGAGCAATTTCCTCACCACCACCCCCCGAACCATCTAAAGGCTTTTGGGTTTTCTTTAAGTCTCTCTTGATGTGCAAAAAGCATTGCTAGTCCTCTGTTAAAAACAAAAATGCCGCATTACTCCAAACACTGAATCAAATCGACAAATGTTAACCTGAACACATGTGTGCACGTGTGTGTGCGTGCTTTTTGTGTCTGGTGAGCACCAACCTTAACCACCTCCCCTCCATTCACTTTCATGAGCTGACGGAGATTCTGCTGCAGGAGACTGGTGTTGGAGCGCCACTTCAGAAGTCCCAACAGGTCCACTGTAGAATGCAAAGACAGCATAGACACAGAGTCAGCATGTTGGTTTCATTACCAAACAGCACACTTCAAACTCCATTCCACAACTAATTAACACGGTCCAGACTTTCAGAGACAGACAGAGAGAGAGAGAGAGAGAGAGAGAGAGAGATGAACAGTTTATCCTGTTCTCATCTTCAAAAGAAAAAAGGGCCAAAAGTGACATCTATCCATCTTGACGTTACACTTTTGTCATCATTTTTGTGGCTAACAAGGACATTCGCGTCTCAGGATTTAAGGCAATATCTCAGGCAATGTCATAAAAATGCAGTAACAGAGAGCTTGGCTATAAAAATCAAGCATCACTGACAAACGGCTCAGATTTCTGAAAGGCTAAAGAGTGTGAAGGTATGAAGATGAACGCGAGGAATAGCATATTAAAAAATTCAGAGTGTACTTCCGAAGGATTCTGCTTAAAAGATTTATGAAGTCAGGAAAGCTCCTTAAACATTCTCCTTAATCTCAATTTATGAAGCCAATAATTCTGATACAATGAAACCCAGTTGAAAACCAGGCCATGAATATTTGTGGACAGAGAAAGACACAGACAGAGAGAAACTGACAGAGACAGATGTATAGCCTATAAACAAAGTTATACGGAGATCTTTTGAGTGAATGCAACATAGAAAAGTATGGACAGTGTCGTCAAATTTCAGTTCAATGCAACTTAATTCACTCTGTTTTTCATTTATTTCAATTTTCATTTTTGAGTTTTGTGAGAGTTAAAAAACAGAAACATGTTTTAGTGTGCCTTTACTAATAGCATCATAACAATAGCTATGGTTACATATTTTTATCATTCGGATTGAAATCATTCCGATGGCTGATTCCAAATGTACTGTTTACATGAAAACGATCGGATAGGTTGTGCGCATTTACATGTCACAAGCGTATAATCGGAATTCACTGCAAATGCTACGAAATTACCTTGCGCCGACGATTTAGTCGAAGGCTATATAAAAATCTCTAAGCCGGTCATACACAGAAATAAATAATGGTAGAGTGGTCAAAAGAACGCTTACTTTCAAGCATTATAAAGAGCCAGGGCAGCGATAGCTTTACTTGAGGTCAGAGATTTGTTCAGTTAATTACTTAAGACAACTGTAACTTTATGATTATAATAACAATGACATCATCTGTGTATGGAATATTCTCCCACATTTGCTTGAACAGCTCGTTGTTGCGGGATTTGCACCCATCTAGACGCTCGACTATTCTTAATTCTTTGAGAATGTTTAACACAAGCGTGTTGAATTTCTCGCACTGTCTGATTTGTTTTTCAAACTCTGTCATGTGTAATGAAATGTCAATACGTCATCACTTCGTATTGAACCTGTGCAAAAAGTTCCAAGTGCAGAAGACAATCTGATTGAGCGTTTACATGGTTAATATTTTCCTATCGAACGGATTATCAGAAATCTACACCACCTCTTTCAATCCGATTGAATTCTCGATCAGATTGGGGTATTTCATTGCGATCGAAGTGTTTATATGAAGCATTTTCATTCCGACTGAGCTTGAATCCGATTATTAACGGAATATTAGGCTCCATGTAAATGCACCTAATGTGTCAGCCTAAAGCTAATGCCAGTTTAGTAAAATTCAAACTCCATGAAAGACTCTCATTTGAAGGCATGCCAGGGTGGCACAGTGAGAGGAGGTACACTGATACTACAGCTATGGTAGTCCATCATCTTGTCGCCGTGTGTGTTTTGAAAACAGTAGAGGGTGCCGTCTGCAGAGTTGCCGCCTCCACGGCGCTGGTGGAGACACCCAGCTCCACCTGCCAGGTTCCCAGCAAACTTATCCAAAGCGATGATAAATCCCTTTCTTACGCACCGCTGCCAGCCAATCAGGGCTCAGTCAATGGGGCTTATCTAAACGCACCGGGCACACCGTGACAGTAATCAACTTTTAAAGCTGCAGCTTAGAGCTTCACAAGACAAATGAAATGAGAGTAACTCATCAGACAGGGGGCGGGGGTCTCTGTCCTGATAAACGAAGAAACATATATAACATAGCTGGGTGAACGATACAAACAGACATGACAAGGCAAATTTACCGAACCTGTTGGAAATTCAATTAAAAATACTTGTGCATACAATCTGTGAGCAAATCCCAAGATAACATAAGCACCAACATAATAAAGCAATAAAAGGCTGTTCATACCAAGTCTTTGCAAGCTTTTAATTCAGAGAAAGAAAAGAAAGACAACATTGTCTGCCTTGATTGTTTCTCCATTGTTATCCAACATTTCATCACTGTTGTTTTTTACTTGTTATCTGACAATTTCAGCAAGCTGGCCACTGAGACAGAGAGAGGGAGAGACAGAGGAGAGGAGCTTTGAGCTTCATATGAATTTCAGTCAAAGCACAAAGACAGGTTTTTCTAATTCTCTCTCACTGGTCTCAGGTTATTTCATCATCAGCCTAAATCTAAGCCCTGACTGTGTGATGTGGAGCTCACTGGTGAATGAGTTCTCTGCTCACTTATCCAGCAAAGATTTCTCATACAGTCGAAGGACTTCCCCACCAGACCTGCCTCACTGTTCAGACAGACTATGATTACGGTGCATGCAATGAAGTTTAAAGGGAGCAAATCCTTGGCTTTGAGTTTAAAAAACAAAACAAAAAAAATATATATATATGCATACATGAGCAGTGTCTTTTGTACATTAACACTAATATTAACAGGTAATATTTTGAGTAAAGGATCCTGGAATTGATGTGTGTTTTTGCGATCCTCATCATTTGGGATACTAAACTGTCAAAGTTATTAACATGTTTACTCCCATTTTGGAATTGTTTCAGCCACAAGTCTGTGTATGCGTTTAAATCGATATAATCCCACAATCCCATATTCCAGTGGGACAGAAAAGGGTTTTCCAGTGAGAAACCCACTGAGGCCTGATAAAGGCCTGGACATACAGGAAAATGCGTATTCCTCCCAACACGCCCATTCCTCACTGCTCGCTCCCACACATGACACATTAATTACAGACATCCCCAGATGTGGGAAAGGAGAGAGCAATCAATGATACCCGAAACTGGCAACCCCTGCAGGAACATTTTTCAAGTGAGGCTATGCTGAACGGCGTCTAAAATTCTCATGTCCATTAAAGACTGGAGTGAATATCAATAAGAACGTGGCATCACCTCACATCTCTCTCTCTTTCTCTTTCGCTCTCTCTCTCTGTGATGGTGTGGATAAACAAGGTGAAGGCAGAGGAAACGATTAAGTGTATTATTGATGGCATCATTAAAGACGTATGCCTCAAAGGTTTTAATAAAGGAGAGAAGAGCAGCGCCTCCCGAGCGGGGGCGGAGAGGCGCTGTCGCTCTTTATTAAAAAGAAATCAAACCCTCTCACTTCACCCCATGATGAGAAAAATCCCCACAGTCTGTTTAATCAAGAGCTACCGACATGACAAGGAGGAGCTGGTTTCTTGGCGCCCCTGCGATAGGCACCTGCTGAATTAGCATCACAAAAAAAAAAGGGGGGGGGGGGGTATTGGTGCTAACCACACGACTGGCTAAGCACAGCCAGACATCTCTCAAGCGCAGTTAACTGCCACTGATGGCAGTCAATCAAACAGTTTGCCAGCAGGACGCATTGATCTTCAGCTGTGATTGTTTGTGGAGCCATACAGGCTGAAGGCACTAAAGCCCTGGCCCAGAAGAAACTGTCGGGGTGCTAGCGTTCGATATGCTAATGCAACCATCTAACCTAGAACACTACGGTCGCACTCAGATTCATTCCACATCCCACCGTAAGCATAAAAACACGACAGTATCCAGTTGCTAAATGATGATAGACTAGACTTCACAGGGAAATGGCGCTTTACAGCAGCTAAACTCACTCTGAGAACCTGTTTGTATGCTAACTCCCCTCAGTCTGGTAGCAAGCGATCTCATTCGCATGATCCTTAGCGAGCTCGTTAGAGTGGCTAGCAATGCATCTTGCCTGGTCCAGAGGGGAAATAACCATGGTGGAGAGCAGAAAATTTCACACCTAAGTCTTCATTAAAGCTCTCTCTAAATCTGTGGCGGTACCTCCGGGTCACATTCCAAAACCATGCTGACAGCGGAGGTAGTCGTTATTAGCGAACAAGTCAACACGCAGATAGATGCGAGGTCTCGCTGTGGACTTGGCAAGAGAGACCAGGACAGGACTAGGACAGGACAGCACAGGACAGGAGAGTTCTCAAGGGATCCTACATCACCATTTCATCAATTGAAAATACATGGCCTCTGAGTGAGAGAAATTCAGTTGTGTCCCAAACAAAGAGTCTGATTCCGCACCCTGCAGACGAAAATGAAGCTAAATGTGACATTCTCTCTGTGTTTCTGAGGGCAAACAGTCAGTCTATTTCTAACCAAAGTGCTTCTTTAAGTCAGCAGAGATCTACAGCTGAGACCCAAGCAGCACTGCTTATTTACACCTGTGGCCATGCCAAAGATGGAAAGCAAAAAGATGCATCCCCAAAGATGCGACTCAATGTGGCAGAGCAATCTGGTGGGGTGGGGTGGGATGGGTGTTCCTGGAGGGGGTAGGTCACTTTTAAGCGTTTGTGGTTCTAAGTCTCATGGCTGGGAACTGAATGCCAGGCACTGCACCAGACCAGCGGTGGACTGAACAAGAACAAATGTGCTACTGCATTTGGTATGGGACTGGAGTAAAATGATTGTCTCTCTCTCTCCATCTCTGTTCGTCGCAAACGCTCATCACTCACGCCGCTCTCCCTTTTTTTCCTTTCCTGCCTACCCCACTACTGCTGCCCAACTGTTAAAATTATCTTCTTTGTGTCCATCCATGCTGAAAAATTAGTCACCTTTTATTCGTAGTGCGTTCTCACGGAGGAGAAAAAACCCTCAGGTTAGTAATACAATTAAATTCTCCATTTTCCCTGAGTGCCAATTCAAGCTAAAGCACTTATGTGTGTTCCCTCTCTTGTTCCTCCAGTGCAACTCTATCCTTTCCTCTCCTCATTCGCCCTCCCTCCCCCCTGTCCCCCGTCTGTCAAAGAGGTTGTGAACTCTACTGTCTCTACTGTCACACTGTTGACGACTACTTTTTAAAAGCATAATACAGTCATTTTGGGTTCAAGCACAGTCTTGCATAGGGCAAGTCTTCATTTAAACTTGGCTTGTGTTGTCCTTCACAACTCTGCTGTTAGAACAAGAGAAATCAAAGAGGTTGTCGTGGTTACTGCATGGGTCATCTTGTTGGTTGAGTTTCTAAGTGGTGTCTAAATTCAGAGAGCACTTGGGTCTATAGCTAAGCCTCAGGCAGCAAAATGGGATTTCCCTGAGCTTAATAAGCTTGGCTCATTCTACCTGGGGAAATAAAGCTAGCCGCCAGAGACTGACGGCATTAAAGGCGTTTGCTTGTGAGAGACATTTTTCTCTCTCTCTCACTCTCACCTTACAGCACAGTAGTCAGAAATCATATTATTACTGTGAAATGGGAAAGGGACAGAGAGTTAAGAGAGTGAGAGTGAGAGTGAGAGAGAGAGAAAGAGAAAGAGAGAGAGAGAGAGAGACTGGGAGAGAGTAAAAGTAAGTAAGTGGAGGGATGTAACAGAGAGCAAATCAAAAGAAAGATATGAGAGAGAGTGGGGAAAGAGTGGCGAACCCAGCACAGTATAATTCAGCTCATTACAGAGGGGATGGAACAAAAGATCAAATGAAAGTCATCCTCACCGTTCTGAGTGAGTTTGGTGGAGCAGACGAGGGTGGAGATCTGGAAGGAGTCTTTGCTGATGGTGCAGTTGCCCAGGCTCTGAGAGCTCTTGCTCGTAGCCGAGTATCCTTTCTCCTCCAGCTCCAGCTTAGTGGCAGGCAGCCCCAGATACAGCGATGAATCCTCAAACTTCTTTGCCTCAGCCTGAGAATAACAAACACAGCTGACAATACAGGCCTGTAGGCTGCTAGACAAACGGAATGGATGGGCTTATTTTTCTTCTCCTCCAGCGAGGACCTTTAACAAGTTCAGTGGGGTACTCTGTTCACGAATACAAATGCACTAATTCAACCACTCGATAAAGCACTTAAAATGATTGCTTACTTATCTAACAACATTAATTTAACAACTAATAATTCTCTATCTGTAAGAGGATGGATTTAGAAGATCAAAATTTAATTGATAACGATGTCCTAATTATCCAGTGGGATATTATTGTGGGGAGGAACAAACATTGTGACTAAGCTGACGATATGTATACCTTAACAGAAAATGCTTTGAATCTCATCACTTGTAAGTGTCTTAGCCATAATGACAGATCAACAGCTCAAACTGCCCTCAAAGAAAATCAGTGCAGTTTACACTGCTTACTGTTACAGAACATTTTGAAATGGTTGCCCATGGTCTTCTGTTCCACATGCTTCCTAAAAATGGAGTAATTTCAATAAGTGGGTCTGAATCCTGTGTTTAAGCTGCTTCTCCCCTTGTTTCTCCATAACAGTTCTCATTTTGGTCCTGGTGAAGTGAAAACACCAACCCTTTCTAATCTCTAAAAATCAACCCTAAATCACCTCTAGAAATTCAACTCGTTAATTAGTCCAAATGCAAGTTTCCTCAATTAGAGCAAACAACCAAATGTTTACTTTTAGTCAACCTGACCTATAATAAACCAGTAACTAAGGTGAGCTAGCCACTGAAATGAATGTACTCGTGCCTGGGGGAGCTTCGACTAATTCAGCTACAAGTGAGGTTAATGAAGCAAGGCAAATAAACCTTCTAGAGGACCCTTAAAGAGGTTAGTGCTGATTTCATTTGTAACAGTGCTTCACCAGGGTTAATCTACGTGAAGAGACAGGGTGTTCGCCAGACAGTCATGACAGGATCAATTCATTAACAGGATTACCTTGTCCACTCAACTTTTTGAACAAATCTTCGATACTTTGAGATGCAGATTGTTTACATTTCTGCTCTGTGCTCTTTCAGGATGATTCTAAACTCAGTGCATTAACTGTCTCTACACATTTTCAGTGTTTATGAGCAGAATGCAGTTACATTTGGAGATGTGTACGAAGAAAAAAAAATGCATGTGTTCTGTTACACACTGCTCTGTAATTCATTTTCAATACATGTAACACAGTAGTTGGTGCAGTAAGGGTGTATTTCCATAAATTCACTTTACCATTATCTTCCTCAGGAAATTTTAAGCATCATTACTGTTCTCCTAAAAGAAAATGTGTGTATACGCGAGTGTGTGTATGTGTGCGTGTGCGCGCGTGCGTGTGTGTGTGCGTACCTTATAAACAATAAGGTCGTGCTCTCCATCCCGCAGAGTGGTACCATCATACCTCATCAACTTCACAAACGACAGAGCAAAGATCTTCTCTGATTTATCTTTGTCTGCAGCACAAGAAAGAGAGAGAGAGAAAGCAAACAAGACAGAGCAAGAGGGAGAGAGAGAGAGAAAGAGAGATGGAGGGAGAGAGAGAGAGAGAGAGAGAGAGAGAGAGAGAGAGAGAGAGAGAGAGAGACCATGTCAAGGCATTCAGTGCAACTAATCATTATTCTCTCATGTGTCATCCTTGGTCCTGTTTCTCCCCCCAAACCCCCTCCTCCAGTCAGAAATCTGGGAGAGGGTCTTACTGACAATCTGCCCTGAGCCTCTGAAGTCAATCATTCGGTGATCTGGGTGCACAAGCAGACACTGAGAGAACGAATCTCTGCGGCTCAATAACAAACCCTTACACAGGCCTCTTTATCCTCAGTATATTATCTAGTTGGCAGTGCCACGCTGACTTGGGCCGTTTGACTGGCCCGCGCAGCCGAGGCTCCAGGGTCACCGCCCTTTGCTACCACTCGTGACCGAGGGTGGGTACTAGAGCACCGTTAATTATCCACTCTGGTACAGAGTGGAGACAAGCCAAGGCTGTCTCAAACCAGCAGTAGGGAGACTTCCCAGTCTGTTAGACAGGGAGGGAGACAGGATGTAGATAGAGTGTGTGTTGTACCAGACACAGAAGGTGTGTTGTACTGTGAAATCATGTTTAATTATTGATTCACGGCTCAAAAGTTTGCCATGTGTTTGTATGCACACACTCAGTTTAAATCCTCAGCTGAATATAATTAAATTTAAGCCTTTTATTTTAATCTGATTTGGGTTTTGATAGTAAGTTTTGTCCCTTTGCACAGGGACAGTACGAGTTTCATAACCACATAATATCATGACCTGTAATATCTTTATTTCCGTGACTAGTCTTGAGTCAGAGAAAAAAAGAGAAAAGAGAACACACACAGAGAGAGAGAGCACCTGAAACCTGCTGGTCTCTGTGGGAACAGTGAATGTATATAAGCAGGCCAGTGAGTTATGCTCTTGTCCCAGAGCCACACGCTCCGTCACCACTGCCTACATCACCATCGCAGATCAAACAGCTTCAAATTTACACACACCGCACGCCGATTCATCTAAGAGTCTCACGACTTCCATCTGCATAAATCCACCACGCCGGGCTGCAGCCTGAAAAGGCTGGGGCGCAATAATCACTTCAGACGCCGGAGAATGACAGAGCACGGAGGGAGAGAGAGAAACAAGGGATCGAAATGACTCTCTCAAGGAGAAAAAAAAAAAAAAGAAAACAGAGGGCAAGGACACTGAGGAAGAAGCCTGTACTAAATCCGTTTCTGACTGCACGGATGAGCGATCGGTAATTGCTGATCTTGAAACACTTTTAACTCTTACCCTTTAAACAAAGAGAACCAAAATCTAAAGGGTCTCTATCCAACACATTCGCGGAGGGCCAATGTGTTTGCAGGTTTTCAGAAAAGAAAAAAAAAACACAGTCAGTAAGCCACTCCTAAATTCAAGGCTTTCAGAATCGAAACCCTCCATGGCCAATTTTTGCTTTTAATTACTTATTCCTCGTCACGTCCCAGTGCCGAAACGGGTAACTGACAGAAGTGAGTGGCTAGAGAAGGCTCTCGCAGTGACTTCAAAAGCCTTTGGCTGAAGCTGTTTTGACTGAAACACCAGTCTCCAGAAACAGAACCAGACAGTCTTGGGTTACATGGCAACAGCACTAGGTCATTTCTGGACTGCAGACTCCTAAGTCCATTAAGAAGTTAATTTGTCATTCAGTGTTGAGTCCTTTTTCTAAAAGACTACGGAAAAATGCTTCACAGATACTCTCTTACACTGGAAATGCCTGCAGTCAAAGTAGTAGCTCTTTTTTTTAATCCAACCTCCACACTCTGTCAGAAAAAGCGCTATAAACACACCCAGACGTGGCAAAAAGGTTGAAAAGGTCACAGACGCCACATAATGGCCACTGTCGCCGCAGTGCCAGGGAACAAGGCACTCGAGGAGGTGTATCATCCTGTGTCAATCATGTCTCACAACGTTCAGTGCAGTAGCTTAGAGTAATTGCACAGATTCATAGGAGGGACAGTGTTGGCTCAACTACCCCGCCCCACTCTCTGTACATGAGTGGTATGGGAACAGAGAGAGAGAGAGAGAGAGAGAGAGAGAGAGAGAGAGAGAGAGATGACTACCGTGGAGAGAAGGAATCCTTTAAAATGAATCTCCCTGACATTTCATTCTAGTCACCATGAGCTGTAATCTCAGAGCTCTGCAAGGACATTGTATGTAATTTCAGATTGGATGACAGCGAAATTGCATGGAATACAAACCATGCCTAATAATACAAACCATGTATAATAATTTGTATTCATCCCCATGTTCTGGACTGCATACAAATGGCCTGGACGGTAATTTATCTTCAAGAAATGTTGAATCACTGATCTAGGAACAGTATTCTCTTCAACTGCAATAACTTCTAATCATCATATCAGGGGAATCTCACAACTGTTCCGAGTACAGCGCTTTAGTGCATCATGTAGGCAGACCAGGTGTGGTTTGTTCCTGTAGTAACTGTAGTGAGAGCTTCAGGCTAAACAGCGATCTTGACAGTCTCCAGACGGACTGTCTTCCTTAATTGATTGTTTTACATACGCCACTTCTGCGCCCGACAACTGCAACCCCACCCCCTTCATCTTGGCTGCGCCCACTGCCATGTGGCGGACAGATGGAGCTGTGTGTCAGCCAAGACGTAGTTCCATGGGCCGCGCTTTTTAAAATGTACACACACGCTCACACACAGCTAAGTGCGGTTACCGCAGCCATCACCCAGACGCCTTTTCAACCCATAAAATGCTCATGCAGGCATTTCTCGCATAGTCGGAGACTTTATAACTGACACCCAGCTACTGTGGGAAAGAGAGATACACAATTTGCCCACGAGAGAATACAATCACTACAGATCGCACAGATGACATTTCAGTACCTGGATCTGACACAAGAGCTGCATAACATCTTCATAAACTTCGCATACAGATTACAAAAACATTCCTAAAACATTCACAAAACCCCTTGTGAAAACACGCAGACACAGATGTGGTGCAGTGTGTAAATATGTGTGCCAAGCTTTCCCCTGTCAACAAAGAGACAAATGATTGCTTATTACTGCTTATGCAGTGGAGAGCTGTCACAGGGTACTTGTGAGGGAGGTGCACGGGCTTTGTACCATAAGCTGACAGAGGTTAAATGTGGTGTGGCCTGTCCTGCGATTTATTGAGCCTGTAAAAATGGAAGGATCACTCACAGTCCAAAGAAGAGCGGTGACGGAATGTGAATCGCAAGTGACTCCGGTTCACATCCTCAATGGGAATGGCAACCTGGATAAAGGTAAGGAAAACACTTCAGAGACTCAGACACGCCTCCGTTCACACTCACGCACACATACACATACACACACAAACACACACACCAATATACACATACACTTTAACCTTAAAGAGCTGTGTTAAGAGCACTTAATAAAAGTCATGAATATTAATGTGTGCATAGTTTCCTTTCTCTTGCCCTTTGTCAGGAGGCTGCCCTTTCTACATGATCAATATTTAATGTCAAAGCTTTTCATAGAGCAAGACTCCCCAGCTGACTCTTCAACGGATTCATGTTTTCAGACTCTCAGACGCCATCAATTGGATCACAGCATCCAGTTAGTGGATCTAACTGTTGACTCTCTAAAGTACACCATCTAAATCTATGAAATCCAAGAAATACTCTTCAAAGAATAAAACCTGTTGAATTAAAAATCCAAGCACCAATATTTAAACACCAATATTTATCTCCTTGTAGTTAACACTTGGAAGCTCGACACTATAAATGAGAAAGTTCAACAAGAGACAACAAAGAGATGGAAAAAGCACCTTGGTTGTTTCAAACCAGCGTGGCTGCTTGACCTGGTAGTAGATCACAGACTTGTACTCTGACATGCCCTCATCTCCAGCCCCGGGAAAGATCACATTCTGGGGGGAAAAAGAGAGAGAGCAAAGAGAGGAAAATGTCAAAACTCAGAAAACAGGTTTGAAGCCAATAGCGCTGTCATTCAGTTGCTGAAAAGCTGTTGAAGAGGTTTCTAGTACTAGCACAGAATTTTTTTTTTTTTTAACCCTTGTTCACTGAATCGCATGAAATCTTAAGCATGTTTAAACACTGATTTGAAACAAACATTTTATTTAAATTTGATTTTAATGACAGTTTAGAATATAAATTACATCTGCTTTTGGGTTCCTCTCAATGTTTAGGGATCTTACAACATATTGGAGATTTCACTGCATTTTAACAAAGTCCATGTGTTGAATTGACTGAAAATATAATGTGCTGTGAGGGGGGAAAAAAACACCAAGCTCTGCAAACTTAATAAGCTCCAACTGTTCCTTGGGGAACATTAGCTCAAAAGACAGAGAAGAGAAATTAAATATTGAATGAATGGAAGTCTCATTTCACCATATGCTACAAAAAATCCTAACCACTTCATTAGCTTCTTCTACCAAAAAGGCCCCAGCAGTGAGGCAGGACCCCTGTCTAAAACAGCATGAACACCGCCAAGCTCAAAATGAAGACTTTAACCTCTGTCTCCTCCAAACGTACACATTCAGACACACACACACACACACAGAGAGAGAGAGAGAGAGAGAGAGATACAAAGACACGCGCAGCTTGTCAGTGCTGACGCACTTTGGTGGTAACGCTTTGTGACAGGCAGTAATTATGAGGCATAACTGAACAGATCTCAGGGGGTCTGAGTGCAAGGGGAACAGGTGGGCAGTGGGGCCTGACGCCCGTGTTTGACTTCACTTAACGGTTACGATTCACGGAGCCGTGCCGTTCGTCTGTCAGGGGCGGGGGTTGGGGGTGAGTGTGCGGCACAGCCGTGACTGCGGCTAAGGGCTCTGCGGGTCTGTGGGGAGCGACTGGATTTGTCAAGCTGATGGGAATTACCTGTCCTCTCACAGCCTGGTCAGCAATATGTATATACATATATACACACACATACACCTTAACCAGGTTTTTATGTGGGCTGAGACAGAGAGAGAGCGAGAGAGAGAGAGGGAGAGAGAGAGACGAGTCAGTAACGTGATGGACAGACAGAGAGAGAGAGAGAGAGAGAGAGAGAGAGAGAGAGAGTGTATTTCCCTCTTTTTCGTATCTGTTTTTCTGTAAATGTGTTTTTTTTTTCTTGTGATACTGCTTACTGTAAACAGTCTATCTAAGAGCATATCTGCTTCCTGCATGTTTGTGAGCATGACAAAGACAGAAACTGTTAGAAGTATGAAGTAGGAACAGATGTAATCAGATATCGAGCTCAGATCAGCCTAAGTTCATTATTTGATGAAGCGACAGAGCTCACCTCTCCGATCTCTGATTACCTACATACAAACTCCCATCAGACCAACCCATCCTCCACCCAGCCGAGACGCTCCACATGTCCACAGCCTCAGAGAGCTGTGTTGGATACCGCTCAAGTGCCCCCCTCTGCTCAACCACCTCTCAATTGCCGCTTTAATATAAGACCACTGTTACGGTCATGTTCAGAAACACCTAACTTACACAACGGTCACCTGACAAACTGCTAGTGTAACATAGTCCAACATAATAGAGGTCATTTTTTTTTCACTCTCATTTGCTTGCTTTTTTAATTCAGAGTTCAAAGAACAAAGGAGAATAACCATGAGGATGCCACTGTAGACCGAGAGCAATCCTGGGCCATTCAAGACTATTAGACTAAACCAGTCCAAAATAAACTCTCAAATGGCTAAACCCTAGAAGTGAAACAGCATTCACAGGACTTTTTCACCCACATTATATGTATGGATTCATATGCATGTTTTTGTTTGTTTGTTTTTTTATAGCACATATGGTTCTGCGCATCAAATCAAGTTGCTTTTCAAGTTCCTTGGTCTGCCTGAAATCTGACTGTAATTCTGTCATGGTTGTGTTATGTACTACATGAACAATGATCACGGTGCACACATGAATTCTCTACCAGATCAGGTGTTGACGGGTTGACTGTGCGAGAATACCTGTCTTGACAGTGAATCTGAAACTCACTATGGGACAGACCATTCCCAAAATGCTCTGCAGGTACAGACAGCACTTCTTCATGTCCACATTTCAATATAATCATGGTTATTCCCTCATGACTTTCTCCAAGCATCTCCACCATAATCACACACTCAAACACACTGTTCTCTCTCCCTTCTGGAACTAAAGATACAATTGAGGGAGTCGAGACAGTTGGTACTGTATGCTTTGAACGGGTCCCCAGAGACGTTTGCAAGGCTCATCAAGCAGATAAACCATCTAGAAGCTTCTGTCTCACTTTGGGCTTCAACACAAGGGCTGTTTCTCTCAGTCACAACAATAAGAGGGGAGATGAGTGGAGTGTGTGTGTGTGTGAGTGAGAGAAAGAGAGAGATTTGTTAAGTTCTAATCTCAGATCCGACCTGACACATCCACTGCAGCTCTTAATCAGAGCCAGAGCGATGATGACAGTAACACTGTGGTCCGGAGCAATTTCAAAAACAGTTAAAGACCAAAAGCAAACCTAACAGTGCAAGTCCATTTGCATTAAAACTTCCTCTAATCAAAAAAAAAAAAAGACTTTATTTTCGATCAAAACACCACCGTTTGTAATAAAATGAATGAAGCAAGCAGCTCTGCTAGAAGCCTGTTTCTACTAACTCAAACCCTTATTTGATGGATTTGGAGAGCAAATCTTAGCACTGCGTTACAATGAAGATAATAACAGACTCAAAATGGGAATAATGATCATGATTATGATAACACTATATTGTCAGTTGTATCGTTCATGATCATTACAGACGTATGAGCTCTGAGTCACCCGTGGAACGACTACAACAACAATAGTCTCCTATTTTAGGCTCGTTACGTTTGTATCAAAACGTCAGTCACATGTGATGGCCCAATTACATCAAGAGTGTGAGGTTTCATACAAGTAGAAATCAAGTCTTGTTCAGTCTGTGTGAATTACATTCAAGAACTGTTATCTTCTTTAGTGTCTGCTCCAATGCATTTATAAAGAGCAGATGAATGAAACTGCTTTGCTCTTGACAAAATGACTGTCAGTCTGAACATCTGATGCAGTGCAGTGCTATGGTGACCAATTATAACTTTAATATTAGTCCACAACACAGTCACTAATCAATACTCAAAACAATTTAAAACAAATATGATTGCTCATTGCAATTATGACAACATTATTGCATTAGATCCTTTGTGACAAAGGCTGGTAATGGTCTGATGATTCTGTGTATTTTAAATGACCTCTGTTTTTACAATATTCAAATTAAACCACATTAACTCCTAAAGTTCAGATTTCAGGACATGTCCCAGATATGGGCAAAGGCCTGTTTATAACAGTCACCTCGGGAGTCAAAGCAAGAGCACACTGCAGAGGACTCACACTGCCTCGGGTTCTCTCTCTCTCACTCACTCTCTCTCTGACACACACACACACACACACACATCTCATTAGAAAACAAGAAAGAGGGGCAGATGGATGGAAAGAGAAATCAGATGGTAATTAGAAGGATGTAGAACTGGATGATAATTAGAGCCCTCTTCAGTGAAAATTGGAGCTTTAATCTGAGAAATCCCGCCCTGATAACCAACTCTGTCACTGTAGTTTTCTGCATTAACACATATTTACGTACCACTTGTGAAAATAAATAAATAAACAGATAAATAAATGACGGCGTGCAATATAAAGACAAAGGCCAACGGACTGGCAGGTGCCAGGTGAAGTAACAGTCTGTGCCGTTAAAAACTGATGGACAACAGCCAACGTAAATCACCGAGCCTGAAACTGACTTGCCTCTCATTCACTCATTCATTGTGTGTCTTGATATAAAACAGTATATTATTATGTTCTCCACAACAGCAAGGTACACCAGATGGTGAAAAGAAGACAATGTGTGTCCGGCCGTCGAGACTACTCCAAAAGTGACTGAGAAATGAGGAGGGCAGATCTGGGCTTCTGCCTCCGTTTGAAGGTACAATTTTCTCACTTTTGGAGAGCCAGAAAAGGAGAGAATGTAAGTGTGAAAGAGAGAGAGTAAAAAAACGAGAGACTGCCTGCCTGTACATGTCGGAGTATTTCTGAGTGCATGTGTTTGGGTTTGTGTGTGTGTGTGTGTGTGTGTGTGTGTGTGTGTGTGAAATGTCCATCAAGGCTTTGAGTTATGGTAGGAAGTAAATAACACACTGTTTGAGGCACAGATGAACTATGGCATTTCAGCCACAGAAAATGGAATGAGTCAGAGAGAGAGCAGAGACAAACCAGTGACGTGACGGGGAGAGAGAGAGAGAGAGAGAGAGAGAGAGAGAGAGAGAGAGAGAAAAGAAACAGAGAGACATCTGTACCTCCAGTCTCTTCCCGTCTTCGTCATACACTGACATTGTCACTTCTACATTCTTAGGCGTCGTCTTGCTGCCTTTGTCAAATTCGCCTTGTACCAGGGTCACATATATGTCATTGCGTACATCACCTTGAAAAGGAAACAACCAAGTGTCAATTTCAGGGCTTGTGTGTCTTGAAAGATAACTGCCTTTATGAAAGTATGAAAGGAAAATAGGAAAGGAAGCATGCTTAAAGGGGAAGACCATTAAAAATAGAGGGGCCTTTTGAAAGATTAATCCCTTATCTAAACCTTTATTTTGAACAGATGATACTGCTATGCAAGTTATAACACTATAATTATAAATTGTTCATAACAACTAAAATGATAACTTGACCATACATCAGACAGTGTGTGTGTGTGTGTGTGTTTGTGTGCATACGTGTGTGTGTCAGTGTGTGTGCGTGACAGTGTTTGCCTGATAAACTCTGTGTGTGACAGAGTTCGTGTTTGTGTTTGTGAGACGGTGTGTGCGACAGAGAGAGAGAGACAAAGAGAGAGGGAGTGTGTGTGTGAGTGTGTGTGTGTGTGTGCGTGCATGTGCGTACGTGTGTGTGTGCGTGCGTGTGTGTGTGTGTATGTGAGAGAGAAACAGAGAGAGAAGACAGGCCTTTACCTGGCATGATGATCTCGGGGAAGCCCATCTTACGGGCCACAGCGGTGGAGCGATCTACCAGGTGGGGGAAGTCCTTGCGGATCTGATGGATGTCTCCTGGAAGCAGCTTTAGCGTCACCCACAAACCTAACAGCAGCGACAGGCAATCAAAACACTGAGCATCACTTCCCCTTCCACTCCCCAAACATTTCAAATATACAATTAGCACAGGGCTAATTACGAAGCCTGCCATCTCATTTCTTCATCCTACCGCTCCTCTTTTTCCCTCCCTCTGCTGAAAAGCTCATCAGCTAACAAATAAACAACTCAAAAATATCATCAGCACTCATATAAAATGCAATTAAGAAGCCTCGACTTGTTTTATTGCTGAAACAAAACATCCTAAAGGGCTAGCAATTATTGTTCAGATTTAAAATGACACGTGAGCAGCTCAATTCTAGAGTGATATTGTGCTAAATGAAAGGAGGGGAAAAAAGAAAGAAAGAAATAACATTCTTCTCTGTGGTTTCTCAGGCAATAAAGCGAGAAACAAACAGTAAACCGTAATTTAGACCAAACTAATTTGGTATCAAAAATGAGGGAAACCCTATTTTAATTCCTCTGATTTTGGTAATATAGCAACTGCTTTCATTTATATTTAATACCTCAAGATAAACCCAGCACACACACAAAATTGCATGTCAGAAAAACAGCCCTTCTTGTTTCCCCTCCTTCTAAAGAATCATCCTAAAAAGTCTTTGAATCTTCATTTCTACTGGCTAGCTACGCTAAGCTAATTTGGCGCTAAGCTAATTTGTCAGGAGAGTGGATTTACGTTAAACACTGTCGGCGCTAGTGGCCCTCTCTCCCTGCTTAGGCCTGAGTAAACTCAATATTTAACCCTGTGGATTTTCATAGGACATGACACCATCTCACCGCAGGCCCCGGTGTCTGAACAAATCCCTCCCTGCCTTATCTGTAGCGTTCTTCATCCAGTAGACGTGTAATCGATAAACACAGAGAACATGACAAGCTGTTAGCTTCTGCTAACTGACTCTAAAGCTCATTGGCAGAGGGAAAATGAAAAGTTTGCACCTGTTAGCAGAAGCATTGATTGTAATTTCTTTTTCTACTGTTTAGTCTCAAATCTAATTAATTCCTTCACATTCCCAACCCTGAGGTTCCCTTATACTGAAAAACAATACTGACCCTGTCAAACCAAGAATAAGTGACTACACCATAAACTAAGAACTATCAGTGTGCATTCATCACATTCTATTCACACATCATTTTTTTTTTGTTTTGTTTTGATTTGATTTTTCTTTTCAACATGATTACACAGTATATTGATTTACTCCAAAGGAGTACAATGCAATATGTCCTGTGATTGACAAATGACAGATTTATATCTCCTAATAGAGGATTTAAGGAAATGTGATTAAAAACAAAAAACAAAAAGTGGCTTTCCTTTTGCTCTTGAGGAACAAAAGGAAACCTGAGGTAGTATTTCCACTTAACACCACCGTCATTCTCTTATCTATATTTGAGATAGCGAATAAGGTGAACGCAGACAGTCCTGTAGTGAACTTGCTAATGTATGGGGGAAAAAAGCCACCGCGGCTTTACTTTGGGCGCGCCGCTGAGTGATTAGAGCCTGTGTTGACAGTGGTACCTTGGCCTTTGTGGTTGACCTCTTTGGCGGCGATGACTTTGTTAATGACTGTCTGGAGGAAGTCGCTCTCCCCCGCCACCCTGGGTGAAAAACGGGACATGTTCAGCTGCTTGTGGCGAATGGCGTCATCCAACGCTAGCCTGGAGTTGGCACATGACAGGCAAAAACACCACAGGGAGAAAAAGGGAGAGAGAGAGAGAGGGGGAAAAAAGGGGGAGTAGAGAGAGGAGAAAGAGGACAGAGAGCAAAAGAGGGGCATGGGCAGAATCGGATGAAGGATGAAGGGAAGAATGAATGAAGGAAAGAAAGAAAGAAAGGGGGTGGGAGAGGGGAGGGAAAGAAGGAAAACACACCAAAACAGTGATGCAAATACCGTGACAAGGACAATAGCCATTTGTTAGCCAACAGTGAGGGCAGGATGGGTAACGAAAGACAAACACAGAGAGATTTTCATTTAGGAAATGATGCCCACTCTGACCTGCCCCTCTTTCAATAAAAAAAGGCAGAATTGGCAAAGCAAGTTCTCTAGAACAATGATTCTCAACTCCAGTCCTGGGAAACACCAAGACAGCACGTTTTCACTCCAGCGTTACCACACCTGACTTAGCATAGCCACTCATTACTGAGCCTTTGGGTTCTTAAACTTAGTGCACTACCACTTGGTATTAACCACAAATATGTAGTTCAGTGAGTCCCAACGACTGGAGCTGAGAAACAATGTTCTAGAAGTTTCTGTCTGGGTCACAAAAAATTATAGGCAGTTTAAAAACCCATCTGACTCCATAACACAAAAACAATGTTTAAGGAAGGGGGAAAAAAAGCCCAGAGATATATTATCTAGCCGTGTATTCACTGGCTGAAGCAAGAAGAAGCCATAGAGTGTGGTCTAGCTACGCGGTGCCAGCAAGACAGAACATCGAAAAAGTGAATAAGTATGTAAATCAGCGACAGATGTGTTTGGTGAGGTAGCACATGTGTAACAGCTGGAAAAGTGTCAGTCAGATGTCTGGGGGATGTGATGTATCGGCAGAGAGGACTCAGAAACCTCAGTGTGAACACAGGAGATTTGAGAAATGGAGTCACACTGCTTCCAAAACAACAGACACAAGTTCTCATTCACAAACACCACATAACAGACAAGGGAAAAAGTGCTGGTAAAAAAACAACAACAACTAAAAAAAACAAACAAACCAAAGAAGTTACAGACCTGCAAAACAAGATTATATAATGTCTGACGAAAACTTTCAGTTCAGTTTTGTGGTGAGGAGGCCTTTTCAGTTATGAAATGACAGCTCTACTAAAACAATTCTCGAGTTCTCCTCTTCATATGTCTGATGAAATTCTCCATGTAAATCCTGCAAATACTTCATGTAACTACTGTTTGCCTTCCCTCTGGATTATCCATCATTTTCTCAATTATGTCATTAAGTGCAACTTCCTCCCAGACTCTTCCGAGCTTCCTGTCTCGACCAGTCTCGTGTGCCGTGTTACTTCAAAAGCAAGTCCCACGTGAGATGTGGAAAATGTACTTCAACCCGCCAGCCAAATCTAGATTCAGTCCCACAAATCCACAGAAACCCATTTTTAATTTTTATCTGTACAACGCACGTGAGAATTAATTATTTTCTCAAAGTCTCCGCCAGGATAAAAAAATGTTAAGTGGCATGTTCTCTAAATTGCCAGCATTTGAAGGTCTTACCAATTAAAAAAAAGAGAATAGTGAGGAGGAAGAGGTTACTCTCTGCAGGTCTCTGGGGAGTGTAGTACTGGATGATGTGAACTTTAATTAATCCAGTAGGGAATAACCCGACACGAGAGTCCTAAACTACAGGTAATCAGGACTCAAGAGTTTTCAGTCTTCAAAAAAACCACATGCACGTCGTCTAAGATCGATATGTTGTAACCCTTAGAAATTATGAGGGAATTACTTGGACAAGGAAAGTCAATACAGTCTGGCCACCGTGTTTTACTCTTTAGTTAGCATTGTGTCACTGTGCGGCTTACATTTGCTGTGAGCAGTGGTATATTCCCTTTACAGATGGTAATTTGTTTTCTGTATTTCTGTATTTTCTGAGTAGTTTCCTTTATGGCTGATGGTGTATTTTTTGCATAGTTGTATTATCCTTGTAGTGGGTCTGTATTGCAGACGGTATGTTTTCTGTATAGCTGATTTATATATATATATATATATATATATATATATACATACACACACACACACACACACAGGTATTTTTTCTGTATCGCTGTAATTTCTATAGAAATAGCAGTGTATTTTATTGTTCCGCCTGGCCTGCACAGCTGGGAGTGTACTGTCTACATAGCTGTAGGTCCATTCAGTAGTGGTAATGCATTCATACTTACGGCTGGAATGGGATAAAGTGCTGCTTATCCTCGTCGTCCATTTTGCCTGTGATAATATCTGTAACGTCCATCACTGTGAGAGAGAGAGAGAGAGAGAGAGAGCATGTCAGTGAGTCAGTGGATCATTTCCACTGCAGAGAGAAACATAGAGAGCAAGTCCTTTACAAAAACACTCTGCTTACACTACACTGCACCACTTACATAGTGCAAGTGATGCAAGCCAGACTCTGAACTGGCAAATCAGGGGTTCAAATGACCATAACCTAGGCAGTTCCATGACCTGACCCCATCCATATCCTTTAATAACCTCCATGTCTGCACTGACCACATTGGTGAGCGCTGCCTTACCATATTTCACAAGCTAACTTCTTCACTGCATTGCTGAGACGGAGAGGCAGAAAGAAGAAAACACTCCAGTCTAACAACTACAGTTTAATTCAGAAACGGCCGTACTCCAGGTGGCTGGCCTAAGCCTTGATAAGGGCGAGTCTAAAAACTCAGTAGGGAAGGTGCTGGAAGCACAGGTGTCTGTGTGAGTAACCTCTGCCATACTGGTTTCCACAGTGTCTGCAGGTAAAAAAGAAAGAAAGAAAGAAAGAAAGAAAGAAAGAAAGAAAGAAAAAAACTGGCAAGCAGCAGTCAACAGGAGGCTGATAAGCCTTAATGGAGGTGTTGATGAAATGTTCAGTGCTCACTGGCTCACAGACATTAAAGATGCCACTGAGCAGGCTTTGATTCCTCCTGCCTGACCCACATAGACGCCTTTGTACTGATGGTGGAGAAGAGAGGAAAGGGAGGGTGAGGGGGAAAAAAAAAAAAAAAAACTCCGAAAAAAAAGCAGCAGAACAGCAGAGAGAAGCATTTCCCAATCTGACTTCAAAAACATGTTTGATGTTGGAACTGATGGCTGCCCGTGATGCCTCTCTTTTCTTCCCTTCGTATTTTTTTTTTCTTCTCATTCTCTAGCAAACTGTAAGATCTCTTTCCGTTCAAGCTGTTGGCATGCGGCAAAGCACAGGGAAAAAAAACAAAAACAAAAACAAAAGAACGACAGCTAAGCCATTCTCTGTGAGCTTCCACCAGACAGTCCTGAGAGTGTCACAAAGGGGTCATGAAAAATGATAATCTTATGTCTCGTTATGATGGACAAGTGTAACATATGACTGAATGGTACCAATACAAAATAAAACGTCAGTAACCACGCTAAGGCGAGTTCAGAACAGAGGCCCTTTTACAGCAACCTAAAAAACGAGCTTAAGTCATGGGAAAAGGACCAACAGTTCAAACCGAGTGTCTCCACAACCTGACAACCATTGGAGTTCAACAGGACAGTGTTCCAGAGGAGCGCTATGGGACTTAATATCATTACCAAAACGATGAGCGGTCATAAATTTCCATCCTCTCTTTACTGTGATTCGGGTGAGGAAACAAGGCATCATCTTCCTTGTCGGCAGACGGTGGGCAAAAAGCCAATCTAATTAGTCTACCACAGAGCAGGCCAGTCGCCCACAAAGGACATGTCCTGCGTTTATTCCTGTCTCCACTTGAGCTGAAAACCTCTGATAATTGGTTAGAATTATTCACCAAGGGAGTCAAGGAGGGTCTCAAGACATCACTATGAGTGTTTAGCAAAGAGCATCATTGCCTTCATCCCTATCGTCATCATCACTGTGATCAAAGGCGTTTCAGGTTTCCTATCAGGACATACTACAGCGTCTCTGTGTTTATGGGCAATCTCTCACTGTTGTGGGACGAATTTGCCTTATTTTGCTATGCTATAATTTCCCAGCATGGCTCCTCTCCATACCCCATTAACAAAGGCCAATTATTGCTAACATTAAAATCAAAAGAGACCGGCTCTGAGGGGGAAAATTAGTCTCACACAAAAAGGGGGAAGTGCTCATAGATGAACATTTCTGTTTATATGAGGAGGGTTTTTGTGTGCAACCCGCAGAACGCGCAGGGAATCACATTCTTCGCTTAAGAGTACATACCGTTTTCTGCTGTGTCAAACTAAATAATAGAAGAGTGTTTGGAGTATCTGGACTACCAATGAGCTTAGCCTTGAGTCGGATAAATCTGTAGTGTATTTTGTATGAGTACACAGACGTGGAGTTTAGAGAGAGACAATTTACCTGCGACTCCAAAGGGTCTCCGCAGGCCTGAAGTCAGCTTTTTAGCGTGGTTGTCGCGCAGCTCCATCCGTCCGACTCGGACGATCTGACACACAAAGCTGATTTTCTCTCTCTTTAAATCCTCGCTGCCCAAATCCTGAGGGATCCCCCCCCCCACAAAAAATCACACAAACACACACACACACACACACACACACACACACACAGAAATGATACCATACGCCTAAATCACAGCACAGATCACATTACCACATCCCAGCAGCTCAGAGGGCAATAGTTCGAGAAAAATAAATAAATAAATAAATAAAAACCATTATTTGGAGAAAACTGCTGTAGTTTGGGGATTTTAAGCCACTTCATGTCCTCCACAGACATATAGCTAGTTGGAGTGATTTGATACATTGGTACGTTTGCACAGCCTGTTAAGATGCTGGTCCACTGGGGTTGACGCGACTGATAATCAACTGAAACTTCACAGAGTGCATAAACTTTTCTTTCACCGGGGGGAGGGGGGGGGGGGTGTGATTTGGCTCTTTTCAGGACGGGTCTGGTTTAAACAGGGCTTTTTGATGGTGTCTGGGAACTCATTTCCTGCTGGTGGCTGGCAGGAAAGAGAGAGCGGCTCTTTGAAGGTGCGGTGTTGTCATCCTCGATCTGGGTGGTCATTAGAAGGATGACCTTTCGTAAGCGAGCCGGGGGTCGGTGGACAGACAAGCATGACTAACGCTGTCCCCTCAGTCTGGAGCTCACATTTAACACAATGTGGGAGGATGAACCCAGCTTGGGTCAAAACCACCAATTCAGACAAAAACAGATAATCATTACTCCCTCTGCTACAGCTACTACACACACACACACACACACCCATACACACACACCCATACACTCTCTTTATGTTAACCTAAGCATTGGCATGTGTTGGTTTATGGTCTCAATATCACCCTGAAAATTAAAATGAGCAAATGTTTTAATTATACCGTGTTATCCACATGTGGTGGTTGTTCAATTGATTACACTGTCATCCTCAATTACAGCAATTACTCTGCACTGGGCAGAACTAACTGCACTGGAATTTTTCTTTTAAGTAAAATCATTAGCAAAACATTACACCTGGCCGTTACCCAAATCATAAACTAAGGGAGGAAGCTGTTAAATGATCGGAAATGAAATAAAGTGATCACACAAACACAGCATTAGCCTTGTCTTACTCACACATATACACACCACTTTCTCCAGACCTGTTACTGCATATACACAGCGTTCAACACATTTTGCATCTCTCCCTGCCCTAAACTGCTAATTTGGCATCTGATCAAGGGTTTAATAATTATCAGATGAGTAGAGTCATATTTGCTAGAGCAAGAAGAGATATAAATGGATAGTGATTAGTGAACTTATCTTATCTTATACTAAGCTATAGATTATACATTGCTCTGTTGTTAACATGGTACCTATAAACTGTAGCTAAGGGAAGTGTTAGTCCATGGCAAAGAACTATGACTGTTTGAGGATTAAAGCCAGACAACAGCAGTACTCACCGTGAATACAGACCGCAGGTTATGGAGCTGATCAATATCTTTGACTAAGCCAGAACTGGACCAACGCACAAGGTAGTTCTCACTAGAAGGGGAAAATGGGGAGAGAAACAAGGGGGAAATGAAGAGTTCGCTAGCTACAGAGACTATCCTGTGTAGTTCATCACAGAGATGAAGACATGTGTGGGGACTTTATAGACCAGCATTACACAAAGAGCCAAGATGGCAGATCAGTGAAGTATCAGACTGGACAATTGCTATGATATTGGAGGTCCGGAAACAAACGGTGTCTGAAAAACAATCACGGCTCTGGAAAGTATCGTGTGAAAGCCGATGTTCCCAAACCGAATGTGGCAGGCCATGTTTTGGTCATTTGCTGTTTAGGAGCCGTAATCCCAGAACAATGGGAAACTGCAGAGCAGCTGGACCTGCTCAGGGCTGGCGAATTCTCATTGCTGCACATATTTCTCTCTCTCTGTGTGTGTGTGTGTGTGTATGTGAATGTGTGTGTGTGTGTGTGTGTGTAAAAGAGAGTCAAATGTGTTAATTAGACGTTTTCACATGAATTCAACGGCGCATGTGTGCCTGTACAAGTGCTTAAGTGAATGTGCTACAGATGATTTCATTAAAAAGGAGATGAGCATGATTTGATGATGCAGTGTGCTGTGAAAAGGCCTGTGTTACCTAATGAATTTGGACTCGACGGGGTCATAGAGGGACATGAGCACCTCGGCGTCCTCTCCGATCTTACACACCACATTCTTCAGAGTGACGAAGAGAGCAAAGGATGGCGTGGATGCAAACTTTGCCTGTCTGCTCAGGTCAATGTTCTGCTTCTGGGACTGTCGACAGAAAGAGCAAAACGATGTTCTTAATACTCCTCAGAACACACACACTTACATACACACACATGCACAAACACACAGAGACAGACACACAAAAACTGAGACACACACTCTGAGACACAAAAATGCAGACGAGGACACACACACACACATACACACACACACACACACACACACACACACACACACACACACACACAGACAGAGACACACAGAGACAAACAAACGATGTGGGCACCAGAATGAAACACTACCAAGCCACGTTGAAAGTGACACTGTTTGACTCATGAGCCCTTGGCTTGCACAACCTGAACACATCAGATCTCATAAGCTCCAAAATGGCTTTTGCAAATCTACTCTAAGACAATCAAAACAAGACAATGGAGCTGTGTGGCTCTCAATAACAACAGCTTAGGAAAGTTTGAGAAAATAAAAGAGGGAGAATGACAACACAAGCAACAGAACTTTTTCTCTGTACAATTTTCAGCTAAAAAAAAAAATCCTTAGCATAAACGAGCTTGGTTCATACTAGCCAGACTGGGTTTTTACAGCATGGAAAGGAAGTGTATAAAATGTATTAAAAATGTATTAAAAACTGCTACAGTTTGTCTAAGGCTGAAAGCCCATCTGTGACTCAGGTTCAATTGTTATCTCTGAATCTAAGATTAGCTTCACATCTGCGCTGTCTGAAAACCAGTTACTGCGTGTAGTGCGTGTACAGCAGCCAGCTGGTGCAGCTCAGACACGCACGTACACGCATGCATGAAAATACACACACATGCACATACATAAATACACACATATGTAATGTGTGAAAAGAGTCTAGAAGTGTATTAGCACATTCTTAAATGTACACTGCACATTCTGTCAGAGGGAACTGACGTGTGCATCGCTGCATATTTGCCATTCCAAGATTAGAACAAAACAGAAATGCTTTTGGATTCCTTTCAGTGGTAATTACAGTTTTCCCACACTTTGAGAGGAGGCGTGATTTGAGTCTTGGATTGGTTCTGGGGAGTGGTTTACCTTCTCCTCTTGGATCCGATCCTCAATCTGTTTGGATGCGGTTTCGTGGGCTCTGAACAGACTGATGGTGCTGGTCTGATCCGGATCCAGAATGTTTCCATCTTTGTCTCTGACAACAAGGTCCAAATCTAAGTACCTAAGATCCAAGGAGAAGAGAAGGTTAGGAAGACGAAGAAAAAAAAGAGGGGGGAGGAGAGAGAGAGAGATGAAATCATAAACTGAAACAAATAACTAATGAGGAAGCTTAGCTCCTGTTGCTTAAGAAATATATGAGCCTGCACTGGGACTGAGGGGAAAGTGGAGCACATGGACAGGGGTTAACAATGGCTCATTTGGTTCAGCACAGGTCCCCTGAGATGGGTTTAGCTCCACAGGGAGAAAAAAAGAGCAGTACACAAAGGGGGGGGGGGGGGGGGGGGGGGGGGGCTTGCCTGGATTCAAAAGAGCTCTGCAGGGGAGTCAAGACCTGTCATTTAGCAGCAGAGGGGAAGGGCAAGGGTGAACTGAGAGAAAGAGAGAGATGGAGGCAGATAAACATTTGGGACCAAAGTCTGCCTGTCCTTTGGCCTTTTCATCCTCTTTCTACTCCCCACATCACAAACAGTTAGGGGAGGCAAAAAAAAAGAAAAAGAGAAAGAGGGAGAGAGAAAGTGAAATGTTTTTGGGGTTTTTTTTTTTTGGTTCAAAGTGTAATCTTCACACAAGACCAACTGGACTATGTCCTCTCAATTTACCCCCCCCCCCCCCCCCCCAAAAAAAAGCTATACTTAACATGCTCACTGAACTGCTTTGTCTGACCAGGCTCCACCCACTTCAACTCCTCCCCACCCTTTATGCTAATCAACTCAGATTCAACATCACTGTGCATGTACATCCTTGACTATGGTAACTACATTTCCCTCTTGCTTTACATCTAGAGTGGCTACATAAGCTATGCTGCTTACTCTGCAACACATTCAAAAAATGAAAACAATCAAATATTGTGATTATAAATCTTTCTAAGATTTTCTAAGAAAAGCTTCAATCATGCCCCAGTCAAAAAGCCTGCCTCTGTTTCAGTAATGGACGTTAATTAATTTCCTAAATGAATTCTAGCTCCAAGTTAATATTTGCTCTTACTAAATTTCTGGGAGATGCTGTGCAAAGCTGGGCCTGTAAGTATGCCAGCCTTGTTACTGGGAATATGAAATGAAGGACACTGCAGCGGAATGCTGTAGAGGAACAACAGAATCTTACAGAATGATCTGTTTCAATGGACCCAAATGAAGTTTTGGCTCTTAAAGCTCTGGTGACTTCATCTGTCCCCTCAAAATGTCCTCTTCCTTAAATATTACGCTCCTAAAAGTTTCACAGAGGCTTTGGCCTAGACGTGTGTGTGTGTGTGTGTGTGTGTGTGTGTGTGTGTGTGTGTGTGCGCGCGTGTGTGTGTGTGGAAAGCCAGAGCCAAAATCTCGGGGCTTTTGTGGCAGCTTTGCCTACTTGTTCCCGTAGTCGATCTTGGAGGTGACCTTCTGTTTGAGCTCGCTGAGCTCATCTTGTGGGAGGGTGCCAGACAGTATCTGAGATCGCCACTCTATCAGGTCATAGATCATGTCACGCACCGAGTTAAACATCTCACGCTTGTCACCCTGCCGAAAAACACACACACACACGCACATGCACACAGAGTCAGCATAGTTTGAGCAAATACTGATACAAGGCCTAATTAAACTGTCAGTTCTGCTTTGACATGGTGTAAAAGTGTATGTATGTGGCAGGAAAATAATCACTGGTGTCTAAAAGCTGCTGTAACAGGTATCAAGTGTTAATGGGACCAGTCAGTGATGCCCTGCTTCTGTATGAGGCCTATTACAGAGTGCTGAAGTCCTTCAGCCTGAGAGTCAGACAGCCTGTTTTACTGAGCAATTATGAAGGACGCAATGGATCTATCAAATTTTAATAAAAGTTACTCTCGAGTCACGTGGGTACGTCGAGCAAGATGGCGGCACATTAGAGGAGCTCCGCTCGCCCACCAATATATTTGTTATATTATATAATTGCTTTCCACAATTTTTGGTGAAACTACCCTCGCTAGTGCTCTTGCACATAACTGTTTCGTCCGGAAACTGTTCTAGAGTTGCTATGTCAACCACGACTACCTCAAAGTATTTCAAAGGAGGACCGGCGACAGGCCGTATGTCCACTCGAGCTAGCCCCACACCGACAGAGGACGACTCAACTTTAAAATTATCACCGCAAAGACAAGATGTCGGAAAAACGAGTCTAGAAAACGTGTTTACTGAGATCACCAAAGTGAGTGACACACTTCGAGGGGTGGCAGCAGACATCTCGACAATTAAGGAAACAACTACTGAGCTAAAGAATGCAGTGAACGGCATACAGGAGAGACTGGAAGAAATGGAGGGACGGATCTCTAGACTGGAAGACACATCGGACAGATTAGTAAGCGATAACGATCATCGTGACAAGAGGTTGGAAGTTTTACTGAATCGCTTACAAGAGCTTGAAAATCACAGTAAGAGAAACAACGTGAGGCTAGTGGGGTTAAAGGAGACCTACGGAACGAATGGCACGATGGAAATATGTGTGAAGAAAGTTTTACGGGAGGGATTTGGAATTGATGTGGACGGAGAGTTTGAGGTGGAGAGAGCGCACAGGTCGGCTGCCCCCAGACCAAGCGAGGATCGGCCGCCCAGACCAGTGCTCATTAGATTCCTGCGACAGTCGGCGAGAGAGAAAGTGCTTGCGATGGCGAGAGAAAGACGCGGGATTACTTGGGAGAACCTCAGACTATCTTTTTTTCCAGATATGTCAAGAGAGCTATCCCAGAAGAGGAAATCTTTTACCATGGCGAGGAAAGCACTGCAGCAACATAACGTGAGATATACGCTGTCCTACCCAGCCACTTTGCGCTTTACATGGAAAGGAAGGAGCCGCAGCTTTACCAGTGCCAACGAGGCAGAGCAGTTCATTAAGGAAAACTGTACTACAGATCGATGAATCTGTGCGTTAGTAATGATGCAGCATACTGGAAGATGATATGTTTGTTGTTTCGAGATAGATTTAAACGTGGACAGTGTTGAACAGGTATGTGGGCGGGGGAGGGGGGGTGTTTCAGTGTTGCCTGAGCAACAAGGCCAGAGAGAACCTCTCGTGGCGGGGTGTACGGTATCCCACGGACTGAAGATGTTATTTCTGTTTATGCTTTTTGTTTTTGAGTTACTACGGCTGAAGAAAAGCCAAATGCCCCATTTAACGTTTTACGGGGTATTTTTAAGTTCACGTTACTTAGTGTTGATACTTCTAATGTTTAGAAGTGATAAGTTTTGTGTTGATGTACGTTTCTTCATGGGTTTGGCACTGACTGGTAAAGTGAAGATTACTACAGGTGAATCCATAAGTGAGACATTGCTATTGCTATTAATGGACAATTTAAGCGAGACCGGGTTACAGTTTAATTTGCTACTACTTGTTTCAGAACATTTTTATTTATTTATCTATTTCTCTTATGTAACACATGGCTGGTAATTATGTTAAGTGTATAAGTTGGAACATTAATGGCTGTGGAGATCCTAGAAAGAGAAGGAGGGTATTGGAATATCTAAAACACAAAAAAGCAGACATTGCTTTCATCCAGGAAACTCACTTTAAGGACGAAGAGGCAGACAAATTGAAAAGGGGGTGGGTGGGGCATATCTTTCATAGCTCTTACTCAAGTAAGCGGAATGGGGTGATCATTTTAGTAAACAAAAACTTAAGTTTTATTCTGGTTAAACAAGTTAAAGATAACGAAGGCAGAATGGTTTGTATAGAGGCAATTATCAATGGGACCAAGATAGTGCTATGTAACATATACGCTCCCAATAAAGGGGATCCACATTTCTTTAACGAAGTGAACAAAGTTTTAGGGGAGATGGAGGGTCAGATTATCTTATCAGGGGATTTTAACCAAGTTATGGATGTGTTCTTAGATAAAAGTAAATTTAGCGGACCAGTAATCACCAAAGATAGGGCTGCACTGCATATGCTCTGTGAAGACATGGGGTTGGTAGATATCTGGCGATTGATAAACCCCCGGGAAAGGGATTATACCTTTTTCTCTCACTGCCAGAAATCATATTCCAGAATTGACCTCTTTCTAATTTCAAGCAGTATTGTAGACTCTGTAGCAAATTGTACGATAAATGCGATTGCCCTTTCAGATCATGCAGCTGTAGAGCTATGTATCGATATAAATACAGATAAAGAGAGAAAAGGTAGATGGAGGCTAAACACATCATTATTACAAGATGAAGCCTTTAATCTACTGCTGAAGGAGGAACTCGAAACCTTTTTTGAGGTCAATTCTGGAAGCACAGATACAAGGGCAATGGAATGGGAGGCATCCAAAGCTTATATTAGGGGAAAAATCATTGGCCAGGCATCTAAAAAGAAGAAAGAGAGCATGTGTAAAATCAGGGAATTGGAGAGTGAAATTAGAAAACTGGAAATTGAATTATCAAAACATTTTTCGGATAAATTATATCAGGACATATGCAAACTTAAGTTTCAATTGCAGGAAATTTACAATAAAAAAGTGGAATATGCCTTATTTAGGCTCCGAACAACCTTCTATGAGGAGGGAGAGAAAACAGGCAAGTTACTTGCAAGGCAACTTAAACAACAAAATTCCTATAATGTCATACCAGTAGTTAAGAAAGGTGACAGTGTAGTGTCTTCTACTAAGGATATAAATGAGGTCTTTCAACAGTTCTATAAGGAACTATACAAATCTCAGGTCAATCCCACCCGAGAGGAAATGTCTAATTTCTTTCTTAACATTACTTTACCTAAATTGTCAGCTGAATATGTGGAATTGTTGGATAGCCCCATAACAGAGACCGAGATTAGGGCTGCAGTAGCACACATGAAAACAGGGAAATCACCAGGCCTTGATGGATTTCCTATAGAATATTATAAACAGTACATAGACATATTGGCACCAATATTGCTGGAAGTTTATAATGAGACATTGGCACTGGGATGTCCTCCCCCAACATTTAATGAGGCTTTAATTTCAGTAATTCCTAAAAAAGACAGGGACATAACAGAGCCCGCTAATTATAGACCGATAAGTTTGATCAACTTGGACTGTAAGATCTTGACAAAGATCTTAGCCTTGCGTTTGGAAAAGGCATTACCAAGTATAATACATCCAGATCAAGTAGGATTCATGAAAAATAGGTCTTCTACAGATAACATGAGAAGACTATTACATCTGATCTGGTTGAATCAGTCAGATCAGGACCCGATTGTGGCCATTTCATTGGATGCAGAAAAGGCTTTTGATCAGGTTGAATGGGAGTTCTTATTTACTACCTTAGCACAGTTTGGATTTGGATCAACTTTTATTAATTGGATTAAAATACTATATCAAAACCCAAGGGCAGCTGTAATAACCAATGGAATGATCTCACCTTTCTTTAACCTTACCAGAGGTACTAGACAGGGCTGTTCATTGTCTCCTTTATTGTTCAATATTGTACTTGAGCCACTGGCTATTGCCATCAGATCAAATGTAAACATTAGAGGAGTAGACGGAGGAGGGAAAGAACATAAGTTATTGCTGTATGCAGACGATATTCTGACACTAATCAGAGATCCTTTGTATTCCTTACCATACTTAATGGAGACAATACAGTCTTACTCCAGATTATCAGGGTATAAAATTAATTGGAAGAAGTCAGAGGCTATGCCTATATCTAGAACATGTCACTCAAGTTTAGTGACACGTTTTAACTTTAAATGGGTTGTGAACGGTATGACTTGCTTGGGAATTAAACTAAGTCAGAACATAGAGGAAATGCCCACACTAAATTTTGAGCCAGCGTTACAAAAAGTAAAAAATAATTTGGATAAATGGGGAAAATTGAAGCTTACATTGTGGGGCAAGGTCAATGTTATCAAAATGGTTGTTACACCCCAGCTAAATTACATAGCTATGATGCTCCCTGTTGCTATACCTCCTCAGATCTTTAAACAATACGATAAAATAATTAGAGACTTTTTATGGGAAGGGAAAAAACCAAGGATTGGACTACGTAAAATGTGTTCTCCAAAAGACAAAGGAGGGTTGGGTCTACCAGACCTGAGGTTATATCATGTTTCATTTGAAATAGCCAAATTAGCCAAGCACTGGACTAAGGAGGACCAACTGGACTGGGTTATTATTGAGAATGGGATGTGCTCCCCTTTCTCCCCCGTAGACAGGTTATCTCAATCCCTACACAGTTCATCTAATCCCATCTTGTCCCACTCTAAAGAGGTTTGGACCAGAATACATAAGATGTTAAAATTACCACATTGCAGACAGTTTTACTCCTCTATATGGTATAACCCTTCAATTGTTATTGGGAAGACAACAGTATATTGGAAAAAGTGGCATCTTAACGGGTTGTGTCATGTTGGTGACTTGTATAAAGAGGGCGTGTTTATGTCGTATTCTGATATGATAAGGCAATACGCTCTCACAGGAAAAGAACATTTTTGGAAGTATCTCCAAATCAGGAACTGTATCACCTCTAGGACTCATTATATGGATGGAAACCACATTACGGACTTCTTCAAACTGGCAACGACGCGCCTTCGTGCCTCTGTCTTCTACAGATTGACTAAGGATCTGCTCAGTAGCAGTTGTAACAACTTGAAAATAATGTGGCAGAAAGACCTGGGTTGTATATTGGAAGAAGAGGAATGGTTGAAAATTTTATCTGATTGTGGCAAATATGTCAGGGAATCCAAAAGTAAATTCACTCAGTATAAAATAATACACAGGTATTATTGGACACCAACCAGATTACATAGGATGGGCCTATTAACGAGTAACTCATGTTGGAAATGTCAGGAAGATATTGGCACATTCTTACACTGTATTTGGGAATGCCCAACGATTCAGCCCTTTTGGAGGAATATTTTAAGACATATGAGTAAATGGCTGGGTAAGGTGCTGCCAGTATCTCCAAGAGTATGTTTATTAGGAGACAGATCACAAGTACATAACCTATCAACAGAGGAATTTTCGGTCGTTATGGCTGGTATTATTACGGCTTTCAGAATAATACTCGGGCATTGGAAAACGCCTAGACCCCCAGAACTGAAAGAATGGGTCAACTATATGACAAAGACCGCCTCATATGAATCCATGCTGAGCAGGATGACCGGTAAAAGCCATGAAAGGGGACCACGTTGGGATCACTTTTGGAATTATATTACACTGTCTGATGGTCCTGAAATATGATTGTTGTGTTTGCCTGCCTGAGTAGTCTGTTTTTTCATTTTTTTATCTTTTTTTTTTTATCTTTTTGAATTCATTTACTCTATTTTCTTTCCTTATTTATTTTGCCTTTTTCTTTTTTTTGTACCCTTCTCTTTGGACTATGACTAATGCTGTATCCTCTTTTGTATGGATCTTTTATTTTATAGCCATTTTATTTCTATTGATGATGTCATTGGAGCAGTGTCTCAGTTCAAATGTTGAGTTGTAATGTGCCAACCTTTTTCAAAATCAATAAAAAATTTGTATTACAAAAAAAAAAAAAAGTTACTCTCAGAATAAATTGGCCCCCACTTCCAAAGTAAGCAAGTGACTCCCGTGTCCAATCAATCTCCTGAAACTTTGCTTTGATATCACTTCTTCTGTACCACAGACGCAGCTGTTTCAATCAAAATCTGACAATTCATTATATCTGCAATTTCCATTTAAGCACCTTTAATATTTGAAATAAAGGCTCTAGGTGATTTTGGACAAATGAAGGATATCTAGAGGGGAAGGCAAGTACGAGAGAGAGAGACTGTAAGAAAGAGAAAGAGAGAGAGAGAGAGAGAGAGAGAGAGAGAGAGAGAGAGAGAGAGAGCGCGAGATAAAGAGTGTTTGTGGGTGTGTATGTGTGTGTATGTGTACGTGTATGTGTGTGTGGTTGGGGGGGGGTGCACCTGACCCTCCTGACTCACCACATATAGATCTCTCCATATGGAAGCCCATTCCCGCAGGGTTGTGGTGACTTCTTGAACCAGTGGGAGCTCAGTGGGAGTGACTGTCTCTTTTTGCCTGAGGAAACACACAGGGCAAAATAACACACCATTCTCCTCTACACACCACAACCATTCCCTTCATCTTCTCATTCATTACTGAATTCCACTCCTGTAGGGTTGATTTTTCTTTTTATAACAAATAACTCATCCATCCTTACACAAGCATTCATCAGCATTATCTATTTATATTTGTCATTCCGTTTATCCATCTATCTATCTATTCATCCATCCTTGACTGGAAATTTTAGGTTTCTGTTGATGGCTTCAATTGCGGGCTGGCAAAAAAACGGAAGGGAAACTTGATAGCGGTTATTGCAATAGGCCCTAATGTTTTCAATAACCACTTTCCCAAAATGCCAGGCATTACACTCATATCAGCTGCTAGCTATGAAAAAAGCTAATCCTGGCGAGAAAACGTAAGTATTACATCATGCTGCCTAGCGTTAAGAAGCAAAACCACACACAGGAACATCTCAAAAGAATTCATAAACAGATCATAAAGAGAAAAATCCATATCCAAACAAGACCCCGAACAGCATGCATCACAATAGCTTTATGAGTCACCCCAAAGCCATCACAAAAAAAAAAAAAAACAAACAAACAAAAAACCCCACCAATGTGGAGACATTTCAGTGTGCACACACAGAAGCGACATGTATAACCCCTGCTTTTGCGAAGACGCATGATCTCTGATGAAAGCTCCCTGCTCTTCTCCGCATGACTCATTGTGATCTGTGTTTTAGACTGATGACTGCTCCTTCTCCACACAACAGCACAGAGAGAGAGAGAGAGACAGACAGAGTGCAGAGCTGCTTTCTGCCTGTTCTCTCAATCAGAATCCTAATCAAGCACACACAGAGTACTGATTCAGCTAAGCTTCCCTCCATACTCAAAACTCTCATTTCAAAATCTGGTTTTGTCAGAAACCCAAGCCAGAGAGTGAGATTCAAACAAAGTGCTCTTGGTGTTTTTTTGTTGTTGTTGCTGTTGTTGTTTTTGTTTTTGGAGGAGGGGGGGCTACTTCTTTAACTACATATTTTGCCAAATAAGCTTGTTTACTTAATGGCACAATGTGACCCTGGGACACTGTAGCCATGTACCATATGGAAGGCAAAAAAACTTCAGGTTTTGAGGAGAGCTGCGTTGTCCTGTCTCTTGGCTGAGAGCAGAGCAAGGCCAGAGCTGAATGAGCTATTTTACAGTCTTATTACCTACAAACCTCTATTCAGCTTCTCACTCAAAAGACGGGGAAAAAAGACAACTTTATTCAGCTATTCAACACGCCCCCCCCACCCCCAAAAAAACACATCATCCTTTGTGAAAAATTAAATACAAAAAAAAGATCACTAACCCATTGCCTTCGACCGTGGCCTCTTTAAGATGAATGTAGCAGGCAGGAAATATTCCCTGTGGTGAAAAATGATAACGTTTATTACATCAGATATTACAATTATAACTTACAAAAAGAACAGGAAAAAGGGAACACACACACACGCTGTGTGATCTGTTTTGAATGTTAGAGTGCGAAATACAAAGACCCCAAACATTTCTCTTCATCTGAAATCATATTTCTACGAGATCTGCACTCCGCGCTAAGCGCGTTTTCAAAGACAATTTCATTCGGTGCGTCGCACTGAAAATTGCCTAGTTGCAAAGAAGCTTTAATACAGATCTGCTTACATTTTTTGACTTCCTTCTCAGCCTATGTCCTCTGTACCAACCTGTAAGAACAGAAGAACACTCCGTTAGAGTATACCCATTATAATTCTCATTGGAAGCTGCCATAATATACATATTTGCTCATACGTCATTGCCAGAAAATGACATTTTCTTCAAGGTCATCATTGTCTTTAATAAAAAAAAAAAAAAAAAAAGAATTCATTGAATTCCAGAAATGTCCTGTTGAAACTGAAGTGAACAAGACACTAGTTTACAGGCAGATCCTTTCCAAATGGCAAGCTCTTCCATGTATGTATGTATGCATAAATAGATAGATAGATAGCTAGATAGATAGACAGACAAATAGATAGATAGATAGATAGATAGACAGATAGATAGACAGATAGATAGACAGACAGATAGACAGACAGATAGACAGACAGACAGAGAGATAGACAGACAGACAGACAGAGAGACAGACAGAGAGATAGACAGACAGACAGACAGACAGACAGATAGACAGACAGATAGACAGAGAGACAGAGAGACAGACAGATAGACAGACAGACAGACAGACAGACAGATAAAAGTGGAGGGGTGGAAATAGCTGTTCTCAGGGCATCAGGGTAACAAACTCCACATGCTGTGCCAGGAAAGGGAGCAGTGCCTGGAATGACAATATGATGATGTTCCACTTTGGCAGTAAAATGCCAGCGTCAGCCTTGATCAGGAACATCATCAGTTAGAGAGCAGGTCTCCACATACACGCTCTCCCTCCTTCTCTCTCACCTTCATCATCATCAGTTAGAGAGGGCAAGCCAACCTGTGCACACAAACACACAGAACACACACACACACACTCTCTATCTCTCTCTCACCTTCATAGGTCTCCAAAATGTGTACTGTGTCTCCGATTTGTAAGGAAAGCTCCTCATCACTGCGAGCGTCATAGTTATAAATTGCTGAGGGGAGGAGAGAGAGAGAGAGAGAGAGAGAGAGAGAGAGAAAGAGAGAGAGAGGGATTACACTATGTGCTAAAAAACAAGTGAATGACACAAACAAATGCACAATGACTTTGGCCTGCAAATACCAACACACGCACTCACAGAAGTATGAGTATTCACACACACATACAACAAACACAAATGTATACTAACAAATTCAACCCAGATCAAGCGATGCTTTTCACGTTGGGGTAGTTACCAATTTTACATCTACTTCCACACAAACTGCAGTATGTGTTTATGTAATTATGCTTGTGTATTTGCTCAGGGCATGATATACAACACCTCCACTGCTTTGAACTGCAGCCCCAAAATAATTAAGAAAAATAATAATAACAACGATAAAAATAAAATAGCAACATTCTGGAATGATCCAAGTTGGACCTATAAAACCCACACCTCTCTGGTGAGACAAGCACACTTATGAAATAAAACCATAACCATAAGGAGAACTTTATAATTCTGGCCAACATAGCTGAAGACATGATTATCTGTGACAGACTCCTCCAATCCAGTCAGTGTCTCTCTCTCTCTCTGTCTCTCTCTCTCTCTCTCTCTCTCAGAATGACAGTTCTCTTGCCAAGGTCACCTGAAGCAGAAAGACCGTATATTACTTGCGCTGTCACATTAGCACACGCCGCCATGTCTGGGCTGCAAACTCTCTTCCGGACAACCCCAAGCGGGCGTGTTGTGTTCCCATGACAACAGGGCAAGGCGGGAAGCGGTGCAGAACGACTGCCCACGGGGCTTCATTATACACAGGTGCGGTGGGAGGGTTTCTCTCCATCATGCACTGCCGTGGTGGGGTTTCCATACAGGTGAACGACAGCATAATTACAGACACCCTCTTCACCCGCCGCCATCTGCCCTACAAACAGCACAGAGCTCGCCACTCATCAAACCATTCCCTCTCCTTTTTACTCACTCCTACATCCTTCTATCAGTTGATCTTAACTCCTACAGCAACAAACCTCACGGAAAAGGTACGTGAAAAAGACTCTCTCCACAATTTAGTCAGTGTCTCCATCTCTCTTCTTAAATAGAAAAACACCTCAGAGAACAGACAAACAGAAGAAGAAGAAAACCCAAACTCTTTTTTTTTGGTCTAAATTCTTCAGCAATGTACAGATAGTGCATAAGTCTGTTTACTGTCTCATTACAATCAGCCCTCAGAACACAGTGTGTGAGCACCGTGTCCTCCGTCATCAGCACAGGACAATGGGGCCCGTGTAAAGGCAATGCTTCACTCAGGCTCTCCATCACAAAGCACAGTGGAGCAAATGCTGAGCGTGCAGCAGGGTTTCCCAGGGGCCCTGGGCATGGCCCATCACTGATTGGTCTCATATTTAAATGCCAATCTGGCCTTTATCTACAGTAATTAATGCATGGCAGGATGGGTGGGCAGAGAGAGAGAGCCCTGTGTTAAATCCATTTCCCATGCCTGGAGAGCAGTCACCTAATGGCTACTGGGCTGACCCTGCACAGTGAATGGGAGTCACTGGGAGACACGTGCATACAAACACATACAAACACACACACGCAGACGCACACAAACACAAACATAACCATGAACATATACATAAACATAAACACATACATAAATACAAACACAAACACAGGAATGTGGAAGATAGTCGTCTTAGGCCTAACACAACAGTGACTTAATACATCCATTAAAAAAACAAACAAACAATACAGCTGGCGAGTGCTTGCTTTTACAGCAATGGCCGTTCACAACAAAGACTGTGCATATAAACAAAAAGACACACACACACACACACACAGACAAATACAAAAGGTCACCCACACAGGCAGAGGAACCAGTGCTAGTGATGGGGAAATAGGGGAGAAAGCTCAGACTTACCCTTATGACTCACATGTGAATAAAACAATGTGAAAGGAGTGAAGTCAGACTCTGTGTGTGTGTGTGTGTGTGTGTTCTCACACTGTACGACTGTATACGTATTCTGGTCTATGCAGCTACACATTGTTCTATGTCCACAGTCTGCAAGCAGTTTGCTTTGAAACATTATCATATCACTTCAGTTGCCTACCACTTTCTGTTCTTTCTTTGTTGTTTGTTTGTTTTTGTTTTACTTTTTTCTTTTAGTTGCTGTTTTTTAGCCTTTTTTTCTTCTCTGAATGATCAAGATACAGAAGTGACCAACGGGGGAGGGCAGCTTTCCGAAGGAAACATGGTTACAAATGAGGAAAGCCAATCTCACCAGCTCCATGCCAAAAAAAAAAGAAAGAAAGAAAGAAAAAGAAATGGGGGGGGGGCTACCAAAGCAAAACAAACCCAGAGGGAGAGGGGGACTAATCTTTAGACAGAAGACCAACTATTCACTTCACTCAGGCTAGCTAAATGGTTACTCTATTAGCTCTTTTCCACTAGGACGATGCCGGTGCCAGCGCCGGTGCCGGTGCGGAGCCAGTGCTGCCGTGGTGCCTTTCGAGAACCGGCCCACATTTCAACAGGTTTGGGAACGGAACGCTACATAGCAAAAGTTTGGGTAATTTCCATGGGGGAAAATTAATGTCAGACAGAACGCGTCTGCTTGCTTTTTATAAATGTACTTTTACGCTAGGCTTCCATACAGCGAAACACCTCACGAATGTTGCCCTAAAACTTTTCGCTCTGGAGGCGAAATTCACAAAAATAGTAAGCCTGTCACCTAGCTCAAAAGTTTAAATGAGAGTTTAAATGAAGGTCTACAGTGATCTATTTGCACCAACCAAAGCTGAGAGAGTGAGTTTTTTCTTTAGACCAGGCTGCAAACACTGGCTGTACACCATGTTAGCCGCCATCCCTGCTCACTCACAGGGGTTAGGATCAGACTGGAACTCTTCCATCAATACCCACAGCACAATCATCCTTCAGTACAACCAGCCACATAACGTCAAATGGAATATGACCTTTCCCTTGGTCAAACATCCAGCAATGAACCCTCCCTTTAAATAATCAAAATACTAGAAAGGTGCTGTGAATGAGACTACATCAACAATACAGGCAGTTTATGTAGAAAATGCGCTGGGATAAAAAAAATATATAATAATAATAAAACAGACAGAGCAAGTTTTGAAGAACATAAAATAGCATACGCTAAACTTAAGATGAGAATTTCCAACAGTTTCAATTCAAATCTTGTTGCATAACATTCAAATGGCTTCTGTTTAAAACGCATGGCTGCGAGAGCGAACGAAAGTGGCTCAAATCAGTTCAAATCACAGATCTGACTCAGCAAAAAGCCTTGGTAAAAACATAGTTCATTCACAATAACATATGTAAAGCACATGTAAATAGGTTTCTATGCATCGCCATTCTAAAATCGACATGAAAGCAAAATCCAATTGTGCAGTGAAACCTGATACAGTGAGAAAAGCAGCCGTGGATATTCCCATGAGAGAGAAATGCAAATGCATTCCTGGAGAGAAAAGGGAAGTGGCAGAATTTATTTGCCTCGGTTTGTTGTGATAGTAGAGCAGTTTCATAACCTGGCACTGAGATATGGGCCTTATCTATACACGGGAAAACACACACACACACACCATACCACATCACACACACACGCACACGCGCGCACACACACGACCAGATCAGACTCTAGTTGTGTGTTTCTCTGACACTGTTTGGCTCTCTTGTACACCCTTATTCCCTTGCACCCCATCTGTATCACACTGGCTCCACTAAACACAGCAGCACTGACTGTGACCCCACACTATGAGCTTAAACAATCATAATCCATAGATACGTCATGCTTTTATTACAGATTCATACTGTTAGAAACAGAGAGACGTGACAGAAGAGCACCAAGAGAAAGAAACACAGTATGTATGTGTATATATATGCATATATATATATATATATATATATATATATATATACACACACACACACACACACACACACACACACACAAAGGGAGGCGAGAGATGGGGAAGAAACTAAGGCCTAAGTGTCAAGACAGGAAGTAAGTAGAAAAGAGACTGTGTAAACATGCCCCTCTGCTGATTGTCTGACTGAGTCCCGCAGAGTGGGAGTCAACGGCTCCCCACTGCGTGGCCTGCACGTCCAAGTTAACACACCGCAAAAGACACCTGCACTCCGCCATTCTGGCTCAAGAGTGAATGGAGCATTTTGAGAAGCCTCATGTACAGCCAAAAAGCCAGAACTTAGTCACCTCTCTTGCTGCCAGGCCGGCGAACAGAAAGCCGGGATCAGACAGAGGTAAGGACATCAAGCCGGGAGAATGTGTTCCCCACAGTGCTTAAGCCCAGATGGAAGGAAGGAAAAGAAGAAAAAAAAAATCCAATAATCTCAGTGAACAATCAGAATAGGTGCCTTCACGGTCTCAAGGATTCAAAGGAGACCATTACTAAACTGACTGGTCTTTTAAGGTCTTGAAAAGGGCCGACGAACCTTCCCCCTCACGCTATTACAGCCACAGGCTTACTACAGAGTCATCAGTGCAGATGGACTTCATATTTCAGTGGCTAGGATGGGGTGGGTGTGAGATCGCTGAAGAATGGTCTAAAAAAGTTCAGCCATGTTCACAATAAAATACTGGCCTGGCCCTTTACACTCACTGACTGACGCTCTGTTCAGTCAAAACGCTTTAACAAAGTCACAAGCCTGTGTAAAAGAAATAGACTAAAACTTTGGATGAAGATTTCAAATTTCCACAGCTACACTTTGAGAGGATCGGGTGTTGAATGTGGGGATGTTAGCGTTTCAACTGTCAGCTGTAGACTAGAGTTGCATGATGAGGTGACCAGCAACATTAAAAATCCATTTTGAAAACACACTCTAAACTGTCCTTGTTCCTGTACCACAAAACACACACACACACACACACACACACACACACACTCACACAGACACACGCACACAGACACACGCACACAGACACACGCACACAGACACACGCACACAGACACACGCACACAGACACACGCACACACTTCATCATAAAGTCAACAGCCGTTGTCATGTATTGTGTGACTAAAAAAGCGTTGAAAATCCTGAGAACACGAGATAAACATTCCAGACTTAAAAATGGGTAGTCGTCTTGAGAGCACTTTACATTTGGCTTGTCTGCCTACTCCTGATCTGAATCAGTGCTATGTGTCTGTGTTTGTGTCAATCCATGGCTTGTCTGTCACTTCACATTTATAAACAGATTGAAGCTGTTGTGTTCTCAAACACTGACTCAACTGTGTGAGCAATACATGTCAAATATGTTATGAGACAAATGTGTTAGTATGTGGTATCACACCCACTGTGACGTTCACATCTTCCCATCATAACCCGAGATGCTGTGAGCTCCAGCTGACACTTGACACTGCTCAATCAACAGCCAATCAATATGCAAATAAGTCAGCTCATCTGATCCAAACTTCAAAATCAATTTTAAAAATCTGTCAAAACCAGATGTTTATGATGTTGGTTGGCATCCTCGTGCAAAGTTTCTTTTTTTTTCTTCTGGATTGCTCTCTCTCTCTCTCTCTCTCTCTTACATGTGCCAATACATCTCCTAAGGCATGGAGTGAAAAGCCCAGGATGAGAGAGTGCATGCATACATACATGCACATGTGCGCACACACACGTACACAAACACACAGACACACAGACACACACACACACGGTGTGGCTGTGAGGCCAGCATGAAAAGAAGCCAAGAGGGGTAAAAAACAAAAGGAAAATGTTCACTATTTGCAGGAAACGTGTAATTCTTTTTAGATTCGTCTTCTAATGGGAGCTAATTGGGTGCTGTAGACCTCAAATGGAGGTCTGATTGCTTTAATTTAGAGTGGAGCAGAGACAAAAGAGCTTGATGCCCTAAAAGAGGGCCACACTGTGCCCCCCCCCCCCACACACACCCCTTAAATCAATTACAGACAGCAACCTGCCATGTTTATCTACGCTACAGAGGGAGATAGCTTTGGCAATTAACCTGAAATTAAGCAAGAGGGTGCTCACACAGGAAATAACTGGCCTGATTTGGTCTTTGCTGGATGAAGTGTGTGTGTGTGTGTGTGTGTGTGTGTGTGTGTGCGTGTGTGTGCGTGTGTGTTTGTGTGAGTGAGTGAGAGAGAGAGAGAGAAAGAGAAAGAGAGAGAGAGACAGGGAAGGGGAGGGGCAGTCTGAAGGAGGGAGAAACGGAGAGGAGAGCCAGCAGGAAGAGAGTAACTGACAAATAAGAGAAATGAGTTTGTACCCTTGCCGAGAAGTTATGCAATGGGGAACGCTGGGGGGTTTTTTTTTGGTGTTTGTTTGGGTTTTTTTTTAAAATATTGATTGCCAAAAGGAAGCATCTGTAAAAGCTTTGGCTGACTCTGGCATTCTGAAGCACGTGTTTAACAGTCCGACGTGCCTGAGAATGGCGTTGGACCTGTCCGGCTCAGATCGAGAAGCGAAGTGACAAAGCTGGAAGTCATCTTGAACACAGTGTTGCATTGTGAGCCGGAGGAGAAGAGAAGAGAGGAGAGGAGAGGAATGGGGGAGGAGGGGGGTTTCCGGTGAGGGAGGGGGGAAAAAAGGAAGCGAAAAGGTGCAGGCGGGAGCAGGTGCGGAAGCAACAATGGTGAGGGCACAAGCGCTCGTGGGTTTTAATGGTATCTGGCATGGCAGGCTGTCGATGTGCCAACTTCATGACTGCCTAAGTGCCCAGTAACCCCCCCCCCCCCCCCCCTCCCCACACACACACCTCCCCAAGCTGAAGCTAACCCTTGTCATTTTCTTAATGGACCCTGTCTCTGCTCTGAGGACCAAGCAGCATACATTTCCTCTGCCTCGCAAGAACACGGAACCAGCCAGTCACTGTTTCTTATAATCGGTTTGACTCATTTTTCAACACATGGGTTTGGCCTTCCAAAAAAAAAAAAAAAAAAAGGCAACATGGCGCTGGACTTTTCTTCTTTTCTAAGGCCTACTTGTTACATAATTTGGTTTCTCTTATCAGTAAATAAACAAATAAATGTGCTCGCCAGCTCAGCTGATCGTTGCAAAATGAAAAGCGCGTACTGTCAAGCATTCTGAGTGATGCCACTGTGATTTTACATAGCAGCCAATCTGTAATTGACCCATGATCTTCATTCTCCACAGAGCAAGGTCACTGGCTGATCCACACGTCTAGCCATACTTTATTTGTCATATGTTGCAATGTCAGATGGCTACAGTCAGAGATCTGAGCTGGTTACTGAGATTATTACACTCTGAGCGTAAAATTACAACAGAAGTAATCATTTGATTAACTTGTTTGGCTGCTTTTGGTAGAAGTCTTGTTTACTAAAACAACAGAGTAAAAAAATGGCTGAGGAAATTTAAGAAAAGAAAAGAAAAAAAGAAAGAAAAAATCTCTAAAACTATGTGAATCACGTAGCCCAGGCCAGTGGGAGTAACCTTTACCTGGAGTGCCAGCATTAGCAGAGCCATTACTGAAATGGGACTTTTCAAGCCCACAGAGGCTATGGAAGTGCATATACTGCTCTTAGTCTCTGACAAAACATGGGCACAAATCTTGTTTTATATATATATATATATACACACACACACGCCAAAACATAACTCACTGGGCCCGACTCTTGCAGGGGATGCTTGTCACCTTCCTTTAACGCAAGCCTCAGAAGTCGCTCAAATCGTTTTAAAAGCAAAGTTAACTTTTTTTTTTTTTTTGACCCCCTCTCCTCCCCTCCTCAAGTAAATATTACTTGTTGAAGAGAGTTATACATGACAGGATGCAGAGGGATTTGAAGTGAAAGACCACTTAAATGAAGAGCAAACATTCAGAATGAAGTGTACCACATTTGGCTGTGGTAATACTACAGAGTGGGCCTTTAACTGTCAAAGCAGGCACTAATAGATGACGCTAAGTCTGTATTAGATAAGTCAGATAATGAGCTGAAACAGTGATTATTTCAAAGAGACAGGGGAATCAGGTGCTTATTACATCAGTGAACCTCAACTTCATGACTTTATGTCCCACATGCAGAGGGACACCTGAACAGCTTGTGGTTATAACAGATCTTGACACCACCCACACCAGAACCAACGGCAGAAATTTACCTACACAAAAACAAAAAAAAGAAAATTGTAGCCAGACAAGAAACCCAACGGACATGTGTCCATGCCCTGCTAAGCTGTACTAAAACCAGTCTCCTGAGTAAAAATTGGGCAATAACAAGACTATTACCACTGACTGGCTTGTTTATGTCTGCAGACTGGTAAAAAAATAAATAAACAAATAAACCGTCAGACTTTCCACTAACAAACCCAGTGACATAGGGAAAGCGGGAGCTGGGTCCTGACCTAACACTTGTTTCCCGTCACATTGCATCTGAGGCCCTTTCCAGCCAGGTCCAAACCCAACGACAATGAAACACGGATTACTTCATCATTACTTCCATGTCATTACACACTCAGCTGACAACTTAACGGCACCCAATCTGGCCGAATAAATTTTACCACAGTAAACCCCCCACCCCCATGTACACGTATAAGGTGCATCGCTGGTCAACTAACTCTTAAAACTAGCATGAGGTTAGAAACTTAATGAGAAAATAATTGCATCTAACTGTTTGAAAAATTATCACAAATGACTCAGCAGGTTTTCTGGTACTTGCTTGCCCCTTCCTTCCCCTACAGTTTTATTCTCCAGGCTGCCTGTCGACTGTTGTGTAATACAGAGAGAAATGTGCTTCAATTAACGCCTAACACTGCCCACATTTCCAGATTGCTATTGTCGTTACACAGCTACCTGAGAGCCCATCAACTCTGTGGTAACACTGACACTCAGAACACTGTTAACTCTCAGAGCTGAGATAAGAGAGAAGCAGAGAACACTTAAAAAAAAAAAACAACAAAAAAAAACACTGACTTAAAACTCATGGACTGCAATAAACTGATTACCCTGTGTAAAATGAGCAAGAGGTTTTAATGACTGAAATGTTATGATGACTCTCTCAAGCCATGATTTAGCACAGTCCTAGACAAAACTCTAGCTAGAGCTTCTCAATACAAAATACAATCTGGTACAGAGAGGATTCTCAGATGTTGTTGAGATAACGGTGAAAGAGCCTTTTAGGCTAAACCGTGCCCAATGAAACTACAGTCAGCTCTTAGACTGGTTATGTACAGTTATATACTGACTTTCTCTCATTGGCTGAACAGTGAGCCAAAATCCCATTAGATCAAAAAAAAAAACAACAAAATTCAGGCACCTCCTAAGCAGGCTAATCAAACAGAGGGGATACTGTGGAGCTTTTTGATGTAGAGAGGCAGGGTCCCAGGTCTCTCTCTCTCACTCCCTCTCTCTCCCTCTCATACACACACACACACACACACACACACGCAGTGGAACCAAGATCCAGCCTATGCCTGATAGCCACGTTATTTAAAAATTTCTTTAAAATAGACTTAGCGATATGAACACTACTTAGTTATCAAATTAATCTATATCTGATACCATCTAAAACTCTATATATTAAATCTTTTAACGCTGGCGGTGTGGTGCAGAACCCAAGTGCAGGACACAATGATGAAGGGGACAAAAACGGAGGACTTTACTTGAACTGAAGATCAAAATACAGGTGTAGAAAAGGAACAAAAAAAAACAATAACAAAAAGGTGCAGCGCAACAGTGTGCACAAAACACAAACAACGATAGACAAAAGACAAGGCAAACACTAGGGCATAAATAGAGAGGGAAACTAAACAGGGCAAAACAGGATTGGATAAAACTAACAAGGTTAATAATGAGACAAACGGGAACAGGTGGGGGGGCGGAGACAGACAGAACAGGCGCACAAGGACATGACAAACTAAAAGTCCAAAATGAGGTGCAGGCTGTGACACATATACCGCAAGTAGTTTTATACACCAGAATTTAATACTGTAAAGGGCTTTTCACACTGCACTCAGCCCAGGGCTAAAAGCTTTCTTACAACCTTCTTAGCCCCAGGCTAAGGGAGTTGTTAGCCCCAGTCTAAGAAAGCTTTCACACTGGCACAATCCTAGCACATCCCAAAGTGAGCTAGCCCGACTTCAGCCTAAGGCTTCCTGGCCCTGCTCTGGAGCATGGTTGGCCCCAAGTTTGTGAGGTTATCCCCTGAAATTCTACTAAACACGGGGCTAAAGTAAACAATGGTAGTCATGCATCATTCCAGAATGTAAACATTAGTCGCGTGTTCCAACGGGCGTTAAACCCAGGTCTAGTAGGATAGCCCTGCGCTAAGAATATGCAGTGTGAAAAGCCCTTAAGTAACTCTATTCTATGTGCTAGCCAGAAGAGGATAGGCTCCACCATTGAGTCTTGGTTCCTCCCAAAGTTTCTTCCTCCTGATCAGTTCATTACGGAGTTTTTCCTTGCCACTGTCACCTCAGCAGAGTCCACAATTAACTTTTTGGTCTATCTGCTAATGGCTGGTAAGCTGAAAAAATTTACCGGCCGCAGAAGTGCATAAGATAAATGTCATTAAAAACAATGTAATTACTAATTCCTCGTCGATTGACCTTTTTTAAAGGGAACTATAATAATCAGAATTTCAGATGCTGCTGTAAGGAAACTCAACTTTTGTTTTAAAATGTTAATTGATATTACATCTCATACACACAATCTGTAAACAACACACAACGCCATATACTCAAAATGCTCAAAATTAGGCTACGTCCACACTAAGTTAGGTAAATCTGAAAACACAGATTTTATGTCAAATAGTTTCTCCATACACACTATCGTTTTCGTACCGTTTTCCAAATGTTTTACGTCCACACCAAAATCTGAAACGCCTTAGTGTTAGCAAATTTGACAGACAGAGCAGCACTGACTACATTTCGCCTGTCATGTTTGTTTTGGTGTCTCGAGCACTAACTTTTGCCAGTGTCACGACAACCCTATGTCATCGTTTCTGAAACTCTCCGTTTTCCCTGTCCACATCGCAAATGTATGCAGCTCAGAGGGCGCTTTCGAAAAGTATTGCTTTCGGTGGCGGAAAACACTGTTTTAGTGTGGAAGGAAGGGGTAAACGGAGAAATAATTATGCGTTTTCAAATTTACCTGGGTTAATGTGGACAGGGCCTCTTGTGGTTGTGTGCTGGCAGTGCTGCATATCATACACAACCTACTACGACTTAAATTTCAACATCTCTTTTGTCAAGCTATAACGACGGTGGACAGCGTGGGTCAATCAAAGAATTGCAAAACGTAGTCAATCAACTTATGTGTTGTAGTGATGGAAGTTTGTAGCAAAATAGGCCTATTTCAGCAGCTCACCAATGGCGACTGACCTCATTTATTTTATTGGCAAACCTGGATTTTTATTTGCGTTTGGTGAGTGATGGGTGCTAATTTTGGAACCTGCACCTCGGGCTTTCTCGCTGGGGGTTTAAGCACTGATCCCTGTAAAGCTACTTTCAGACCATTTTTAACTGTAAATAGCACTAAATATAAGCCAAACTTGCCCTGTTTGTACAACGTATGTACTATCAAAACAAAAAAAGAAGGGACAAAGCAGAAAAATGCTGAGGTTAAATAAGACAAATGGTCAGCATTCACAGAAACTGCCATGAGACGGAAGGAAGTCATTATCACATCACAGCTGCCAAAAGACCATCTGAAAGAAAGTTTAGTTACGTAATGTAAACACCCATTCAGCCTTTGACACTATTACAGAGGAATACGTCACAGACTGAAAGAGAATAAACATAAGATCAAAATTCAGTAGAGATAATTGGTGAATTCAGAGATGCAGCTGACATAGTGACAGAGACGTAAGGACGCCACTGCTTTGGGTGCAATCTATCTAGAATCTCCCGCATTAATTAAACCTAGAGGAAACATCGTGAAACTAATTAACCTCTTTTGTTTTCTGAGGCATCTGTAAATGTCAAGGGAGAAGGGGTCCTATCTGCCAGTGAATGACCGCAACCATACCACGTCAACAGAGACACACACTAATGCCTTTTCTGTCAAGAATTTAGGAGCTTTCGACAAGCCAACGGTTTCTAGCTCTCTTCTTTTTAATTGGCTAGTTCTTCTGCTCTGACACAAAGCCAACAAACTAATGCATTTCTGACAGACCAGGTGAGTGGCAGACGGTTACTTTTATTCACTGCCCTGACCGCATTAAACTGTCAATCAAAATGCACATATTAGATTGAGTTCTTTCCGGAGAACAAAATGACGTTCAAGGGTTTTTTGGGTTTTTTATTTATGTTTGGTCGGTTGTTTTTTTGGGGGGGAGGGGTGGTTTGTGGGAATGGCTTGATGCGGTTTTATTTAAGATAGTGAGGGATTACTTCACTTCATATCAGTGCTTTATCTAAATCTCTGACTAAGAGGCGCTTTGAAAAAAAGAAAAAAAAAATCTTACACAGTCTACCCGCAAGCAGTGGTATGGTTATCATTGACAAGCAAACAGTGTTTCATTCAGATTAGAGAACATTACAGATCACATCTGAATTAGCTGAGAGGGCATGTGTCAATATGCTGCTACAAGCAGCAGTAGCTTAAGTGTCATAGCATGGTGTGTGCTCATGCAAATAAAGAAGTTAAAAGGTCTTGATAACTCAAGATTTCACCCAGGACGTCTTCCGGGGTAGAAGAAAATGAGCGTGACATATAAACGCTCGGCTGACGTTTCGTGTCTCTGCACATTACACTTGATAGGACATAACTCCTCTCCATCCTCATAAAGCTTTTGGTGGTGGTGGTGGTGGTGGTGTGGGGGGGGGGGGGGGGGGGTGCTGCGAACAGAAAATGAATGTACTGAGAAGTGTACATTAGACGTACAACACTGATACACAGCCCTTCATTAGGATTTCACTGCAACATAACATTGCATCTCTCCAGGCAGCTCACAGGCCAGGGGAAAAAATCAACAACAACAACAACAAAAAAAGACATTTTTTTTTTCCTGTTGTTTGTTCACAATGGTTCCACTGTGTTGGCCTACACTGTACTGGTCCACACATTCTGATGACGCAATGCAGTAGCTTGGTCAGCGACTGTTACACGCAGAAACCCAAACAACATTGAATAAAAAGTAAAAGTCGTTCAAACAACAAGCAGAATGAGTAAAAGCAAACACTAACCGGGGCTTTTGGAATTGCTTATACACTTAGAACACTAGTGAATGTGAATTCAAATAAATGTACACTAAATATGTTTTTCTGTTTTAAAGAGACAGAAGATTTTTTTTCAATATTGTGTGTATATGGACCACTGGGAACGATTTATGTCCCTTTAAAAATACATAAACTTGATGTTTTACATTTAAAAGTTTTAGACATAAATGTTGACCAGTGCACTTTTTAAGCCACTTTGACAGAGGTTTTCAGTTCCATATTCATAGCACACTCTCTCACCGCGTGCAGAAAGGTTTGAATAAAATTAGCACAAATTAATCAAAAGCATGTCATTATTTACACCAACAGGTCTGATGTAACCTTTCTGGAAAAGCCCAGTAAGAGTCGCTATGGTGACAGGCTGCATTCATCCGTTTTGCCCTCTGATTGGGTAACAACAGCTCTGTCAATCATTGCCTCTCAGGCGCGAGCCCCCAGTGCAAGACCGGCTGTGATCAGCTCTGACTTTATCAACAGTGTAGCCACACACACACACACACACACACACACACACACACACACACACACACACACACACACACTCAAACAAAAGGCTGTTTCATCAAAAGACCATTTCATCAAACGCCAGCAAAACTAAAAGGCCGTTTGCCATCACTGCCCCCCACCCATGCATGCGCACACGTGCGCGCGCACACACACACACCCGCACACACACACCTCCACACCCAGCGCCAGTCAAGTGCAGTGTAACCCTCACCCGGGTGCAGGTCCCGCCAGGTTCTGGAGCTGTTTTTATAAGGGAGTGGTGGAGCTGACAGCTCAGCTCATCATGCATGTGAAGTCTGGACAAAGGGACATTAATCTAAGTCACCTGTTTCTTCCTCCCTCTCTCTCTGGCATTTCTCATCTCAGACAATTATGGTCCAGCCAGCCCTGACATTTGCAGCAGCGTGCTGATGAAGGCAGTGGCCAGAGAGTCTCCTAAACACCTGCAGGTGTCACTCTGTGCTTGTCACTTAATGTCACCTCAAAAAACAACCAAACAAACAAAAAACTTTAATACTCTTACATTATGATGGTTGGATCCCATCGCCTGCCAGAACCTCAATGGGACAATGTGTTAAAGAGTAGAGATGGACAGTGAGAACGAGGTATCTGAAGTTTGGACATTTCTTTTCTTGGGTTGTACAGTAAGGCTTGTTTCATGGTCAAACCCTTCAACTGCAAAGGTGGACAAAGAGAAATAGCCCAAGCAAACATATATACAGAGCCAAACACACATATACTGCCCTCTCACGCCTCAAAGCTCCTGGGGCAAGAGCCAGTTTTATATATACATACATACATACATACATACATACATAGCCACATATGCGTATGTATGTATCTTGGCCTAAAACATAGCTTTATGTTTATGCTCAAACAACACAGACCAAAATGAAGAAACCATTACTTCCTAACTTCCTAACACCTTTGCAACACCTGAGAACTGAGATTTCCCCCTGAGATTTCTAACCATGAGCGAAAATGGTCATAACGCAGCATGGCAAAATCTACGATTCAGATCTCATTACTGCCATCGGGCAAAAACTCAAGCCATTCCATCCATCTGTGTGAGTGAACATGCCATAGGAGCAGAAATGAGTGAGTGAGCTCCAGCATGAGCCTGGCAGTGAAATTAGCCTTTGTTCCACTTCCACAAAGGAAGTGTATGAACCATCTGTCTGATGGAGAGGGAGCACAGGCTGCCTAATCAGGCACCAGAGAGGCTACTTGGTATTATGGATCGATGGAGAGGCCCTGGAGATCGGGCACCCCCCAAACACACACTCACACACACACACACACACACACGCACGCACAAACACATGCACACACAGAGACACACAGAGACACAGACACAGACAGACACACACACACAAATGAACAGACCCACACTCTGATGCTTTTAAGGATCAGAAAGTAGAGAGACACACACTTAAATATGATCAGATTTCTAACTCAGGGAGGCAACAGATAAAAGACCTCAAAACAAAAAACTATACCAAGTTTAAACTTCTCCATGGTACTTTTTTCCCCCCAGACACTTTATGAGGTAAGGGTTCAAAGTCTCCCCTTCACACTGACACAAAGTGCCTCCTTCCCAAAAGTGTCAGAGGCCATGCCTGCTGGAGGGAGGTGCTGCCTGAGTGGGTCAGACAAACCTTCAGAGAACCAGGTCCAGTTCTGAGGTCCGTTTGAACATGTTACGTTACACACACACACACACACACGTTTTCACTGAAGTGCGACTTGCCAAAAGTTATAAACTCAAAAATGTGATCCACGCAACACACAGTCAGACCCATATGACAATTATCAGTCTCTCTGTTCACATTTAAATCTTATTTTAAATCTTCACACTCCTGAAGTCTGGGAAGTTAATGCAAGCAGCTACTGTACCTGAGTCCACCATATTCATTCACAGCCAGTGCTACCAGCTAACAGCTCCTCTAACAAACCTATTAGTAGATGTACATTCTGAACAGGGCCCATTCTCTACAGAGAGTAAAGTATTCCAACTCCTGCTCTGTCACGGTCCACTAAAATTTTGTACGCCCCACAGTTTAGACTGGCACTCAGGGATGAGAGGAGAAGCTGTGTGAGTTTACGATACAGAACGGGGGAGACTGATGTTATTCCCGTCCACTGGCATTTGACCTTCAAAAAAGTAAAGAGCTCAAAGAACAGTGTTTAAACGTAGAGACGCGTTGCTAAGCTACGTTGGAGAATTTTACATAATTACTGCACTTATGCTCAAACAGGTAATAACAGGAAGGTCACGTACTTCCAAGAATTCAGATGAGGTATATTAGATAAGAGTTTATGGAAAGACACTGTTTACGTTAAGGTCTTTAAAGAAAAGAAATGACTCCGTGACATATGGATGGTATATTCAACACAGTGAGAAGAAACAAGCACAAACAAAATAATAAATACACACATAAATACATACATACATTTTTACAATTATTTCCTCCACAATAAAGACATTGCTGGCAGTCAAGTTAAGCACTCAAAACAAAATTACTGATATTTCAGTGTAACCTTTATTTTAGCTTGTAATATTTTGTATGAGCAGGAGCGTCTGTCCATTAATAGAGTAAGACTGACAGGCATCTGCCTGAAGAAAGACATCACCTTAAAGACAGACTTATGTTTGGCAGTGTTCCCATTATGACGACATGGGTGTAATTGGTGAGAGTAAAGTTTAGACAATTACCGCTTTGAAACAGGTCAAACAAAGCACACCTTCAACATAACCACGGATGGGTCTGACGAAGAGGAAGAGAAATTCTGCGTGTCAGGCGCGAGATGACAGCAGGAAACAGAACTCGGTTTCAGTGTAATAAAGAGATACGTGTGTATGAGAGCGCTACTGAAATTGATTTAAGAGCAGTCATTTCATGACAATACCACGTTTGGTTTAGTTAAAGAGAAGACAGGCTGTACTGCCCTTCAGTCAAGACTCAGAAAACACAACAGTCAAACTGCGCAGTATTAACAATAGAAACGTCCTTCTACAAGGACGCGGCGGGAATTGATGTTTCCTGTTATTAAATACAATTACAAAAAAAAAAAAAACTCACGAAAAACAGGAAGGATGTTCAATTCTTTAAATAAATCTGTAGCATTGTTTTGTGGTTGATTTTTTTTTACTGTGTGCATACTCAGCAGCGACAGACAGGCAATTTGTGGTGCTGCTTCTGAACTCTCTCCGAGCTCTGCAAAACAAACAGCGACTCGTAAACAGTCTTCAGACTTAAAGGAGATCTCCAGCCTGATTAAAAACACTTTTTTATCCTCCTGACAAGTCGTCCTGCTCCACCGTTTCAAATCCTGTTACTTGCGTCTCTCACCCCTCCTCTAAGTAGCACTGTATGGTTTTTAGGCTCCTGTCAGCTCAGCCCTTTTCCCTTTTTTTTCCTTTTTCTCTCGCTCTCTTTTTTTTTTTCCTTCCCCTGGAGGAAATCCTGTGAGCTCTTTGTGCCCGCGAGAACAAGAGTGTCATTAATTGACCGTGTTAACAACATTTTATTGGCTAATGCATTCCACCCCATGATGAACAACGATAGAGAGCTGAGCTGTTTTGCAGTTAATCTAATAAACGTGGCTCTCATAAAGAATCATGGCTGTTCTCCAAATATGACCCATTTCTGACAGGCGTCAAAGAGACTCAAACCACTCAGAGCCCTCGGGAATCTGTTTTTTTATGTTCTATTGTTCTAAGTTCAAGTTTATTTGTTTGCTTTTTTTCTCATTTTGTTTTGTTCTGTTTTTGTTGTTTGTTTGGGAGGGGGGGCTAGGTTTTTTTGTGTGGGTTTTTTTTTTTTTTTCTTTTTTCAGTAATTTTCTTTTTTTCTGTGCTGCATTCCTAATTTTCTCCTTTTTCAGGCCCGTTCAATCTTATGTATACAAATGTCACTACAAGGATAATAATAATAATAATAATAATAATAATAATAATAATAATAATAATAATAATAATAATAATAACAACAACAATAATAATAACAACAACAATAATAATAATAATAATAATAATAATAATAATAATAATAATAACAACATAGACTTTCAGACATCAAACAGAACCAAAGGGGCAAAACAGCCTTTAGGTTGCAATCTTTTTGTCCCTGGCACAATACTGTGTGCGCTCTGTCTACTGAATAAATATTACCTCCATTTCTTTTTATTGGTTCATATTTAGTACACACTGACTTCTGTTAACCAGCACTGACAGAACCACGGGACCAACTGTGGATATGACAACACAAAGGAAATATGACAACGCAAAGGAAATGTGAAATTCCATGCAAAAGTGTAAATTCCATTCTAGAAAGGTCAATTCTGCCATTCTGTTTCCTGTGAGAGTGAGAGGAAAAAAAACCCAACATAAATCCAAGAGGCCTTAACAATTGACTGAGCTGCACTTAATGCTCTAATTACAGCTTGGCTGGTCGAGAATTTCAAAGCCTTAAGATTGTCGAGTGCTGGATGACTCATTTTAATAAACAGTCATTCTTCTTTTCTCCAAAACAAGCCTCTTTACTGCTGGATAGAGACAACGCCAGACGCAGCTTTGGAGACCGTGGGGAAAGTATGACTGTACCAAATATCGCCCCGTCATTATGCTTAATTGCTACCAATATTGCATGAACACAGAGGCCCCCAAATTAGTGGCCAAGGGGAGTGTATACACAAACACACACATCGATGTGTTTGTGTATATATGTGTGTGTGTAGGTACCAGCCCGATATGTACTGGGCTGGGCTGTAAAAGTGGGCGGGGCAAAGACACTACCGTACCCATAAACACCATTCGAGTGGTGACGTGGAGCTGAGACAGAACCCAGACAGAGAAAGTCTAAGCATTAGACACGTTACTACTGACAATGAACAGGCCTCTCCTGGGCCCTGGTCTAAAGACAGAGTGAAACTTGTCTCAGCGTCTGACAGGGGAAACAGAGCCATTGTCCTGGCTGAGGCCATAGCCACACTGTGGGGAAACCATCTGTAGGAAGTGGCATTTCCTTATCTGGCCAAGTCACAGGGCCAGGGTAGCTAGCACTGAGAGACATTACTAAAACTGCCCCAAAATTCCCACCCTGTCTCTCCCCAGTCTCCAACCACCGTTACTGCTGTTGTCAGCTCAGGGTAGGTGCACATATACCAGAGCACGTCTACATCCAGTTGACTCTCTCGTCAACCAGTGAGCCAAAACCACTCTGGCGTTACACTACAAAGCCTTCCTCTGAGACTGCATGCTATCTAACTAGTTTCCTTGTAAATGTTGAATACATACACCCATAAATTCAAAGCACTGGATATTTTCTTGAAACAATGATAACTCATACATGTCTGTAAAACAATATTCATTTCATAAACCTTCACGGTTCGTTCGATAATACGTCCCAGCTGCTGTGAAACGATCGTGTGTAGCCGTTTGTCTCTACGCCACCTGTTTTCCTACCTCTTCGTGATCTCTGACAGAAACAAAGGCAATGCATCCCATAAAGTGTTTACGTCGGTTTAAGTCTCAACTGGTAAAATAAACAGCCCCTGTTTAAATAGCTTTTTCATCTCTGCCTACACTCAAATGTTCTTTCAACAGTCACTCTCTTCAAGGAGCAGTCGTATCTTAATGGAGTCCCTTATTTACAACTCAGTACTTCAACACACAATCAGTGGGGATTTGAATTATTTGTCACCACGACAGGGGAAAAATGACTGAAAGAAATAAACAACAATAGCTCCCTTTAGGCCCTCCTCCCGCGTCAAGATTTTTACAGACGCTTTATGTTCAGAGAAACATGCGCCTCCTCAAACTCTTTCATATCTCGGTACAAGACAACAGCAAAAACACAACTGTGTACTGAAAGGTGAAAATGCGACTGCAGATGTGAATGTTTTGGGGGGGTGAAAATGCACTGAATTTGTTTAAAAACTTGTAGCGTAGATGAGCTGTCCCTTTAAACAAGCTGGAAGACCTGTGTGACTTAGCACAAGGGGAGAGTCAGGGAGTTTCAATGAGTGATACAGCACATAGGCATGCTGGGTTTGTCTGTGGAATGGCCAAATTTTCACAAGGATACAGGAAGTGGAGCTTTTGGCCTCAAGGTAACCAGACAGATTCCAAAGACAGCATTTGAAAGAACAATAAAAAAAAAAAAAGAGAGACTTTCAACTTGCCACCTCCCTCAAGTGAGAGAGGGGCTCCTTGACACTGTATTGTCAACCTCTAAACTGAGAATCTTGAACTGTATCATTCCTGACTATATACAGCAGCACAGCGGTTTGTTTGTTCTAACCTGAGCCAAACAGGAACTTCCTGTTAAAGAGATAGTGGTGAGAACCTTCAGTGATCAGCGCTGCAAGACACTTTTGGTTTTTTTTTTGTTTTTTTCCCCTATCTATCTAACTATCTATCTATCCATGGACACAAAACGTACCAAAAAGGTCTTCACTTATGATTGAAATATCCTCAGTAAACCCTGAAAAGCTGTATTATAAGGTAGCTCGTGACAGACAGAGGAGGATGGTTCCTCCTTATGAGTCTTTGTTCCTCTCTGGATTTTTTTTCAACTAGAGCAAAGGCTTTTCTGTGCTACCGTAAACCTAGGCTTACTCACTGAAGGTCTCAGGCCCAGTGTGCCTCAGGCTGCTTTGTGACAATGTCTGTTATTAATAAAAAAAAGAAAACACTGACAGGAATAAAGCTGAAGTGACTGAACATGCCTGACATTAGTAGCAAAGGGTCGCAATATCTTCACAGCCAAACAAAGGAAGAGTCTACCTTTCCTGCGCCTGACCTATGGCCATTACCAAGAATAGTGTGTCACACTGTAAATACAACCCTTCAGCTCCAGAGGGGATTCTAATGTAATATGCCTACATGTCAACACAAGGCCTGTCCTGTGTTAAAGCGACAGAGTAGCGGAGACACGCAGTCCGAAACAGAGAGGTCTGCTCAGGCTGTATGACTTTCTACACTCCCATTGTTTGACTGCGTGACATAAGGGAAGTCGTAAGGACGTCAGAAAAAGGAGAAAAATGTAGTGCTGTCATGGTCATGGTGATTTAGGCATAAGAGCATCACTAAATAAACAAAACAACGCTTCTGAAAAGACGAGCGCTTCTCTGTTCACAACACCAACGTATTCCTATGACTACTGCAGCTTTCAGAGAGGACAATGGCCATGCAGGTTATCTGCAGTGCTCACAATGGAGAAATCAGATATAATCAGTCTACAACAACTCTTGAGAGGAAATAATGTAGACGTTAACCCTTTGTGCAAAACTAAACTGGTCATTCAGATTCTAGAGGAACAAGAAAAAATAAGCCATGATGTAAGGCAAGTGAAAAGAAAGAGGAAAGACAAAAGCAACACGAAATGTTAAACTTCATTCATTCATTCATTCATTCACTCATTATCTAAGCCGCTTATCCTAATTAGGGTTGCAGAGGGTGCTGGAGCCTATCCCAGCATTCATTGGGGCGAAAGGCGGGGACACACCCTGGACAGGTCGCCAGTCCGTCGCAGGGCAGACACATTCACGCACACATTCACACCTAAGGGCAATTTTAGTTACATGTCTTTGGACTGTGGGAGGAAACCGGAGCTCCGAGCAGAAACCTACACAGACACGGGGAAAACATAAAAACTGCATAGCGAAAGGACCCTGGCCGACCGGGCGGGAATTGAACCCAGGACCTTCTTGCTGTGAGGCAACAGTGCTAACCACTGCACCACCGTGCTGCCTGAAGATACACTTAATACAAATAAAAAAAAAACTATTCCAATTTTATGTGAACCGCCATTTCCAAAGATTCTCAAGATGTTTTTGGTGCACTAAACTCTTTTTGCTGTTCAGGAATACAACTGATATGGGAAACCACCAAACCACCAATCTGGTTTGTCCCTAAGACTTTTCACCTGTGATAGTCGTTTTCATCTCCGCTATGCAGCTTCTCTGAACATGAGACTCACTTCAGTTTCCTTCTGCCTATCAGCATGCATATCTTTAGTGCACAGCATTTTAATGAAGTTGTGCCAAAAAAAAAAAGTTCATATTTCTAGAGAAAAATCTTACAAAATGTTTCCTGGTTTACACTTACAGTCTTCTTTCTGAGAATCCTGTGAACATGCTTGAGATATGAGATCATTAAATCGCTGCGGGGACAAACAGGTAGGTCAGACGAGGATGTGTTTTTGTCTCGGGTCTACTTCCCTCAGCCCTGTTATTCATCTTTACTCTGATGAGACTGAGGAGTACACAGGGTTGACCATGAAACCCTGGGCCCACCTTACATCACCTGCTCTGATCTAGCCTGACCTCTTTCCCATGGCATTTATGTATCATTCTCCTCTGACCCTCCAAAGATCTGTGATGATTACTTAAGCCCACTCATAACACACCTGTACCAGCTGCTGTTTATGGAGGTCTTCTCCCTGGCTGCTTGTTCTAAAGTACACCTATCTACGTGTGCCCTACACCTCCACATCACTACTCACAGGTCACGAACAACCCGTGAATGATCAGAGGACCATCCATATGAGCCAGGCGTCATGCTTAAAGAGACAGTATACAGCAGCTGTGTCAGATTTTCAAAAAAAGGAAAATTCTCACCATACTTTTCAGGCGCTCCTTTATCAGAGATGACAGTGACGCTTCAAAACCTCAAAAACCTAATTTAAACTTAGATAACAGTGATAGGTCATCACTGTTATCTATTAAGAATCAGTATTTAAAAACCTGTAACGTTTTTTGTCACTTGTAACATCTTTCATGAAAGGAAAACTCTACACTACACATGGTGGTACTTTCATAATTTGATTTTCAAAAAAACGGAAGAGGGCTTATTCTAATTTTGTGAGCACGCATTAGACATGCAACATATAATGTACTTTGCCTGAGTTAATACGAACATCACAAGAGAGGAAACAAACACGTTTGGTGTCAGCAAACAATGCAGCGCTGTACAGCACTGCCATAGATACATATATATTGCAGAAGACCACAAAGTCAACCACAAAGGTTATTTCAACACAGCAGCTCCCCTCCTACAGCGGTTTTCTCTTCACACAGGATTTCCAATTAAAGACACCAATGAGAATTTTTTTTTCCTTCAGTTAATCATGAATTTAGAAATAAAGAAATACCATCGTTATTATTAACCCCAACATGTTACACTGTCAGACTGTTTCAGACTGGCAGGAAGAGAACAGGGTATGCCTGGAATGATGCTTGTCTCAACTCATCTGCAGTAACTACCAGGAAAAATATGGAGTGTTTCTTTTGCAGAATATGCTATATATGCTGTAAATTGTAAACATCATTAAGGAAAAGGTTCAAACGTTTATGCAGTGCTGGGCTACAGACTTCAAATGGATTATTACTAACCAGGACTGAAGACTGGCATTTATGAACGACAACAGTAATTAGATGACCTCACTTATTCTCATTAAAAAAGGTCCCAATTAAACAAGTCCAGATAAAGAAATGTCGGAGACTGACCAGTGTTAAACATTACTTCGCGAACACAGATAGTTTACAGAGGCATTTTGAGAAAACACAGGTTTGTTTAGTAACAGTTATAAGCACCTTGGCACTATATCAAAACTTTAGCCATGCACTTCCCAGTGAGTTTAATGAATGTTTTCATTGCATGAGTGATAACAATCAACAATTAGTTTAATCTGTAGCTAAACATTTCAGTTTTGTGGAAAGAAATGTGAGCTGCGTGACTAAAAACAATGACGGACTCTAAAACGAGAACAGAAAGATCAGAGTTTGTTGTAAATGCACGTGAAGATAGTAAGTGCGCATCAGAGCATCGACATTAACTTCGACCAGGACAGAAATCTATTGTTTTAAACGAAAATATGACCATGAAGCCGCTAAACCGTTCCTCTTATGAGCACAACTCTGATTCGGGGCCCACAACACAGGAAACCGTAACAACTAGGCGCGCCTCTGTCAATTCCCAAATCCACACAGTTCCTGTAGAAAGATTCAAAAAAGCTCCTAGTCTGCATTTGTCCAAATAAAGCCGTCAAACCGGTCTTAATGTCAAGAGAGAGATTTGTGTTGGCAAAAGATAGCTGGTATCTGGAGCAAATTCAAATCACTACACGGGCCTCCTTGCATTAGGCAGACAAAGTTGGGACCGGGCGTGCTAGAATATCATAATGACCATTCTTCCCAAACTTGTACAATCACAGGCAAGCACTAGCACACTAAGCATGCAGGCTTCAATCGGGCTACTCACCAACACCGTATTTTTCCTTTTTCGTAGGAATCCAGCGAGACATTCTCATTTATGAAACTTTTCTGAGAATACTTCGTGTCTGTTGTCGTTTTTCCCGATGTGTTCCCACAGTGTTCCTTGTACTTTTTTGTTTTCACTGTTAGTGAGGAGAACCACTTCTAGCCGCCATTTTCCACTGACTGCATGATCCACCAGGGGGTAGAATGAGCTACAAAAACTTTTTGTCATGTGGTGCTAGCGTCACTAGAGAAACAAAGACAATTTATTGACCTGACCGAGACCTGACCGGGACAGACAGATGATGCGAGATTTCTGGGATCACGGTTTGAGAGAAAATTAATGCGGAAGCATATGTAAATTCAGAAAATTTCAGCATAAGAAGACAGAAGGCTCATTGTGTCCATTGCAAAGTAGCGATTAAGGTGGACTAGAACCCACTCCACAAACTATGCAATTCAAAAAGTTTCGTTCTTCTATCTGTATTATTTTGCTCCGCTGAGTTTCCATTTTTTCGGTATATTAAAGTTGTACCACAAGGCTATGGCGATGAATTCAAGATTATGAAACATAGTAGCCTACTGCTGTTGCGCTACTTAAAATTGTCAGTTATCGGATAGAAGTTTTCTTTTTTTCTCTCTCTCTCTCTTAATACTCACTCTCCTATTTTATTTTGTAAGGAGAGCACTGAGGGCTGTTTCCCTGTAGATAAATATTCATCCACAGTATTAGACACGGGAAATGAAAGAAGCGAAAATGTCCTGTACAATCATTACTATGTCGATGTGATATACCCAATTAAAAAAAATCGACAAGGATGGTGTATATTTCTGAGTCAGGTCAAATTCTTTCATCAGCACAGTCATGAGTACAGGAGGTGTCCTTCCATGTTCAAACCAATCTTCCTTTTTCCCTTTTTTCTCTTTTTTGCTTATAGAGGGGTTAGAAATTCTTAATTTAAACTTAAATAACTTTGCTTGCTCTCTCTCTCTCTCTCTCTCTCTAATGATGAGGGGCGCGGTGTCTTGATGTTTTGAACTGAGGAATGTTGATCTGAGCCAGGGCTGTCCCTCAAAGCTCAAAGCACAGAGAGACATCAGAGCACCGAATCCAAACCTCACCAATGAGCTCATTCATGTTTATTTATATTTCTCTCATATCTGTCTCCCATAACGACATTACAGGGGATGCTTTCCCTTGAACACACACGCACGCACGCACGCACGCGCACACACACGAATGCCCTACGGTCCGCTCAGATTATGTTCTGTAATCAGCAGAGGGCGCAATTGCTTTGAAGCAAATCAGGTAAAGGCTGGTTTATACTTCTGCGTAGGCTCTACGCGGAGCCTACGCGAGTGGCCTACGCCGTTGTGAGCATTTTATACTTCTCGGTAGTGTGTCTCCGTCGCTATGTGATTACTACTTCGCCAAAACGTTAGTTTGCGGTGGAATTTCTATGCCACTGTGTTGCTTTTCTTCGTGCATTATAAACGATTGCGAGAAAAATGTCGGAATTCAGCCCTTGCACAGCAATATGTGTAAAACAAGTTTTGCGTTCAAAAGAAGCACTAGTTTCTAAACTTTGAGAGATAAACAAACGGAGCTCTCAAAATAACGAGCGCTCAGTTTGCAATTTTGCCGAGAATTTTCAATAGCGACTGAAACTGAGCGGATCATGTTGGAGTTGGAGCTAATAAATACTGAACAACAGTTACTTTTACTGAAATTACTGCAACACAGAAAGGAGAGAAGACATTGGAGGAGATGGTGTATACTACCATTGAACCAATTGAGGCAGAGGGAGGGTGATGTGACCAAGCGGGCCAATCTCAGTTGTTGTTGTCTGCGGTCTTTCTGAGGAGGTGCGCGTCCGGCTACGATTCGAGGCAGAAGTATAAATCAGCCTTAAGGTACAGCAACCCAAGGCCCTGTTCCAAAGCACTCCAATACCATCGTCCCTTCTCCCTTCCTGGCACAGCTCTGATCTTGAGCGGGTGGGTGAAAACAAGCCTGCCTTGCTTACTGACCTTCACCTCATATAAAATTTGTTGTGGTGCACATTTCTATGGTGCTATGGTGTCGACTGAGAGGCATAATTGTACCATAACATGTGTTTGACTAACTGACCACTAAAAGGTTGTGAGGATACTCCGGTAGCCTTTAGCATGATTCCATGGCATAGGCATTCCCAGATTTATGTATGTATATGTGAAAGCCAGCTCCCTCCTTAGCCATTGTGCTAAAAAAAAAAAAAAAAAATCAGTTTTTTGTGGTTCTGTGGTTCTTCAAACTCACACATTTTTCCCATTACCACCTATCACAGAGCAGACACAGAGTATCAGACTTAAAAACACACAGGATTATGGCTATTATTTCATTGTGTTTAGGGGGTGTACTAAACATTGATGCTTTGACTAAAAGTGATCATTTCACCCTGCTGCATAGGGGTTTATATCATCATGTGTGTCTTCTTTTTTCTTTTTTTTCCCCTGAGAAATCTAAAGACATCATGCGGGTCAGCTTAACACCAGAAGAAAGAAATAAGAAGGGGGTTTTTCATCAGCCCTCTGTTCATCCCAGCTCTCTCTGCTATCACATGCTACAGAAAACATCCCGAGGACAGCTATGCTTGATCTGCTATTACACCGCGAGACATGGTCTCATCAGGAGACACGGGACAAAGAGAGGATCTCTCTGTGTATGAGTTTTTGAGGGGCAATCAGCTCTCCAGTCTCTTCTTGGATATCTGTCCTGTTATAATGTTTGTTATTATATGCTTTTTGGTATATGGTATCAGTGTTTGGATCCATCATTTTAAGATTTTTAGGGGTTGTTAGGATATTGGAAGTATGCTTCGTGTGTTCACGCCCCACGGTAAAGATGCAAAGGAAACAGTGTGGAAGCTAAAGCAGTCCTGTGTGTTTTACATAGTGATGTATTTGTGGCATCTGGTGATTAACGTGTATGGCAACAGGAGACAGCCTCGTAAGGGTCAGAGGTTTATGGGGGAACACAAAACAAACGTTATGACAAAATATTCCAAAGTTTCTCCCCAAAACTAAAGCAAAATCACAAAATCTGTCCCTCACACACACACACATCTCCCTCCTCTGGATGTTCAGTCTCCTCTGTGAGTCTTTTGTTCATTCAGGGATACACACACACACGCAGTCATATTCATGCTTGACTGGAGACAGTACCACCACTGGCTCTCCTTCAGTCTGAGATCCAGCGAGTGAGATGTAACTCTACACAATTACAAAGAGGACCTGCTGTGACAGTAAGAGGTTGGTATGGCTTTTGAATAAGTACTGTTCTGTTTTCTGTGAGAACACTGTAATTTCAGGTAAAATAAATTTCCATTTCAATTGTTATTCTATTTTCTGAGTTACATAATCTTACCTTAATAACCAAGCTTTACTTTATATGTGTAATTGAAGTTTATGTAAGAGTACAAAGTCTTGTGAAAAATCTATTCAGAATTTCTTTATGTTCCAGTTTTGAACAACAGTACAAAAAGTTCATACTTTCTTTTTTCACTTTTCTTTTTTTGACTCTTTTCTCAGTGACTTTCAAGAGGAGTGTTTACTGGAGCTCTAGCCAGAACATTTCTTACATTCTAGCCAGTAACCACGGCAGCAGGACTGGGGGGATTCTCATTAATAGCTGATGTGAAGGATTACAATGGAGACGGTGAAACCAGAGAGCTGGCAGAGGTTACCTAAGCCCCACGGAGGAGCTGGCCAGGATTCAGCTGCTCACCTGCGTAGGGCCCCAGGGTGGAGGAGATCTGGTGACTGGGAGGGTCTCCACACGCAGGTGAATGGGTACCCTCGTGCAGCTCGTCCACAGAGCTGTATTGAGGGTGGACGTACGGAAGGCTGGATACAACACCTGGAGAGGACGCAGAACCACCTCGTCAACCAGTCCATGCCGGCCTTCTCTGACAGGACTGTATCCATGCCTGCCCTGGAGACAGCTGGACATTCATCACATAACCCAGGCTTTCCTTACCTTCACAGCAGGAACTGGACTAACTGGACACCCAGCCAAAGCCCCAGTGTGTGTGAGAGCCTCCAGGAAGGCATAGAATTATTCACACCCCAGGAGCAGCCCGGAAACAGGGAGATGGCTCGCATAAGGCCAGGCCCCAGGTCAGAGAAAGCCCACCTCTGCTCACTGGCTCCTGTCCGAATTGGCTGGCTCCCAATTCAGAGGAGAGTGATAATGAGTGACGGCTCTGACCCCGGCAAGTCCCGCCCCCAAGAAAATACCTGCCAGGTAAGAGCATATAATAACATTTGTAAAAAATAAAACTGCGATAGATAAGTTCTCTTAATCAAATCTCTCTTGCAAGCCCAAGATGTTGATAACTTCCTGATAAAATGGAAACATTATAAAGGCCTTCCGATAATCCCCTGTTGACAGCCTCGAAAATGAAAATTGATCTTTAGAGGTTGATGGTAATATGAGAGGTCATATTCTGGATTAAGGGTGAGGAGTCACCCCAATCATCCAATCATCATTATTAGAGTCCACTCTATGAGCTGCATTGTGCAAGCCTCATTGGTAAAAACACAGAGTGAAAACTTAATATGAACTTATTTAGACATAAATGTAAATGGTTTGCTGTTAGGTTGCTAATAAAGAGCCTAACTAAATAAATAAATGTACTTAAACATGTGGAAGGTGTCCTCTGCAACTGATACAGTTTACATGGCCAACAATGTGTTAATCAGCATTGGCTCAGTGCCACTGTGCTGCCTTCAGACTCCCTTGATTTGAGATTCAAATCTCTCCCATGTTGAGGTAATAAATTGCTTTCTAGCCTACATTTCTCCGTTTTTCATTATTCAGGTATGGGGATTACAGAATTTTCTATTCATTTCTTCTCTTCTATCTTTTTGATGTTTGATACGATGTTCTGACTGCTTTGGAATAGATCTAAAGATTTCAAAACCAAAACAAATCAGGAAACTCTAACGCCCAAAGAGAAATTTGGAGAATTACACCCTTAGATAACAGCAACTCTTTCTAAAAGTACACTGAGTCCTTCAAACTCTTTTCCTGCAGCAGCAGCACACTGAGGCTCTGCATTGTCAGTGAGGCCTTTTGTTTGGCTCTACTGAGACTAATATTCCTGTCCAAGCTAAAATAAATAGGCTCTAGCCAGATTTACCTCTCCTTGGTGTATGGTGATGTCTCCAGCCAATCAGGCTTCTCTTTGTTTTGGTTTTTTTTTGGGGGGGGGGGTGTTTTGTTTTTCTTGCTGCCCGTAGGGTAGGGTCAGTGGTGCCAAGGCAGCACTGGTCATCATACTTCAGCTCAGCCTGGCAGTAAGGCAAGCCAGATCTGACAGTTAACCAAACTCCACAGCCCAACTGGGTATTGGTTTCAGCTCTAGGAAAAGTGTTTACCCAGCAGGAATGCTGTCAGGTTTTTGAACAGGTTTATGAGCATTGAACAGGAACAGGAAAAGGAGCTTGGGTGACAAGCAGCCTAACGGCAGTGTAATAAAACTAATTCAGAAGTCTGGAGGAATGATCGTCAGTCAATGCAGAGGAATGGAAGGATTTTTTTTTTACTTCATGGAGATTAGATACACAGATTCTGAGCATGTGTGTCTTCCTTCCTTCATCATTTCAATCATGACACGCTGAGTTTAAGCCCTCAGATGTTACATTTATCCCAGTGACAATTATCATCTCAGCTGGTTGTATAACAAACTGGGCATTATATGTAAACCATCAGTACTGTATCCTTTCAGTTAAATTGCATTATTATAAGTGTTTCTGTAATGATCAGTTATCTCATTGCTTAGCCAATCATGTTGCACTTTGGGAGCAATATTGGTGAAAAATATAGTGCTTATAAAAATGGATAAGTTTATAAATCAGACAGGATTGTATCTGACTGCACTTGTTTTTCTCCTAGGTGAAACTGAAATCTCCAATCACCCCCGTTTTCATCAAAAATACTGGTGAAAAAAAGGCCAATGGATTTGGACCAGAGGGTATGTACTGATATAGACGTGGTTTCTGTTTTTTGGGGTTTCTTTAGCCTTTTTATGTGTCATCTGTTATTGTGAATAAAGACAGGAAATCTTGTCAACACCACCGCTTCTTTAAACCCTTTACAAAGTCAGCATTTATCATCATTCAAAGCCCCCTAATGCTGGAAAGAGCCTAAAGCCAGAAAAAAACACACTAAGCTTGGTGAAGAGGGTGTGTGTGTGTGTGTGTGTGTGTGTCTCTGTGGCAGTGGGGGGGGGGGGGGGGGGGGGGTCAAATAATACAACACTGTCTGTAACAAAACCAGTAGATTAAATTTGCTTTCACAAAATGGATTGCTTCCACAAGAGACTAGTGCACAGGTGTATGCCTGACTCTGTGGTTTATCTTTGTGGTACGTGTTCTTTGTCTAATGGCTAATAAAGCAGCATTCAAGCTGTACTTGAGCACAGAGAGAAAGTCACTGTAGTGTGTCCGTCAGTCATGGCAGAACAATGCTACATTTAAAGCAATTACAAATCTCACCACATGTTTGTCACATGCTACCAGTGAGCTACCAGCTCTAACCCTCATATCAAAAGACTCATAGAGGAATCAAAGGGAGATCGAAAAGAGAAAAAGATTGCAACAGATTTAATTTCTGGGAACAGAAGAGTAAATAAATAGATAAAATTTTTGGCCCTCCCAGCCTAGCCCTCATGTTGCTCTACAGAACTAATTGATATCCTTCAATTAAAACAACACCCAAAGAGGAATCTTCTGCTGTGATTAATAATCATTGTACCATTAAATATCTAATTAAGAAAAGCATTAAAGAGGATCAGGGATTTCAGAGTCAAGTCAAATTTGTGCTTCTGTGTGAGTGATACGATGGGATCACCCCTCTTCTACTTACAGAGAGGTGAGAAATTCATAATGCAAACCTGAATACCTTTGCTTTTTAGTCTCTCTCTCCACCCTCTCTCTCACTCTCTGTGTCTATCTATCTATCTATCTATCTATCTATCTATCTATCTATCTATCTATCTATCTATCTATTTATCTGTCTACCTCCCTCTCTCCTTCTCTCTGTCTCTCTCTCTCTCTCTCTTTCTCTCTCTCTCTCTCTCTCTCTCTCTCTTTCTCTCTCTCTCTCTCTCTGATCCTCTGTGGGTTGTGATTTCCCATCTTCCCACCTTGTTTACATATCGATTCCTCACCCGTCTTTGGCAGCTTAGACAGACACGTGATGGAAATCTGGAGATGTGTGGTTATCCAGGTCTCGTCAGACTAATTCACTCATGTTGTTCTCTCCTTCCAAACAACTCGGCTCTTAGGCGCTGCACAATGCAGACTGAGGTTTCATCACCCTCTGCTCTGATTCATTTATCTCTGGATTTGGTTTGGAGACTGATTGACTGATACTCTGAATAAATTGCTACTAAGCATGACTCTCAAAAGAGCAGAACACCATCCCTGTTCTGTGTATGTATATATATATATATATATATACTGATATGAGATTCCTTTTCTCAGACTGTAATGGGTACTGACAATATTATTATAATTCAAAATATAGACTTTGGTTATTTGGTTCTGTCAGTCATCTCAACGCATGCCAACAAACCACGGGCAAACATGATTGGTGTTAACTCTGTACAAAAGATGATAGTTGTGCTCTAACTTACGAGTTCCATCGACAGAGATATAAAAGAAAGATAAACACTAAGAACTTCAGTTGAACCAATTAGAATTTTATTAGACTAAAAATTTAAAGTTGAAAAAGCAATTTGTGTTAACAGAGATAAGAAAAATGAGAAAACCCAGAGGAATAAATATTGACTTTTACTTTTGTCTCTCCCTTGAGGTAGACTACTGGCTTTGGACAATATTTTCATATATTTTGCATTAATTTCCCTGCTCTTGAAACAGCTATCTAAAGCCTGTAGTCATTACACATTATTACATGTTTTAAGCCTGTTTTAACTGTTTTATTACAATTTATTACCAGTCACATTAAAATATATTATATTATATTTTATTATATTATATTATATTATATTATATTATATTATATTATATTATATTATATTATATTATATTAGTCACATTATTACAAATCCATGGTTTGTGGTGAGGGGAGATCATTAGGAAGTGAGAACAAGTGAATGTAAGGTCATTTGAGATGATTTACAATGCATTTCACTGTACACAGCACTGCACAGAGGCTCTCTTCGACACCATTAACGTTGTCATAATGTTGCAGGAAGGTTACAGAGAGAATGTTGTGTTAATCCATAAAGCCTGGAGTGCTCACACTATTTGGTGAATCAGCCGTGAATATAAATTTCAAAATCGAAAGTCTCACTGTGACAGAGAGTACAAAAAACTTTTAATAGCAGCCTTTGTGTTCTCTTCTCCTCAGCAAACATGTACACACACACACTGAATACGCAGTATGTCCAGCCACGAAATGTTTGCCCTTGTTACCCCAAATACAAAAATGTGAATATTTATTTTACTTGTTATTAATACCTCTCCCTTGTTTTCGGTGCAGACCTTTGATCCTACAGCAGTAACATTCATTTCTTCACTCTCCTTATTGTTAATAGTTTATTCAAAGCACTCACTGTATACACAAGTTCTAGTACACGTGAAGTGTTTCTAGACGGATCTCATAACATTGCATGGAGATAGCATAGGGAATACTGTACCTCTCATTAATGAACTGTCAGATAGTCTCAAGCTCCCATCGACCTACCTGATAAAATACTGTGATTACCCACACCAGTTGTGCTACCTGCATTTCAATAGCTTTACCCCTCGTTTTTATTCCTGTCACACACACTGATACTTAGCTAATGTCATACAAATGGTACCCTTTAATTATTATGACAAGAGAATGCACAGGTGACAGAGGGCAGTCTGATGAACACTTGCCTTCGCTTGTTTACGAAGGAAATTAAAGTTCTTAATGCACTGAGCACCCCCCCCCCCCCCTCTCACTTTGCTTATTGACACCAGGTGGTTATTTCCTTTGACAGACTGGACACAGTTCTGATCAAAGTCATCTCTGCGTTCTCAGACACTGGGCATCCTCTCACTGCATAGCAAATGTCATTAACAAACAATAAGTGGGTACCAGATAGAAAGGTGATGACTGCAACAAGCTGTTTTAACACAGATTATATTCTTTTCACATATCTCTTTCTCTCTCTCTCTCTCTCTCTCTCTCTCTCTCTCTGACCTTAGTATTTCTTGGATGTATTATATTTAAATAATGCTAACAACCACTTCATAACTGTGTTTAAATAACCCAGCTACAAAGAGAGAGAGAGAGAGAGAGAGAGAGAGAGAGGACAGAAGGAAACAAGGGCATATTTTTAGTGAGACAAGTAATGTTTGCCCATCAAGTCCACAAAGATGTGCTATCTTGATTACTGTTATACCCATCATAGTGGTGACACAAGAGAGGGGACTGACTCTGACCTGTCATGTTTGAGTATCTGTCTCTCTGTGATGTAATGTCAATGCAGCAAAAGCCATGTGCTGTGTACAGTGTAAACAGTTAGAGCAGACTGTGGAGTGGAAGGCTAGGTTCACACAAGGGTGTGACACTGTAAATGTTTTTTTCCAAACACACAGAGAGAGGAACAGGAGTGAGTGCAGTCAGGTCCAGCTCTTCTGCTCTTAGGACGTGGAGGATCCACAGCCAGACAAACTTGAGCGTACAACAGGTAAGTACACATCTGTTTGTTTGACGACACTTAGAAGACGTATTTATTATTGTCAACTCAGGAAACTTTGAATACATGATTAGAGTGAGATTTGAATTGAAAAAAACCTTGAATGTTTTATTAGGGAAGTTAAAACCATGCCTGACACTTCAGGCTAAGAAGATGCAGGTGGTATATTAGCTCTTAGTTTAGCAGCTTAGCAGCTCAGTTTTCTAAGACTTTATAAGTGTCCACTTAAACTCTGATAAGGCTTTTAAAATGAGCTCTCGTCTTCTCTTTCTGAATCGGCACTCTTCTTGTTTAACCTGTCACCCTGCACCATCAAGGTCAAAAAACAACACCCTGATACTGGCATTTTGTCACTGCAGTCAGTTTTTTTTTTAATCAACTAAACAGATTAGGCTATGCTCATTTACAGGGTTAATTTATAAACTTATAAACTGCCCAACTGCATTTATGCTCCCTCTATAGTTCAAGCTTCTTCATAGGAGTTGTCAGTTAGTGTGTTGGAGATAGAAGTGGGTTTACATTCCTCCTCTTGTTAGTGTTGTTTGTTGACTGAATGGACGTGAACCAAGCACCAGTGGAATGCACCTTTTACAAATAATTGCTGTTGTGAAATATAGCAATGCTGCTGTTTTATTGCAGTTTGTTGCAATTTAAACCTGCAGCTATAACACATTGGCCAGGTAACACAGTTACCATAGCTCATCTTTGAAACTACAGAACACTTACACTACAGTCCAGGAGTTTTGTCAGTGTTGCTTTTGGTGCAGGATACTAATATCTCAGATATCTTCTGTTCATTGCTTTCAGCCACCATATATCCGCAGTTTCACTCATAGGTTTTCCTCTGTGTTTAAATCAGTTTTTCAGTTTTGCTTCATTGGTTAAATTCTTGTCTTGAAACACGATTTACATTAACAAACATTTACCACAGTCCCTGGAGCGGAGATAATGTGTTTTACATTAACAGATTTGTTTTATTAATTCACAAAATCTTTCAAATCTTACAATACAGAGCACAAAACCTATTCCACGAGCAGCTCTATTCACAGTGAATAATACTTTCTTTCACCAATGGTAAACTCAGGCCAAATATTTTACTTTGTTTTGCGGCAGTGTATAGAGAATATAAAAATATCGAGTCATAAATCAAAGCAACAATACTGCAGAGGTCTGAGCCTACAGTACAAACAACCAAGCTATAAATACATTGAGGAAAAGAGGAAGCAGGCTCTCAGACTCCAGTCCGTTTGGTGTGGGCCCTTGTGCTTTCGGCGACGTCGTGACACGTTTATATGGGACATCTCAGGGGCGTTTGTGCTGCCCTTTTTTGTCCTATTTTATCATCCATCCAGCACCAAAATTTGACTCATGCATGTGGGATTAGGGGTTAAGTACTAACTGAACAGTTTTAAGATGATTGTTCAGTTAATGGTTTACAGTATCCTACACTGTCAGTGTATTCAGTCTCAGCGGGGAACGAATGATTGAATACTGTCTTATTAGTAAGTCATTGTCTGTACTGGTCTGCACAAAAGGTGTTCAGCAGATGTCTTTTGTGTGAGAGAGATGAATTTTGTTTTGTTAAAAAAATATAAATAAATAAATAAATAATAATAATATTAAAGTGTTAATGTTTCTATGGTTTAGATTTTGGTTTGGGACAATTTGAGCGTTGCATTCCGATTTTCTTAGCAGCCCTCCAAAAATATAGCTCCCCGAACATTCAGTGCCCAAAATTTTCCTCTTCCGTAATTCACAGCTTTTTCGAGCAAACTTAAACTTTCAGGCCCTACCAAAAACTCAGTTTTAAATGTCTATGATAGACATGTAAAGCTTTGCTGTCATTGTTGGAGCTGCAGGGAGATATCATTGGGGATTTTTGATTAGGCTAAAAAGAATGACACGATGAGGAAGCTTTGAAAAATCCGTACTATATTCCCTTGTCGTGTGTGTGTGTGTGTGTGTGCGTGTGTGTGTGTGCGCGCGCGTGTGTGTGTGTGTATATATATGTATGTATGTATATGTGTGTGTGTATATATATATGTGTGTGTGTGTGTGTGTGTGTGTGTGTATATATATATATATGTATGTATATGTGTGTGTGTGTGTGTGTGTGTTTGCCCGCCCGCATGTTTGAGTGCATATATGTATATATATACACACACACACATATATATATATTTATGTATTATACCATGACTCCTTACTTAATTAGATTAGCTTCAAATTCCCCAACCCTGAACGCAGAATCATCACCATGGTAACAATGGGGCCATACAAAGAGAATGACATTGCTAAACCCAAGCCCCCAAGTTTCAGATTCCTGAAGTGTAAAACAGGGTTCTGTCTCCACACAGCATAGGTATTCAAAGCCTAACGTGTGATCTCATTCTTTGGTAGACTTCATGCAAGAAGAGCCATGCCTCAGTGGAGGGTGACTTCAGTCCTGTGTCATCTCTAAAGAAAGACTGGAACCAGCCGTTGCTACCTTCAGCTCACAGTGGGATTGTACCCAACAGCTCCTCAAACAAAACCTCAGAGCACAAAGGAACCACTGTTCCTGAACAGTCTCTCAATCCGGCACCATCTAGTGGTGACAGCCCTGTCGCGCCCAAAGTAAAGACCTCGATCACCTCCATAACTATCAGCTCTCGGAAAGTCACCCGGTCTGCCAGCCTCCCGAACACCAGACCTCCGTCTCAACTTGGGAACGGAGACCCCGACGCTAGCACTATGCCCATGAGTAATCCTGTGGACCACCCTTCCTCTGGTTCTCATGTCACTGCAAGAAGGAAAGCAGTCGTGGTAAAGGTCACGGAGCAGAGAGTGACCACCAACACTAAGACCCAGCCTGCTGAAGCCACCGAGTCTTTCCTGACTGCTGCTGGCTACGGCAGCCAAACCAAAGAGACAAAATGGGAGCCGGTGATTCTTCGGAGAAAGCCCGCTATTGTCAAGATGACACAGCATGAGGAGAGATTTAAGAGGGGCACTGATGGGACCAAGAGGAGGCCAGAGTTTAGACACAGCTACACAGAGGGTCTGTGGTCCTCAGCAAACTCGTTACCATATGAAAGCGCTCCTCTGGGTACAGCCCAGAAGCCACCTGAGGAGGAACTTAACTTTACCTTCTGCCAGAAAAGGACCCCTGTTAATTTGGCTGAACAGGGGGTGTCCCAGGAGAACAAACCCAAACTTCACAGGTCCACCCTGTCCCTTTATTTTGGCAGCCCCTCCACCAAGGAGGGGGCGCTAGATAGTTCAAACACTGATGAGTGGGACATGCCACGGAGACCAGTTAGCTGCTATGCTGGTGTGTTCAGACATACTGAACCAAGCTTTGATGATGATCCTACTCTCCACTACAGGAGTCTTGAGCTTCAGCAGAAGACAAATATTGACCCTGTAAGCTCTGCTGCCCACAGTTCAAACAGGCTCTTCTCTTCCGCAGCCAGTACAGGCTCCTTCAACGGGGCCTCCCCAAGGGTGGAGGGACTAAGAAAGGGAAGAGTGCTGACAGAAGTGGGGTTGGATCTGCCAAAGGCTCCTGGGAGTCAGGCCCCTACTTTCTTCAGGTTTCCAGGTAATAGAGCTCCTGTACCATACATACCAGTTCTTTCTGACTCTTCATTTTCTGCGTTTTTAAGATTGTGCTTTGTAAGCAAGACATCTTTGCGGTGAACTTGTAGGGGAGTGAAACACTGACTCAGAACAGGCAGATGCACAGACACACATGGACTCACACAAACACACACAAACACACAAACACACACACACACTGACACACCGACACACACACACACACACACACACGCACCCTTTTAGAACACTCAGGTTGAGCTCCTCTCATCTCTGCTTTGATGTATAATTAATGTGTATTATCAACAGCATGGCTTACTTCAGTGTGTCTTTAATTGGAGCACGCAAATAGCGGATACACACATCGGTTGCACATTGTCAAATAACAGTGCCCCAAAGCGGAAGCTCCTTTCACCACCCACATCTCCCACTCTTCCCCCCCCCCCCCCCCCCCCCCCCCCCCCCCCCCCCCCCCCCCCCCCCCCCCCCCCCCCCCCCCCCCCCCCCCCCCCCCCCCCCCCCCCCTCTCTCTCTCTCTCTCTCTCTCTCTCACTCACTCACTCACTCTGTACCTCTCTTGCTTTTTTCTATTTTTTTCTTCCGCTCACTCAATTTCAGCCCTTTTCATTTTCCCACGCATCTCTCTGCATGCATAATCTATACGTAGCCTGTTTTTGGAAGCAGCACTGCCCTTCCTGGGGAATTAAGAGCTGCTAAACATGTTGGAACTGAATCTCAGGGAGACAAATCAAGGCTCCCAGGCCCCTGGCCTTAGTCCTGTGATAATGAGGGAGAAAGAACCTTTCATTTATCGAAAAAAAACCTGAGCTGGAGATGGAAATGAAACAGAATTCACTTACGAATGAAAATCCAACTAAAAATAACAGAGTGGAAGACAAGTCTGTTTTTGGCAAATGTTCACATGCTCAGGATTCTCTCTCTCTCTCTCTCTCTCACTCTTTTCATAGTCAGAAAGCATTGGTTTAAGTGGGGTTTAGACTGCTATCATTCAGTCTGCATTGCCACAGTCCAAGAACAGGTCTAGAGGACCCAAGCTTACCAGATTACATTTCACGGCACTTATTTATTTAATTTGCATCTAAACAGCACAACTGCACATTATTATGCAACCTTTGCCTTGTTATCATTTACTCTAGTAGGTAATGAATCGATTTCAAGATGTCAAATTTTATGAAGATTAAAAATCTAACTTCAACAGTTTTCCTTTGAATGGTTTCAGAATGGTAGTTTACTGTATATTGTCCACAGAGAAGGTAAACTCAATTGCCTACTAGTGCAGAGTGAGGGAATACACCTGGAAATGGTTAGATCAGTCAGATTGTTTATGAAGCACAGCAAGATTGTAAACACTCAGACTGTGGAAGGACAAACACAAGACCTCTCAGACACTGGCCAATGCCCAATGATCTAACTGTGGCTCAAACTTTGTTCTTTTGGGGTCCTGTAATTTGAACATGATTTTTTCTTCACATTATTGCTTACATGCAACTATACACTTATATGTGATAAATGAGTCTGTCCACTCATTCATTATCTCTCTACAGCAAATATTTTTAGTTCTGTAACAATATTCTCATAGTTAATGGATGTGTCTTAGGTTTTTAGTCTGCATCTGATGGGTCAAACTCCCTTTTTACTTTGTTTACGTTGTTAGTAACTTTTGGTCTCTCTCAACGCTTTGACAAAGTTGTTCTGCTTGACAGAGACAACATCACAGCTACCCCCCGAAACGATCCTGGCCATGAACGCAGCAGCTGTTATAGCCAATATAAAACTCCAAAGGCAACAGAGCAAGAGATCAGGATCGAATGGCCAAGCTGCAAGTCAATCAAATACAGTAGATGGGAGAGCAGCTTCAGGTACTCACAGTGCTGTCTTAAATCTTAAATGCGGTCGTCATGCTTTCGTTTGGAAAAAAAAAAAAAAGTCCAGTTCCAAGTTAATTGTTTTGATTAATATATGTATGACAGCACAGAGCTGGAGTAATTGAGGTTAATTAAAACTTCAAACAGGTGATGTGACGGATATAATTACAACAAGATATGAGAGCACAATCTGTTAGGTGTGTAGGTGTACCTCACTGAATTAATCTTCTGTAGTCACAATGACTGAAAAGACAAAACATGGATTATCATACTGTTGCCTTATGGTTAATGTGTCGTGGTGGGTAAACGGTGCCTCTTGATTCCAGTGTGGCATCGGCTGTAACATTATTCTTGTGTCCTTTTGTCAGTGGAGGACAGCAGTGATGCACCGCGGGAAAACGACCTGGACCCAGTCCACCAGAAAGCTGTTGACGCAGTGGAGGAGAAGCCATCAAGTCATTACCATTCAGAGTTTGTCCTGCTAGAGTCTAAGAGAACCTCACAGAAACCACACACACTCAGAGTAAGTTGCGATGAGTGGAGGGATAGGACCTGAGCTGGAAATGTAGCTCTTGTGACATAAATCTGCAGCGTTGAACACTGACTGGTCTAATTTATGTTACGATTTGTTCCTTAAGAGGAGACTGACTATAAGACAAGATCTCACTCTGAGCTCTCACTCTAATTCTTCCTCCAAAAATCTATTCCTTATATCGAACACAACCTGAATTCATCCCAGTCCTGATCCCAGTGCTTATCATTCGTACTGTCTCTCTCTGCACCTTTCATGCTTTACAGTGTTCAGATAAGATTTGGTGCTTTCCTTTCAGCCCTGCTGAACCCTGAATGGTTACCATAAACACAAACTGTTTATGTGTCTTATAGTCTTATATAGTGATATACCTATACAACATACTGACACACACACACACACACATACACGCACACACTTGCAAACACATACACACTCACACACACACACACACACACACACACACACCCCACTACTACTGTTTACTTCGTCTTTCTTCATCAGGAAGCTCTTGAGCTACGTCGGCCAGAATTCATCAGTCGCTCCCGGGGCGAGGGTTCGTGCCGTGGAACGGAGGGCCCAGCAGCGGCGTGCCCAGCAGAATGCTCCGTCAGCATCGCTGTGTGCCCAGGTCCAGCAGCACGGGCACATCACCCGGCCCAGTCCTCTCAGCGGTAGGGCACACACAGCCAAATACTCAGACTCAGTAGCCTCATATCACTCCACAGTCCACTAGAGGGCTTGTTAACTCACAGCTAAGACAGAGAGAGAGAGGGAGAGGCAGAGAGAGAGAGAGAGAGAGAGAGAGAGAGAGAATAGTTTTTATGCTTCCCATTAGAATGCAATATTCATAATTATCCATGTGTGACACTTTCTTTTTCAAATGAGTGTGTTTAATATTCTGTCTGAGTGTTTGTGTTGTATAACAGCATTAGTAATGAAAGAAGGATTCCTGCTGAGTACTACGAAGTCTTTGCACCTGTGGAAGTCAAACTGAGATTTCATAGAGTTTAGCACCCTCTGCCTGAGGTGCCATGGAACTGCATGCCTGTGGCCAAGAGCACACACATCAGTTTCCAACAAATGATTAAGTGCATACATTGGAATCTTATTCTTCAATGCAAACAGATAACAGTAAATATTATACTGCAGTGACCTATTTTATCATTATCCATATTCTTTTTTTTTTATTAGAAGCATGGGCACCAGTGCTTCTTGTTTGGACAGCCAGTTCTCTGCTCAGATCAGGGTTTGAGCTGATCTGTTGTGTTAGCAGAGTAGCATGATTGACAAGAATCAGTCAATCTTTTCAAGACACACAAAGAGCTATTCGGTTCCCTGAACACTGATCTACAGATCCAATCATGAGTTTGTGTGTGTGTGTGTGTGTGTGTGTGTGTGTGTGTGTGTGTGTGTTACAGATAACCTTTTCAAACCCAAAGATAGAAACATCAGTGGGAAGGAGATGCAGCTCCGATCCAGACGGTAAGTTACATCCCAATTATAACCTCCTCTCTTCTGTCAAAAATGTTCCTGTCTGCAACAATGTTCATCTTTATCGACATTCTCTCTCTCTCTCTCTCTCTCTCTCTCTCTGTCTCTCTCTGTCTCCCCCCCCCCCACACACACACACACACACACACACACACACACACACAGATCAGTCTGATCTCTTTTCACCGTGTATTGTGTTGGCAGTTCTCTGCCGGAGGGATCGCTGTTCTAATTGTGTTTTTCCTTTGCTTCTTTATATTCTTAGCACCTTCCATTCTTGGGTTGATAAAAAGAGTCTCGTCTGGTTGGGATGTGTGTCTGCCATGGTGTTTGTGGTGAAATATAAAGAACCCAAATCTCTAGACAATGACTCTGTTTGTGCAACTGATGACTCCATTTGGCACTTTCATTGATTGGTCAAGATACTGGGTTGCTTTCAACTATGATTAAAGACTCACTGGACTCCCCTAATGAGACTTGAGCCTCTCTGGAAGCAAAGGAGGGGGGGGGGGGGTGATGTAGCTGCACAAATAGAATAACTTTGAATTGCCATTTGAATACAGAAAATTATTTCTGTATTTACGCAGCACACTTATCATGTATAGCAAACCATCAGTAAATGTCTGTGTTGACTACTAATTCAGCTTGGCTGAACAGGTAAACAGCTATATATATATATGTGTGTGTGTGTGTGTGTGTGTGTGTGTGTGTGTGTGTGTGTGTGTGTGTGCTGTGTGTGTATATATATATATATATATAGAGAGAGAGAGAGAGAGAGAGAGAGAGAGAGAGTCTGTAGAAAAAGGGGCCCACTCTCTTCTGATTGATCCTTTGACAGGAGTTACAACAACTTGCCAGAGGTGAGGAGGAAGAAAGAGGAAGAAAAGAGAAAACTGGTGTCTCAGACCAACAGATTAAGAGCAGAGCTTTTTAAAAAGGTAAGTGTACTTCATAACAAAGCATTACTGGGGTGGGGGGGGGGGGGGGTGTTGTACCAGAGATCTGTCTATTGGTAATCTTTACTGCCTAGGCTCCTCTCAGCTCTCTGCCAGTTTCCTCCATTGGTTTTTTTCAATCGACGGAAACTTGGGGAACAAATTGCCTTAATAGCCAACATCAGTTATGGGGCTTTGCTCTGAACTGTTGTGTAGGGTTTCTTTGGCTAAAACTGCCTACTGGGGATAGATGTGTTGCTTGCACTCCATACTTTACATCTAAAATACATTAATTTTATGGTTTCTTATGTCAGACATGACAAGCATTCACACTGAACAGCAGTGCTGGCTTCATGCAGCTATACAAACTGATATTAATATAGTCACCATATGATAGCACTAAACACCAGAATAAGATGTCATTGACTGACAAATGCAAACTTCTCTGATTGGTGGGTTGGATGTGGACATTTCATCTTTTGCCTATGATGTTGATTTTCTTTTATCACAATACAGGTAAACCCTAAAGTAGTCAAAGGCCTGATACACTGTAAAGTTTCAAGTTTATATTGTCATTTACTAGATAACAATTGTAGACATCATTTATCAGCAATGAAATTCTTGGGCTCGGGGCCAGCTCAACTTGCAAGAGTAGCAGTTAAATAACAATAATAATATAATAAAAGAACAATAAAGGTAGATATAGGGGTTCTATAGGAAGATATATAGGGGAATATTATGTACATGTGCATAAATAGAATGTACAGAGCCGTAGAAATATAAATATAGAGGTATAAGAGTAGGAGTATAGAGTGTGTAATGGGTAAAGGTAGAAATCAAAGTTTTAAACTAGTGAGCTGTGTTGCCTTTTTTTTTCAGTTCACTGAAATAAAAATTTCAAGACAACATTCTGCATAGCACTTTTGAGTTACCCAACGTAGTGCACTGAAAAAATTCTCCTAAATAAACATGAAATAAGCTAACCCATGAGCCAAGCAAACTCGAAAAGGATATACAATGGGATGCTTTTAAATTTGAAGTTATTGTCACTTTTTTCTTTTCTGTTTTTTTTTTACTCCTTTTTCTTTTTGTTTTTGCAGTTTGTGACTGGTGAAACAGGTCTGACTGCTGTGTGCCAACAAAGCAACAAATTTCTCTCAAGAAAAACTGTTTCCCCTCTTTGACTGTTGTGGTCTTTGTCTCAGCCCTGTTGTCGAAACAAAAAGACATTAAGTCACCTTAGTAACAGAGGGTTAGCACACATTGCTCTGGTCATTCAGGAGTAATGCTTCATGCTTAGCTATTCTCTGTAAAGGCCAAACTATTTTTGGACCATGACTGAGAACATATTATAAAAGTAATTTTTTTTCTGACCTTACCTACAATGAAATGCTAGGTCATAAAGTAGGTCTGTTGCCTAGACACAGTCAGAGATTAACTGAAACCTTTGAAAAATTTCATTTTTGGAGTGCACACAGGGACGGGCACAGAAAGACTGAGAAGCAGCTGGGTTTATATGAGGTTTGCAGTCTCTCGAGTTTAAGACACTGGCTGATTTCTGAAGAAGTATTCTAATTCCTCAGAAACATCCTGTGAGATTTGCTGGCTGTTTTTCTTTAAACATGTATAACATGCTTCATTGTTTGTTTGGGGGTTTTTTGTTGTTGTTGTTTTTTACCATTTTACCATGAACTGCTGATCTGACATCAGTTGTGATGAGCTGATAATGCCTTAGACCAGATGCACAGTTAAAAAAGAATCTGGTCTCAGACCTACATAAAGTAAATTATTGAACCTGGCAAGATCATATGAACCCAGCAGCGGGAATCTTTGGGCTGTTCATTTGTTGGACTTTCTGCGTTGTTGGATGTGTTGCTTAAAGGAGACGTAGTTTATGTGAGGTCAATCCACTTGTTTGCACAACAAGAATTTTCCTAATCCTCAAGAGTTTACAAAAACAGAAGCATTAGGAAAACTAAAGAACGAACAGGTATAACATATTCACTGGCAGCAGAGGGCAACCTCGAGATACCTTGAAACTGAGTCACTTTTATATATAGCAAAATAAAAGACCCATGCATTTTTTGTACTCGTCACAAGATGAAAGACAAATAAGATTTTTGAATTTGACTTGAATGAAACTGTTCCTGTATGTGTTTGTTTTCTATGACACAGCAAATATCGCTTTCAGAGCAGAAGCGTTTTAATAAGATTTAATAAATTTGGCCACTAGAGGTCAATATTGATCAATATTTGGTTACAGTTTAAACTCCCAAATGGTTTACAGCTCAGTTTTGGGTCGGAGTTTAGAAATCTCATAGCAGGACCACAGTTATCCATTACTTTTACTTAATTGTTCTTAACCCAAATCAAATTATGCTATTTCAGCTCGAACTTGAGGCTGCTTTTTATTGTATTTGTGAGAGAGTTCAACTTTCTAATTTCACAGGCAGTGAAAAACAAAGTGTCCCTTTTTAAAGTCCTACAATGTTTGGTTTTGTTGTAGCTGTTTGTTTGTTTGTGCATTGTTTTGTTTCTGAGGAGTTTGGTACAGTTGCTAGTGTCCCTTGGTGTTGGGGAGTGTGTCTCGGACCATGGCCTTGGGCCCGTGGTTTGGCCGGCTGTGTGGAGAGGTTCTGAACAGGTCTATTGTGTCCTATGTATGGAGCTAGTGTTTAGAGGGAAATAAATGGGCTCTTACTCTGAATGGTCCTGCTCAGTGGCCCTGCTTCACACCGAACTCAGAGACCAGGAACAGACATGCGCTCTCTCTCTCTCTCTCTCACACACACACACACACACACACACACACACACACACACACATTCTCATACACACATATACATACAAACACACTCTCTGTCTTCACACTCACACTTTCTCTGTCTCTCTCTCTCTCTCTCTCTATTCGTCTCTTTCCCTCTCTATCTTGCTCACACATATGGTCACACACACACACACACACACACACACACACACACACGCACACAAACACACACACACGCACGCAGATAGATAAAAAGCAGTGTCACTTAACTGGTATGGTGGACAGCAGTCCAGAGATATGTATGTGTGGGTTTGTGAGTTTGGACACAGTGCTATCTCTGTGGTTGAGACTGAGACAGGTTGAGGGGCTATGAAAGAATGCTTTAAAACAGTTCCCATTATCTTACAGTGATACTGGATGAGCAAGTTCAGTGTGAAGAATTAACAGAGCAATGACTGAAAAAGACTATTAGCAAAGCCATGTGTTCTCACACTGTGGCAGGAGTTATAGGCATCACGCCTGCATCATTTCATAAGAGATTCACCTAAAGAAAGGACAGAGAGAGCAAGTGAGAGAGAGAGAGAGAGAGAGAGAGAGAGAGCACTTTGAATTTTCCACCCTCATTCTCCGTGCCCTCTCTAGAACAAAAGAACAGTGTGATATTTTCCAGACACTGACCATCTGTTGTTATGATGATCCACTAGTTATCAGTCTTATCTGACAGTATTAAAACTTAAAGAAATTGTTTTATTTACATATAGACCACATGTTTGTATATTTACATTTGATCAATACATTTGTGTATAGATTTTAATAACTTATTCATACCTTTGTTAATGGTCTCATCGGATTTTCAGTTATGATTTTCAAGCAATTTGTTGTTTTCTTTTTCCTCATAGAAACTTCTGGATCAAGTTCTGCATCGAAACAATGAGTGACAGATGCCCACCAAACATCAGGCTTCTACAAAAAACCAAGCTTCACTTCTCTCTACCTCTCCAGATGCTCCTTTTTTTTAAAATTCCCTCCACTTACTCCCTGTGAGACAGAGACCCAAACACAACCAATCACAGTTTGGCTTCCAGGCCAACATCCTGGCTCCCCAGACAACAGACAGTTTTCCCACATGCTAACACCATTGTGCCTTCAACCAGATCTTACCAACTCATTTTTTTCCCTTGAACCACAAACTATATGATCTATAAATATGATGCTCTACTCAGTCTCTTATGAATTATCCTATATTGGTATTTTCCCCATCAGGATAGTAAGAAGATTTTTTTTTTTTAATTTGATCTCTTTAATATTTCTGAGAAAATTGCAGATCTATGCTCTGTGCTGACAGCATCGGATCTCAGCTCTCCTGCGGCATATTGTACTGAGCTGCAATTAAAGACTCTCTAATATGCATGTTCCAGAGAGCCTCCCTATGCCTGCTACCAACCAAGGATCGTGACATAAAAATTAAACCACTCAGACACCATATATGTGAGTATGTGCAGTGTAATCGTTTCTCAAAAATCACATCATTCCCTGCAAACTTCAGCTTTCTCAGTAATGACAGTCTACTCGCTCCTTCCAGACGCTGAGCAGCAAAAGGGTCGTCTTTATATTTTACACGGCCTAACGTCCGATTTAGGCAAGGACGAGGAGAGCAAAGCAGTGTTGTACAACTTAAAATTTACTCCATTGCAAAATAAGACCACGTGATCAGCCCAGACTAAGTCTTGAGGTCGCGTAGAAATGGTTTCACTGAAAAATGATAGCAGGGCTGAGAGATGAGGAGTACATGTTGACTCCACTTACTCATTTCATCATACAACCGAGCAAGGAGGACATTTGGGAAGTGTCCTCTTCTCTTCCTGGAGCCAAATAGCTGAGAAGAGGGAAAGCAGGATGTCAAACCTCTTGAGCAGATAATACACGATTCCCGAGGAAGGTTCCAGAACGTCCTCAATGACATCACAAAGCTCTCTCTTTTTTATTTGATTCTCCCAGTCCATTTCTCTCACTGCTAGCCATTTGCCCGTTGATTAAGGAATGTGACCTTTTCGAATAGGAATGCCATGCTAATGAAACTCAGATCGGAATAGCAGTGAAAGAGACCATTGTCTGACATATCAGGAGAGATCAACAGAAATGGCCATGATTGCACTGTGTGTGCCTCTGCTGATGAACTCTGACTATGTGGTATTCTGAAGTTTTAGATTCGTTAGAGCCCAAATCTTAGAGTACTAACTTTAAAAGACACTGATGGGATTGTAAAGTTCTAGGGCCCAAATTAATATTGGAGTCATTTTTTATTTTGTTCTCAGGACATGTTGTTTTGTTTAAGGAATCTTTATTTTATGAGTGTGGGAAAGGATGAGTGAAAAAAAAGTTGTTGTTTTTTTTTTTGCTCGCTTTAAATGTGGTTTTGGTTATTACATTAGAACTCACTGCTTATCGTATTCCAGCTTCACAGTGTGTCAGAAGTGGGCTGGTTATGACGTCTGTGAAGAGACAGAGTTCATACGGTCATGTACCTTTACTCAACATCATATCATTTGCTGGCATCTAATAACCATCAGAGATCAGACCATTACTGATTTCTGTGTTTTTTGTTTGTTTGTTTTGTTTTTACACCAACTAATTTTAGAGCCTGTTTGTAACATTGTGGGGAAATATTATTTTTGGCTTTTTGAGTTTCTCAGGATAAAACAATTCAGACTTTTGTTTTAACGTTTGATGGATGTGACAGGACTGTAAAAAGATACAGCTGAATCACTGAACCTAGAATGACATGGAAAGACCGTTGGGCCGATGTGAGTCGTGGTTTTGGACTGGAACCAAGAGCCATTGGGAAACATGCCAGATCACCGATTACAACTGTTTCATCAACATGTCTCCGTGACCTGGAATTGCACCAAACAATGTAAACCTATTAATTAACCCACATGACATAATTTTTTATGAGTCCTGTGATATATTGCAGATATGAGAAAAACTCTGGGGACAGGAATGATTTAAATGTGTTTTTTTCTGTGTGTGAGACGAGAGACGTCATTGTCTGGGTTATACTGCATGAGTGTGTCAGTTCAGCTGAATGGTTTAAACACTTTGACATTACAGAGTATGAATCTTTGGTCAACTGTGTTTCTCTGATGTCATCGCCACTGTCCTTATCTGACCCTCATCTCCACTCACACAAATGCACAAACTACAACAGGATAAATATGTATTATGTTAAGCCTTGATCGGTGTATATTCGGAGAGGTAAACATGGGACATCAGGTAGAATGATGTTTTTACTGACCTATATTAATGAAAACAATGGTCAAATGAGTCAAATGAGAGTATCAGCCAAATGCTTTACTGTGAGTTCAAAGCTCTACATTTATTCCTCCACCTGCAACCCCCTCACGTCCCTTTATCAGTATAAAAAGACAACAGTCATAAAAGGTGAGGTATGGCTGATAAAACACTGATTCCACAGGTAACTCCCTGAATAAAAGACACTTGGTAATATGTAGGTCACAGAAGTTTATTGAAAACAGGTGCATTCACACAGGTGTGATTCTTCTGTTAATTAAGAAATTAATATCTCATTAATATCTCATCTTTTGCTTTTGCTCACACATAAAAAAGCCTGGGTCACCCCATCAACCCATTATATTGGCTGTTATGGCTAGAGGGAAGCGATTATTACCAACATTTGACAGGATGCTCAACGAAGAAAACTGCTCAATTTGCTGATGTTCTGGCATGTGACTAGGGAAGACACTGAAGTCTTAAGGAAAGACAACCACCAGCTTCGCTCAGCTGTAGTCGAAAGCGACAAATTCCTCAACTGTGATGTCTCGAAATGCAAGGCAAAACAGACAGGCAACTCTAAATCGGCTTACTGCAAACAACAATCTAACGGACAGCTTATCAAGAACAGTCCTGTTGAAAACTACACCAAGAGGGATACTAATCTTGGACCGCGGCAACACAAATCTCTTATTGACAGCCAAACGGTGCACATTTGTAAATAAACTGGTGCAAACAAATACCAGAACACAGGCACTCCTCAACTGAGCAGTGAAAAGAGTCATGTGGCCAGATGAATCATTCCTTACCTTGCTCCCAAAAAAACTAGTGCATGAGTGGTATACACCAAAAAGAAACCAAAGGGCCAGATTGTTTGTTTCCCACAATAAAGAATTCGGGCAGCTCTGTCATAGTGTAAGGTGTGTCTTCCTGGTGTAATTAAAGTCCACTCAGCCCTTTAGAGGCTAAGGTGATCACCAATCAAAACAAAGCCATTCTGATTGATTACTTTCTTATGGTGATCATATGTTGTGATCATGATGGGAGCGGTCTCCTCCAGAATGATAATACCCATGAGCTTGAGTGGTCACTGAATGGTTAGCATCAAAGTGTGCATTGCTTGGTTGTCCCAGGCACCACGTTTGAACCTAATCAAACACTTACGGCAAACTCTGGAGAAATGTCTGAGTTGCTGTTTTCAATCACTGTTGAAACACTAAACAAATTTCTCATGGAAGAATAGTGTCTGATCCTTCCTAAAGAGTTACAGACACTTACAGTATCTATGCCAGCACATCCTGGAGCTTTTTTTAGTGGTATTGTGTCAGCCAAATGCCCTATTGAGACTTATGTTAGTGTTTCCTTTACTTTGTATTTTAGCACATGCATTTGCGTGTCAGCTTATGAGCAAACACACTCACACATACAAGCTCCTGTTTAGTCCTCCTGTAGCTTAATTGTGAGTGTGTCAGTGTACACACACAGAAATACTCGTGTATGTGCACACACTTACACACAGGCACATGAACACACCTACAAGCACGCATGTGCACATGCACCCAAACATGCTCATGTGCGCGCACACACAGACACATATTCATACACACACACAGAAAAGCTGTTATTCTTCGTGTAGTACAACCGTGAGTGTGTCAGCATGCACACACAGAAATACATGTGCTTGCGCACACACAAACAAATGCACGCACATGCACACACACGTACACACACACACACACACATATACACACACACAAAGAAACTCCTGTTATTCCTCCTGTGCCCTAATGGTGAGAAATTCTGTATGTGCTCTTTCTTGTTTAATGTGCTCTTCCAGTGCAGTGGGGTGCTGAGCCTCCACAGTGGTAGGAGTGATCTTTGATTAATGCACCGGTCTTTAGTGAACATCTGTCTGTTCTCCACCTGTATTGGCAGGCAGCAAGGCACAGGGCTGACTATGCAAATTAAAGCTGAAGTATGGTATCCCCATAGCCTGCGAGTGGACTGCCCAACTCTCAAAGTCTGATAAAACTTCCCCCTCATTCCATTCATGTCTCACCTGTGGAAACAGTTTAAAAAAAAAGCAGTTTCCTGTTAACATAGCCAAAACATGGGTCTTGAGTTTAGGAGACGAGTCAGCTCGTAAACTTAAACTTAAGTTAACAAATGCTTCACTGATACATTAGAGTCTTTGAATCTATAGTTATATAATCTTATAAACATATCATCTATATCATATAATTTATATATAATTATAGTACTATTCTAAGAGGAAAGTGTCCTCTCTAACATGGAGTCAGTGACTACCATACGATCCAGCGGCCATTAAGAAATAGCACTGCATTATTAAACCTATCTAACCTGTCATGAGTGGCTCACAGTGACATAATCGATGCTGGCTTGTTAGACACATCATGTAAGCAAAACTAAGGTCAGAAGTCATATTGTGAGATTGCATTGCTTTGGAGAAAAAAGGTCACATTCAATGTCATAAAAATTATTAATAAAAGCCGTACCAAATATTAATTTATTGATACGTGACAGCTCAATTAATAACTGATTAATGTTACTTGACCTCATAACCACATATATGCTTTATAACCCCCCCCCCCCCCCCCCCCATGTTAATGGTTAATAATCTGTTTGGCTATTTTATACTGTATATATGTTCACTTCGGAGGCCACTAATTAATAGCCCATTTAAGCGAAATATATGTTGCAAGTGCTGAAGGGTAAATTAACAATGTATACCTGCGTGAGATTCACACGGTAATAACGCTATCACGTTAGAATTAGGGACGCTCGAGATAAAGGAGGACGCTTTTTGCGTGCTTCAGTATTTTTCGCCAAATTTTTCAAATTTCTTTTCGCACACACACTCAAACTGAGAGCACTAACGTAAATGAAACTTTATTGCCAAAACGCCGTTACTCAAATTTGCATCAGGGAACATCAGCAGGTTAATATTTAAACCCGGACAATTCCAGGCACTACCCAACACTTCTTACAACAATAAATTGTACCTCCCTGTGTGTTACATGCCAAAACTGTCTACTTGATTATAAGCTACAACTGCCTGACAAAGTCGTCATGCATAATTCAGCACCAATTTGTGTTTACAACTGTAGCATACAGCCAAGCGGAGACGGCGCTAGGACCATGAAGGACGTCTTAAATGAAGCACATGGTCGAGCTGAAAGACAACACTTTGTTCTTCTGTAAATTGCACTCAAACCAACATTAGATTCATCGCATCAATTCTCATGCTGTATACTCCACCTTACCCGTGACACTGAGCTGGGACAGCACAATTTCCCTCTTACTTAATACACAAATCTCATTCATTTGGACCTGTAATATACTCTGCTTGGAAAGTTCATGACAGGATTGGAGCAGTCGCGAGCCAGTCTTGGATTTCTAACGGTCTTTCGTACTTGATCATATTTCAGGAAGTCATTTAGGTCTTTCGCATCAGCTGTTGTACTGTATATTATGGTAGTGCGGCCGTGATACGCTCGGTGCGCCCGTTCATCCCAAGCTGGGCAACATGTCAAACCGGTGGACACAGAAGTTTTCTTTTTTGATCGTACTCACTGCCCTGTTCATGACATCATTTTGCGCCGGTGACAGTGCATCATCGAAGGCAGCTGAAGGTATGTGAAGGCATTACATTTTGAGTTTTTCATAATAAGTTCCACATGACCGTCTTTATGGACAGAGTGCGCGTTCATTCAGTTTTGTCGGCACCCCTTTCTCTGTGCTTGTCAGCAGCTACACTTTCAGTAATTAGCCTAATATCTAATGTAGCCGCATGGAAGCCAAAAAACTGTTTACGATAAATTAACCAATTTACCAGTCTCTGTCAGAACAGAAGTCATACTGACCCAAATTTAAGTGGAGAGAGAGTTCAAAGTTGTTGTTTAAAATCATGTCAACACTGCTGCATTTAAACAAGAGATTAATAAATGCACCTCAGAAAATTCAACGTGTGTATGTGTGAGCGTGCGTTCGTATGTGCGCGCACACTAGTGAATAGGTTTATATAGCTAATTTGAAGCACTGTATTGAACGAATGAACGGTCGTTCTCAGACAGAATTGTGTAGCCGTATTAAAAACAAACACCCTCTTTCCACAGTAATGATAGATGCTTTCATTTGAATTTAATTACAGTGCTTTGTTGTCTGCCAGTGGTTCTGTCTAGAAGGTTAATTTAATGTGGAAGAAAATTAATAGTTAAAAATACATTAGGAAGACGCAGGGGATGCATTATCAGTGGTGACGCTTCAGTGAGGCTGCGCAAAGGTGAACCCTAATCTAGCCACGGTAATTAAATGATCCTCCAACCGGAGACAAACTAGTGAAGAAAGCTGATTGCACGCCACTGCGACGGGAATGATAGATTAAACAACTTAACTGTTGACAGACATGCTCAGTCAAATAAAAAAGAGCGAGTGTACAAATAGATGCCAAAGGGATAAAACTGCGAATGCATTGCGTTTACAAGTAAAAGAGTGTAAACTTGGATGTGTTCTTCTATGCTCTGTCCCGCGGTCAGAACAGTAAGAAAGACAGTGAGTAATCCTTCCATGGAGGAAAAGAGGAGAATTAGGCCAAGAGCAAAAGAAAGTGTGTGAGAAAATTGGAAAGAAATGAAAGAATCGTACAGAAGAACGACAGTGAGAAGAAAACGAAGAATGAGACGAGTGCAAGAGGAAAAAATGTGGGGAGCGTCGGAGCAAAGAAAAAAGATGAGACTTTGAAGACATGAGAGTGACAGGAAAGAGCAAAAACAGTCAGAGGGACAGAGGGGGACAGAGAGAGCGAGAGAGAGAAAGTTTAAAAAAGAGGAAGGAATGAAATGTTGGACGACAGTGACAGTGGGGTGTAAAACCTGGAAGCATTGACGTGACAATGAGGTTACCACCCCCGGCGTCTGTGAAGTCTTGTGTTTGATGGAGCGTTGCCGGCACCGTCACTTTAAGTGCCTCTGGTGAACGTGCTCTTTCCTGACAGACTGAGTTCAAGACACACATTTAGGTTTATTGCACCCCTCCCCCTCCTCCATCTCTCTATCTCTTTCAATTCCCCTCTAGATCTGCTTTAGCTCAGTCTCTCTGTGTCTTCCTCTCTCTCTCTCTCTCTCTCTCTCTCTCTCCCTGTCTCCCTCTCTCTCCCTCACTTGCTCTCTCTTCCACTCCCAGACTCAAACTAACATGAAAGAAATTGTTGCTAAAGCAATGTAGCAGCATGTATACTCCCTCTGTCTGGCTCTGTTTTTCTAACTAAGATCTGACTGTCTCCAGGGTTGAGGAGTTGATCAGTGCCCAAGCTGGTGCTTTAGAAAAAAAAATACTGATCCGCCAAGAGATTTTGTGATACAAGACAAAGCCATTTCAGGAAATACTTACCTGACCAGAGTAAAGGCATATTAAGCCAAATCACCCCAGAGGTAACCGTTAGGGCAGGTGTTTCTCACCAGTCACAGGAGAATAAATAGAAGCAAGATGAGCCTGCACTGTAAACGCAGCATGCCGTCCAGTGAAAACGCCAGAGGAAAGGGCAAATTAGTGGAAACCATTAGAACTGACTTTTTACAAGCTGGTGTCTGCTGAAAACATTTTCTTTTTTTTTTCTTTTTCTTTTTTAATGAGAAGGATCAACCATTAAATCTATGAAGTCACACGCAAATCGAACGAAATCCTTTTGTCGCTAGTCTGCATTACTAATGTCACTTCCCGCTGAATGTTCATGTTACATTTTCACTGTGTAAAAAAGTGCATCTTTTTCTTTACATATTTCCGTCCTCTATGACAGCAGACAATGATTGACACATACTTGCACTGCTCATCATTGTTAGGGTAATTCAAACTGTCTCAAGTCGAGCAACTCAGAAAAAGTTTTCAGAAAACACCTCCTGTTGACTCCTCAGTGGTTTAAAGATGGACAGCTGAATGTGGTTCTAAATGTAGATGTGGAGTGATAGCTTTGCTTGCCAACGCGAGTCTCTGGCAGTAGAGCAGCTGTTGAAACTCTGTGCTTGTGCGTGTTTGCGAAGCCAGACGAGCATGGCAGAGAAAAACAGGACTAGCCATTGGACGATGAGCTTATGCAAGAATACTGCTAAACAAATGGCCCAAGTGTGTTCAGGTTAAGTTATGGACACAAGAGATCTGAGTATTAACTCTTTCAAAGGGTCAAAAAAGAACAAGTTCCCACTTTCCATCATTGGTCAGATGGTGACTGGATCAGTTGTTTCTTTTGAATGACAGTGCATGAACAAGTGAGGATAGCATTCCTCATGCATTGAACATGATGAAAGCCCCTTTTTTAAAGTATCAATGAAGAGGTTAACAATGATTCAATGCTCCTACTTAATGGGGAATGTCAAATAAATTGTGAATCCATATGTTCCCACTTATATATTATAACATATTTTACATATTATAATATTCTTACATATGTTCCATTGTAATTGTGAATGGGCTGCCTGAGGATAAGGTTTGGAGTAGAGGATTTACGACTTGTTTTGAAAGGACTGAGTCCTCCTGATGAATCATGTAGAAACCATCTATAGTCCCTTTATGAATGATATCTCAGTCAGTGCTGAGTGTTTCCATCAAACATCATGAGAGTGGATTGAAAAGACTGAAGACCCACCTGACAGAAGTCAGCAGAAGCAGCTAACTGCCTGAGGCATGGCCGATTTGTATTGCCTCGGCCCGCCCCATCCATACGGATGTGTAAATTTACATTTCTCCATGACTAGGAACCACGGATCACTAAATGTCTAAGGGAAGATAGTCTTGCTCTTCGGCCACGAGGGGAATTGTTCCTCTGTTGGAGATCATTGCATATCCAGGTGCTTCTCTGTTCCGGTCCCCAGGACCCTCCGTGCTCCAGCGCACAGAGCCACGTGGAAGTGATCCATCATTCAGCCATGCGAGTAGTGTCGGTCTGTGGGACTCTCAACCGTGTGTGGCCCCCAAACGTTTAAGGAACAGCAGAATTCCTAGAGATGAACTCAGGACGACTGTTAAGCTTCAGCTTCTCAGACTGTTAGCGTATCTACTTTGTTAGCATGGTAGTCTACAGCGATTCCTCTTATCTGTCTAGAGGCAGATGTCTTTTCTCATTTAAAAAAAAACTTCTTTTTTTTTTGCATTGTCAACATGCACGCACATCTCTACCTCCCTGTTTTTTGTTTTTGTTTTTTTTTTCAATTTCACTTAAAGACGTTAAAGAGAACAGAAGGGTCCTGGTTTTAATTTCCTTTGATACTTTACAGATCTCCCTTTGACCCTGCTTAGCCTTAATGCCACTCAGAGACAAGCTCTGGGCAGAAGGTTATCTGAGTGTACTTTGGCTCACTTTCACCAGGATTCTCTGCCATAGACGAGCAGATGGGAAGACTGCTGACCACCCATGCATGCCAAAAAGCAGGTGGTCCATAGGTTTACCAGGGGTCCAGTGACCCTACATGCCAGCTCCCTCTTTGTCTTTGTCCAAACTGCCTCTTTAGTCTAAAACACGATTGATTGTTAAATACCTTTTTAGAATTAAACAAACTGATCTTAATTGTGCCAATTTGTGTTCGCAAATCTAGTGAATATAATTGTCGGGGTTTTTTTTCGTTTTTTGTTTTTCATGCACCATTCGCTGAAAGATAAGGTGAGGGTGAAAGATCAGTGCTGTTAGTTTAATTTATAACAACACAGTTTTTGTTTAGTATATGTGCCAAATATCAAATAACTAAGATACACCAAACACAGTGTTTACACAGGTTTGAGGTTTCACTGACCACAGCAGAAATGAGGTGGTTTGTGTGACCTCAGCAGAGATGAGTCAGTTTGACTGTCTTCAGTGGACATGAGGTTATTGTTGCATTGTTGTCTCAGTGTGGCTGTGAAACATGGACACACAGCTGTGTACTGTACATGGAGCCTCAGAGGCTTGTTCTATGAAACCCTCCTTGTTTTTCCTTTTCTTTGGTGTTGCTGGGGAGCTTTCTCTTTGAGCTTGTGCCAAACATGTGCTTCCCATGACCCAAATGGAGTCATACAGACCTGGCAGCCAAAGGGTTTACTGGGGCCTAATGACCCATCTCTCACTCTACACTGGCCTATGGGGCCATAGACTCTAACCTGAGCAGGGATGCATTTTGGCTCTATACCAGAGGGCATGGAGGTCATCCAGCATATAGGGGGCAAAGCAAGCTCACTGAACTTAGAGCTTCCCACAACCAGGGTGGAACTCTTTGAGCCCAAATGCTAGGGAGATGGAACATGGCTAAATTACCACTATATGCTGTAACATCAGGGAATAAGATAACAGAGCAAATCTATGTGAGGGGAAAGAGATAGCAGAACACTCGAAGCTCAAGACGACAGATGGTTGTCTTACAGCAGAATGGAACCCTATGTGATTTTCTCACTTTTTTCGTGCTTCAGTTAAGTTCCTTTAAGGTAATGTTTTATTATCACTCACCAAAACCTTGCTCTGGCTGTTCTGAAACTGATCTTGATGCTTTGGCCAGAACCATTGCAGAAACCACTGTGGCCGTTATGCCATATATGACCCGAAACACAGCTCTTAGACATGGTTCAGTTTGGAACGTGCTGGAACATGTCTCTTGTGCTTGAGCTCCTGTTTCATCTCTTCCTGAATGAGGCAATTTGTGGAAGTTTGCTGGTAAGGGAACCCCTGACCAGTCCTTTCTCTGAGATCCTACTACTGAAGTGGGACTTCCTCTGGAGATTCACGTTAGCATGATGTCACTGCTCCAGCCATGGTTGCTTCTTTCAGGGACTCCCAGACTGTTTACCTAGTGTCCCCTTACAGAGTGAGATGTGTGGTGTGGAGGTGGTCCAGGATTAACAGTGGTCTTTAAGGTTTAACCCCCAATCATTGTAAGGCCTGCACAAGCAAAAGGGAAGGATCTGATGAAAGAGGATGAGAAAATGCTTTCTGTGGGTTTAGTCCCACTGGTCCCAGGTTAGTGATGCATTGTTCTCAAGTGTCAGTGTTAAATAGGCTACTGATCAGGAGTAAGAGGGATCTGTGGTCTCATCTTTATTCTTTTATAAAGATATAACATATAACTGTATTTAATACTACTGGCATTGTTTTTGAAACATTAAGTGCATCTAATTTTATTTATTTATTTATTTTGCTGCTTTTCTTATCATATGATAATTTTTTTTCCTGAGAACAATATATATTCCTGGAAAATGTGTTGAGGGGAATCTTCACTGTAATCACACAGACTTTGGCAAAGGTTGGGCTCCAGTTATAGATTTGATTGGCACTTTCCTTTTATTTCCCAACAAAAGCGACAGACACATAAGCAGAAACGACTAGCTGTGTCCATCATGGTCAATAAGCCTCCAGTAAATGCATTCTTCCAGCCTGTCACCAAAAGAAACCTGTTCATTACTCCCTTTTTGTCCCTCCATCAACAGCCCCTCTGAAACATTTGTTTTTAATGCAGAACCATTCATCCTTGACAGTATTAACAGTGATTGGATCCTTATGCTCTCATGAAAAGACTCTGTCTTGGCTTGACTTGAACTTTACTCTTCTACCTGGTCCCAGAAAAGACAGCTGAAAGACTGATGTACGGACAAATGTCAGTATTTAGTGTATGACTCACAATATCATTTTGTTACGTAATTGTTTAAATTGTCCAAAAACTGGTCTTATGAAGATGGATTATAGCATTACAACCACATTGAAAATTTAAGATACTGAGTTCTGGCTCTGACTTGATTTTTCAGCAACCCTTTTCTGTGCTTTCCTCTCTTTCTTTCTTTCTTTCTTTCTTTCTTTCTTTCTTTCTTTCTTTCTTTCTTTCTTTTCCAGTGTTTTTTCATGTGGGTAGTCATCCTCTTGTTGCCAAAGGCATTGATTTTCATATTTAATCAAATGCGCTCCATCAGAGAGGACAAAGGAAACTTAGCATGCTGAATGACTTTTTCAAGAGAGAGACTGACACGCTGGCAGCGGTTCTTTTGGTAGGTGCAGTTATGAGGAGCTCCATCTACCTGCACTGAGTACGTGGGAGGGTAGAACCACCTTCCTCTTCTTCTTGACATCCCCCCTTCGAGTCGCCGCAGTGAGAGAGGCTGTGTTCACTGTGCTGCTGTCCCTAATCAAAAGTACAGCATTCCATTTGTAGAGAAAAAGCAAAGGCCGTGAGGAAGTCGTTATTTCTATGCTGGGCGAGCAGTAGGGTGTAAAGAAAGTGCTTGAGAGTTAGGTCATATTATGCTTTTCTGAGAAAGGAGATCTATAGCTAGCAGATAGGCCAGCCAAATACACAAAGGAGAATCGTTTTTGGAAATCGCCCCTCGCAAACCCCCTTTTCACACATCAGTCTGAGACCATAGATGTACTTTGAATGAAATTAACATTGGGCTTTGAGCATTTTTTAAAGAGATGGTTCTTCTTCTTCTTTAAAATGGAGAGCTTGAAGCTCTTCCCTCAATGCCATTCAGAGAAACTGCTTTGGTACCCCCGGAAGCTGGTTTGTTTGTTATTCATTGACTTTAAGCAACTGTAAAACCACTCAATTATCCTGCAGTACAACATTTTGTTTACACATTTGGTGTTTCCACACCTATCTTCTAAGTGATCTGTTGCTGACCTGCATGCGGGGCAGTTTCTGGTGTTGTAGTTGAGTGACTGCTAATGCTCAGGAAACTGGCTTGTGTCAAGAGTTCACTGGGGCAGTAAAGGGAGGGTACTCTCCATGGGGAGCAATAAAATGACACGGGGACTTTTCACCTCCGGAGTGTTGGATGTTACTGACCCAAGTAAGGCCAGCAGATCAAAAGAGTAATAACCTGTCATTTTCTCTGGTTCGATTAATGAACCTTACTCTCAATTTACATTATCAAAAAGCTTTTGTTGGATTCCACAATGTCATAGAGCCCTTTCCCATTATTTTTTTTAATTTTATCAAAGAATATTGCATTTTTAGTTTGTTTTTTGTTTTAAATTGTGAAATTTATGTGACGTAGTTGACCTTTATAGACTTCATACTAAAGGAGCCTATACATAAAGACCACACAAGAACATAGACTCTCTCTCTCTTTCAACAGAAAACTTTATTGACTTTTCTGAAGGCATAAAAATAGCACAAGTTTTCTCTCAATAAGGCACCCCTCCTCCCCAAAACAAGGGTGTGAGTTGAGCATTGGCAGAGAAAGCTTTATTAAGACTCATGTTTATATTTGGCTTTATTGAATGTATAAATATGTTCTGGTGCCTGTTTTATCGTTCCCTTTATTGCATCAAGCAGCTTCTATAACTTTCTAATTTACTTAGGCTACTTATACATATACTTCATGCGCCCAGTAGTTTTTCAAATGAACAAACACCTTCTGTTCGTACATGGAAAAGTAACAAAGCACTGGTCATTACACTACTTTACATGCGAGATTTAAAATTTCTGTCACACTGTGCTAACAAAGACAGCTATTGAGAACAGCTCGTTTTTAATGCTGGGGAAGCTGATCGGTCACAGTTGTGAACCTCATCATCAAAGTGCTACCGGAATGAAACGGTTGAGAAAATGATGACAATTCCATGTGTGTGTTAGGTGAGGTCGTTAAAGGACTGACCTCCGTCTAGACCCGACCAATCTCTCACCCACATTACTTGGCATCCTGGATCCAGAATAAGCTCAGTGCCTAGTTACTGGGAATGGTTTTTACATTTATACTCTTTGAATCTGTATTGACTTGTATCTTGTAATTACCAGTTCCAAACTGTTGGCTGTGATTTCTTGTCAGTGATGCAGTCAAAAACAAATCTGCCTAGTCCTCTAAGTCCAGAATGTGTTATAAGATCCAGGATATCGCTCTAGAAAGCGTTTATCCATTATGATACAAATGTCACCACTTTTCTTCCTCGTGTTTGCATCTTTAATAAGTTGCTCCCGATAGTTCCTATCACTTGTTGCTGGGGGGCTTTATAAAACAGTTTTGTTTGTGTTGTTGCTATAGTATTGAAAGAAACAAGCGAGGTCAAAGCATCTTGGGATATTCTGACACTTGATTGGGAGGGAAGGAATGATGCAGTTCAACCAGTTCAGTTTTTCTGGACAGGCGGGCGAGCGAGGGCGGTTATCTCTGGCTGTCACATGTGGTGTTCTCCCCCGCCGTATGGTTCTCATCACGCTCCTTTCCTAGGAGGCTCTTTGAGGAGCTGTCCACAGCTGGGTTGTGGTTATCAGCTCAAGAAGAAAAGTGATGAACAGCGGAGCAGTCACCAAGACTAAGCACCAAGCCTCCATCCTCGCAAACCAGAGTAAAGGAAACTCCTGTGCTTTAAGAGAAAGAGAGAAAGAGAGAAAGCAAGAGATAAAGAGGGGGGGGGGGAGACAGGCAGACAGAGAGAGAGAGAGACAGACAGAGATTCAGGAAAAGCGACAGACAAGAATTGAGAGAGAGAGAGGCAGACAGACAGAATGAGAGAGAGAGAAAGAGCACAACACAGCAGGAGATAGAGAGACAGAGAGGGAGGCGCTAACTTTGGGGTTAGGCTGGGTAATGGGATGAAGGATAGGCTCGGCAGTTCCCAACACCAAAGGAAGCCTCAGCATTGTTTGCAGAGGGTCTTTTTGGGCCTCAGGCAAAGTCCAAACCCAATTTTATTCCCTCAGCTTTAAAGAAAGCCCAACACACACAATCTGTGCACAAACACACATTCACACTTAAACAAACACAGAGATAGATATGTGTTACAAGTGTTTGGCTGAGAACCCAAAAAATAAACAGCAAAAAAGAAGATATATTCAGTGCATCCTTGTTGCAAAATGTCAAAGAAAAACAAGACCACCAGCATTAAGTCCGTCTGAGTGAACTCTTTTTATTTTGATAGGGGACTGGGTTTTTAATATCTCTCTCCACCACTATACGAATCCATCATTAATCTAGCTTTGGAGAGTTAGCTGTACACACTTTTAAATCTCCACTCTGAGATTTTTAGTTAGAGTATTATAGACTGTGCGACTTACCAATGGGGAAAAAAAGCAGTATGTCTGGTCCAGGACAACTAAGATAACTGAAGAGAGAGACTATTTCCAGCCACTCTGAGTCACTCTAAAGTACAACATCACAGCTCCTATGGCAGATTGAGAGCTTTGTGTTGGTGAGCAGTATCGATTTTGAACAGAGAGCCTTCTCGCCATTACAGTCTCAAGTGCTTAGAAACCAGAGTGGCCAGACTTCTGTTCTCAGAGAGAGGATACAGACCTGAGAGAGAGCGAGAGTGAGAGAGACTATTTCATGATGTGAGAAATGGCCTTCAAAAGTTAAAAAAAACGTGGTCCTCATTTTCAGACATGAAGAGTCATCGAAGTCAGGAAGGAAAAATTCTGATTCAGGACCCGCTGTCCTCTCACTGCTGTGAATTATGGAAATGAACAAGACTGAGAACTGATTAGGTGATGTACAGGGAGAGAGATGGTTTCCTAGGAGACTGGTATCTGTGGTCTCTTAATGTTTGAAAGCATTGATTAGCATTGTTGTATCCATGGTTTTACCAAGGCAGTGACAGAACTCTGGTGGGTAGTGAACAAAATGGTTGAAAAGAAGAAACTGGGGGGGGGGGGGGGGTGCATTGTGTCTTTCAGCTGTTTCTAAATCCAGATTCTTGTTAGTATTCAATATAAAAGTAAAATATATTGTAGTACAGGGGTCAATAGTCTCACAGTATCACAAATAGCTCTGCTTGCCAGGCACGTCTGCTTGCTTCTGGGTATCACCCAACCATCCAATACACACCAATATAACACCTCAGTGGATAAACTTGAGCAAGCTGTTAGACATCAGTCATTTAAGAGTCAGACTGTTAATCAGGAACTCTATATACTAACAGCAAAATGTGGGCAAATACCAAGAACAGGCCTTCAGAGATGTAATTCTTTGGATATATTTTAGCAGTCCTCCGCTTTTTTTCTTTGCCTCATTGTCAAGTTGAAATGTGCTTGTATATTTGTGTTTCTTCTTTTTCTTTTATTTTGGCTTAAAGCTCTGTTGAGATCAATATATGTTTTGCGAGAGATGTCTTTGAATCTTGATCCGAATACTCTCCAATTTTTTTTTTTTTAATCTTTCAGCTTTCGTAAACCTATTTAAAACCTATTTAAGTGTTCATGAAGATTCAGCTTTGAGAACAGGCTCAGAAAACTTGAACACATTGTTACCGTCATAGTGGAGAGTTTGTGTAATTGGCATGCTGAGAAATACAAAGATTTGCTGATACTCATCCTGATTCTGATCCTTTTCACTGCTCATCTCTGTAGATCCAGACACACAGGATGGCAAACTGGAACACCATGAGACCACAGAGCCTCTACTGCTAATTGGAGGACAGCAGAGGCCAATTAGTTTCCTCCAATCAATGGTAAGTATTTACACCCCAGTGACCAATCAGAGACACAGACACAGAAGTGGGTGAATCAAAGATTTAAGGATGCAATCGACTGCACATATGAGAATATTACCAAAGAGACAGGAACATTCCCACCACAAAGGCACTGAAGGCACCAATAAGTTTAACAAGATTTCTCTTGCAGACATGTAAGTGCACAAGGTAATTTCTAACTTCAAGGGAAGACTAACACTATGTGCCCTATAGTGACTTCACCATCACAAGCCACTAGAACAACTACAATAGACCTTGACGTACATTAGATTGGATGATGGAATTTGTTGGATCTTTGTTGGATGCTGGAGATATGTGACACTGTTTTTTTGGGGGGGGTTTTGGCGTTTGCATGAGAAATTTCATCATGTCCATCTCCCATGAGCGTTCCACAGGGTTGAGATGTGGTGACTGAGATGGTCATGGTGTGGATATTTAACAGCAATTCAATGCTCATCAAATCATTCAACCCACTTCCATTAGCCACCTGTTGATAACACGGTAAATAAAGATCCAGATAAAAGAGAAGAAGAGAGACCAACCTGTAATTGTAAGTCTAATAAGGAATTCAGTTGCTGCTAAATTACTATAGAATTACTCTCTGAACTTATCAATGGACTTTTCTTGACGAAACCACCTGCCCATGCCCTAGACTGGTGTTTACGGTCAGTTCAGTCAGAGATGTTCATCTGTCTTGTCTGGCAGATCAAACCAGTGCACAGGGAGATATGCTGGTTGGCCATTTTTGGCTCTGACTAATGTCTCTTTCTCAGATTTCCTTGCCGTCATTACCCTAGTCACTGATCCTCATGAAACATCAACAGGTTGGGTTTTTTGTCTCTGAGGTAAAATATGCCCTAATAACCATATTCCTTTCCCTGAGTCACTGATGTCTCCTGTAGTTAAAATAATAATGAAGTGCCTAGACCTTCCCATAATTTTTATACTTGACTGTAAACGTGTTGACGTTAATTGTTTGAATTTTTTTTTTCAGGAACCACGCCTGCTTTCGACACGTTTTGTAAGCCTCATTTAATCAAGTATTTCCTTTATTTTGGCCGTGGCCCATAGGTCCACGTGGAGTGAAGCCGGATCCTCTTCTTTAGATTCTTTAGTATATTTTTCCATGTGTTAGTTGTATTTGTGAACTGTCTGTTTGCTTGTCTCCCAGACCTGTTTGGAGAGGAGAATGTAGACAAGCACAGCTGTCTCTTTACACAGTCAATCACAGCTTTCTGATCGGTGCTCTTCCCTCACTGCAGTCTGAACATGTGTTGTGCAGCTCACCAGTCAGTAACTGAGAAACACCGGAACATTGCTGAAGATGTTTGAAATCCTAGTCAGTATTTGAATAGGCTCTGCCAAACTAGTTTTTTTTTTTTTTAGGGTTTTCTTGATCTTGGGAAGGTGGGAAGGCTTGTGAATGCCTGCACAGTCATTTAAAATCTGGTAGATTAAATGGAGTTGGACTGATCCTTGGCCCTGACATTAGTGAAGCAACTGAAATGTATCCAAGTTCATTTTTTTTTCTTTTTATTAATTCTGTTCTCTCATATGAAAAAGTCTCAACTAATTTAACAGTATAAGGTGTGTGTGTGTGTGTGTGTGTGTGTGTGTGTGTGTGTGTGTGTGTGTGTTTCTGTGGGTACATTTACACAATTTCTGTGGCATCGTGCAAGCTAACAGTATTCTTTGGGGATCTGGATTCTGACAGTGTGCTTAATTTGGCACAGCAAATATTAAGCTTTTTGAAGAATCTACAGCATTTTAATTTACTGTGATGTTTTTGTGGTTTCATACTTATTAAAGCAAATTTCACACTATACATGGAAAAACCTTTTTCTTTTTAATGTTTAGCGTCTTATGCAGTTCAAACACAGTGGCTGGGGGACCACCCAGCTGTGTCAGTCAAAGGATGAGAAAACACAGAACCAAGATGAAGTTTATTTTGTCATTACTGGTTTGCGCCTTTTCTCTTCTCACATGGCTGAGTGTGCCAGCTGCTTGTGCAGTGTAGTAATAAGAAAAGCATGGACAAGGATAGAGACTTTGTGGAAGTGTAGTGTTGTGTCTGAAGCTGCCTGTCTTTGGACTTGTTTAATCCATTCCCTGACAGCCTTGCCCAGGAGAACTGAGATTTTCTAGATATATGATTATGGTCCATTGGGCAATGAGCTGACTCAAGGGTCTGAGACCTCCCTATGACTGGGTGTGTGATTGTGTGTGCATATGTGTGTGTCTGGCAATTTGGGGTGTGGTTGGGCATTTGTGTACATGTTTGTACATTTTTGTGGGTGTTCATGTATGGCAACATGTGTTTGTGTGTGTGTGTGTGTGTGTGTGTGTGTGTGCGTGCGTGTGTGTCAGGCTGAGGTGATGAATGAGTTCCGATCGTGGCAGTGCTGCTTGTTGACCCTCCATCTTTTGTGTGGCTGAGATCCAAGTCATGAGACCGGAGTGAAACATAAGGCCAATCCTCTCAGCAACAGACAGAAGACACTGTAGCAGCTTCTGTGTGCTCTACAGCAACTCACACACACACTCTCTTTTTATCTAAGGCAAATGTCACTATAAGACAATATGTCTCTCTCTCTCACACTCACTCACACACACACACACACACACACATTCTCCTCCGCACTCTCTCAAAATCCTCTGTTAAGTCTGTTGCACCCAAATATATTACGTATGATTATATATGATTTTTGATCTCTAGTATGTCTTCACCCTGCACAGAGAGACGGTGTACTGATGTAAGCACAAGGTAAAAGCACATTTTCATCGCTTAGGGAGAAAGTAGCTTGTTGATAGTATTTCATTGTTTCATAGCAATATGGAGTAAATTCATTCATTACTATTTATCTATTGGAGATAAATTCATTAGAGTTCTGTTGTAAGGTGCACATTCTAGTCAGCACCCATAGAAGTTATACATCTAAACAAGCACAGAATCCTAAGTGCACTTAATCAGTCAGCCAGTCTGCTTTTAGCCATCAGCTTTTCAGTTTTCAGATTACATTTGAACAATCAACTCCGCCACTACACATTAAAGCTACAAAACAAACAAACAAGCAAAAAAAACCAAGGTTTACTGACTAACTAAAAACAGAAAAGCACAGTTTCCCTGTGAAACGGCTGTACCTGAATTCTCCAAAATATTTCATGAATCTATTAAACAACAACAACAACAACAAAAAAGGAACATTCCACTCTTCATATGTCAAAATGGGCTTGGTGAAAGATGGTCTTTCATATGAGAATATCTTTAAAGTGGCTTTGGATTGAAGACTGAAGTTATTAAAGAGTGAATGGAGTGATCACACTCTTCCTGTCTCCAGTCTCCAGCGTTCACTCAGGTGTCCTGAGCTATGATTAAGTCCTCAGAGGTTCTCACCTGCTCCTGTTTCCCCGTGTGCTTTCAGGGTCACCCTACATCACTGAGTGTCCTGGTCACAGCAGAGGGAGAGCAGCTGCTGCTTGTGTTGGAGAAAAATGAGTAAGTGTTCTTTAATTTCTTTGGCTCTCTGTACGTAGACACACACACACACACACACACACCAGCTGAGACAAATTGGTGGCATATGTGATGCCTGGGGCGACAGCCAGGGTTGCAGCCAAGTGAATTGTGGAACAGCGACAAAGGAGAAAATGTCTCTTCACAAGGGTTAGTTCGTCCCATGCTTATTTCTATCCTCTGAAACAATGGTTTAAGAGAGTTTCACAATGCGCGTTTTCTTTTGAACGTACCAGCTTTTTGTGCTGAACTGGAAAGAATGGGATTCTGCGTGTCAGGATTAAAAAAAAAAAAAAAACTGGGAAAAGATGGTGATGATCTAGTGAAGTAAACGTTTGTAGACACGTTTCTATAATCTGTCTGGAACGACCAAGGGAAATCTGTTAGCATTTATAATAAATGTCTCTCCATTACTCTTTTCCATTCTTGACACAGCATGAGAGCCAATGACAGCAGACAAATCACTGACAGTATCTGTTTTAAACCTGTTTTTAAAGATTAAACAGGTGTTCTGATTAGTTTGATCCACTGCCATAAATTTTAATAGCAATATATTACATACTACGAGTTTAAGACACAGCTTTTTAGTAAAGTGCATTACAATAAACATACCGATGAGTGTGGGGCAGATGACCTAATTTTTCGTCTCTTGTGTTTAGTCTTGTATTTGGTCATAGTCTCATTGAGTTCATGGCCACCTTAAGTGTTACTGACTTAATAATCACTTGAAGAAAACATGAAAAATGGATGGCAAAAAATTCCAGTCCCACTTCTGCACTGCTACGCCATGCCCTGAAAGGAAGTCCAAGGGTTCCTGATGTGTTTCCACTGGCCTTAGCACAAATGAAAGGTACCAAATGGAAGCACCAGGAACCAGCTGGGTGGACTTGGAGGCACTGTTGTTTCTGATTGGTCAAATGAGAATTGTCACATGTGAAACAACACACAGCCAGAGTAAATGCCTATTTTAATTGAGAAGATTTGAAGTTTAATTTGACATTTCAAGTTGTGATACTATTTGTTCCCACAAATTGAGTTTACCCAAAAAGGCCAATTTAGAAAGTTGCCTTGGTGTTAAAAGTTGTAAGGCACTTCATTTTTTTTTACAGTGACTTAATAACAACTTAGATTAATAGTAACATTAAATAATCAGTTTATTAAGCAATCAGTTTATTAGAAGTTTCTTAGTCCCATAAGCACTTTGTGAGAATCCTCATTAACGGTCCCTACTGTGTTTTAGCTTTTATGATTAAGTTCAAGAAATCTGCAGACTTCATATGTCTCTGTGGTCTCAGGCAGACTCCGCCTGGCTTAGCCAGTTTCACATAATGTGACGCTAAGTTCAGGGTGTGCAGTTTTTAGCCTTTAAAAACTGTGGTTTGGGGAAAGAAAGATTGTCTATAATTCAGTCTTTTAAAGAAAAAATTATCTTGGCTAGTCTTGGATAAAAGAACTGGAATATGACACATGTCAGATTTCTATAGTATTCAGGGCATGTTCTCGCAGTAGCAAATACTTTTTGTCAGAAATTACCCTTGCCTCACCACACAAGCACATGGGAGTTGAAATGCCCAGTTTCTGTTAATTCTCTCTGATGAAAACACTTGACCTGGAAAAGCCATCAGTTCCAAAAATTAGCTCTCTTTTTTTCTCTTTTCTTTCCTCTGGCACTTCTTTGTCCTGTGTGGTAGAAGTTTCAGGAAAGTGCTTGGCAACAGTCTCAGGTATCTTGTTTCTTTAGCTTCCAGTTTAGGTCTCAAGTATTGAACAGGTGCAAAGAGGTGGAAACAGCATTCATTTTACTGGAAATGCCACTTGTTTTACTGGAAATTCTAGACATTTTTACTAGAATTGGCTCATTGTAGGACTGTGGGAGGAGCCAAAATGTTGCACCAGTCAGGAAGAGAAGATTCAATGACAAACTGGTTATTGAACAGTTATGGCCAACCAACAGAGCATTCAAAACCTGTAACACAGTTATTAAAAAAAAATACTAAAGGGTAACACATAGCCTATTTGTGACTCCCACCTTTCTGTATCAGGCACTATTCCAAGATGCTGTACAGGTAACGAAAAGAAGGAGGACTTATTTTGAAGTAACTATACCACAGCTGAAAAAGGCTTCAGCACCTATGTTTATGTTAATTTCGATACTAACTAGTACTACATTTACATTTTAAACAATACCTTATCAGTTCCCCAAGTCAAACAAGCAAATATGTTAGTGTTTGAGTAGTACTATCAATACGGTACTACTTTACATTTCTCTGGTAAGTATGGATTACTAGCTAGCTACAGCTAAAAAAAACATCAGGTTCTGGAAAGAACTTCAGTTCAGTTTCCTAGCAACAACAGCACACTGCTTCACTCGCTCTGGGAGGCCTTCCTGCCCCGCATCTTCACAGCGTTTGCTCTCCTCAGTGCTAAGTCTCTTTAGTGTGGTCGCTCCCCAAATCCTTAATACTCACTAACTATTTTTTTTTCTTTTTTGGCTTTTCCTCGATTTCTGATTTTTGTACCTACATCCCATCGATGTCAATGTAGTCGTGCAGAGCATGCACACTAGAGGAGAACTGCTGAGAGTAAGAGATCAAGCAAGAAAAAAAAAAAAAGAGGAAAAAAACTGCAGGGTGAGGCCTGTGGGAAGCAGCCTGACAAGCCCAGTGTGAGATGAGAGCTTGGAAGGGCGATCCTTATGTTTTTTTATGTTGACAGATTCAAGCCCAGGGCGATAAAGCTTGAAAACAGAAACTAATTAAGGACGTGGCTGGGGATAACGGTGTGAACATGCAAGGCCTCCAAGAACCTCGGAATGCTTATTTGGTTCATTTGCATCATTTACATTTACGCTGGCAAGCCTAAGCCATGGAGAAAATGCAATGCAGAGAGCAGATAATGAGATCAAACCAACATCGTGATGTTGTTCCCTGACTATATTCCGCTTCTCCTGTTATTGGCGTGAAACATGTATTAGTCGATGGAAGTTATGTGGGCAAACTTGATTATCATGCTGGGTTGGCATACGTTTGTTCTTCAAGGGGCTGTAATGGAGTACACATACAGAACATGGTTCAGAGTTCTGGGTGCTTTGTTGAAAATGGAACAGTTGGACAGTGTGGACAAGCATGTGTCAGAGGAAGGACTGAGACCAGAGGCAGAGGAAAAGTGAAAGACCTGGAGAAGTGAAGGTGAAGGAGTTCTGTCTAAGAGACTTGGCCAACTGTTCCAGTGGTCATGATGAACACCAGTTGTTCAAACATGACCAAATGTTGGAGGGAGGAGGGGAAAAAAAAGATTGTCAAGTGAAATTTGAAAAATTGAAACCACTGATTTGTTTTTATAAATCTCAGGTTTCAGTTGGGCAACACCGCTTTGAACATAAATACAATTTTCTTGTGTTATTGAAAACAAAGTGGGAGGTGTACTTTACAAGAGCAGACAAGGCAAAAAAACACTTTTTTCCCTTTCTTTCTTTCTTTCTTTCTTTCTTTCTTTCTTTCTTTCTTTCTTTCTTGATAGACAGCAACCAAGTAGGGAGATCTGTTTGTTTCTTTAGTGGTCCACTGAGACATTTGCTTCGTACTTTCCCAGCAGTTCATTATAAGCATATACATAGAGACAGTATGAATGGAGAAATGGCAGCTGTGCCTGGAAGTGGAGTTGGTGAACCAGATTTTGATTTTATGCTTTCTCTTTTTTTTGTATAAGCCAGCACAGTGGGGGCCCATGAGAACTGTCAGACAGGATATGGTATAGTTATCTGAGCATTATTTGAGGTCCACAGTAACAGTCAGTATGTAAGGTGGTTCGGGGGACTGATGGCTCTTAGACTGTGTGAAAGGGAAATGGGGACTATCATCATACATGTGCACAGAATGCATCATGTTCTCTGAGTAACCTCAAACAGATCAATATCCATAATGCCTATACTCAATCCACCATTCAGTGCTGTAGAGTCTTGCTTGTACTGTGTGTGTATATGTATGTGTGTGTGTGTGTGTGTGTGTGTGTGTGTGTGTGTGTGTGTGTGTGTGTGTGTGTGTGCACGTGCACGCTCAGCTCACTCATGATCCACTGCGAAACGTTGAGATAGGTGTGTCCTGTGTAAATTGTTTTCCTGAGCAAAAGCACAAATGCAAGGGGCTGAAAATTTAAAAAGTGGCAACCATTAACTTAAAATGTCCATTTACTCTTAAGCCGTTCTGAGGTATGTTAGTCACCATCCGGGCTTTACGTGTTGTTGTTTGACATTTATGAATGCCATACTTGCGTAGAGTACCTGCTAACACTCATTAATTCATTCACTGGTGCCTAAGGGCTAAACAGGAGCATTCGTAATGAAGTGCTAGTGAACAAGGTGGTTTTGATGACCAAATACTTCACCCAGTTCTTCTGGGAGAGAGGGAAGAATCTAGAAACACTGAAGTGTGTCAAATCACTGCTCCCATGAACTCTTTGTGAGGAAGCAGGGCACAGCTATAGAGTCAAAGTTCAGATGGTACGACTGTCCAATACAACCGTCTAATTTCCCCCCACAGTCGCAGAACTGATGCATCTAACAGTATTTCTACACCTTTGCCATTAAAAAAAAAAAAAAGAAAGAAAGTTGGAGAATGATGAATGAGAGCAGAGGTGAATTGTTGCCATGGTAACTCTCGTTATCGTGGAAAGGAGAGGGAGAGCGTGAGTGGGGAGAGGGGGCACCGGTGGGGTGACACCCACCACAGCTCTGCCTCTCTCGATCTCTCATTATCAGCGCTCTGATGAGTGCTTATTAGGAGAGAAACAGCCAGCCGTTATCTGTCTGGCCAACTAGAGATTCAGTATTCAGACAAGCAGAGCAGCTACTGAACAGGAGTATTTTATCACTTTATCAGCCTGACCAGTGACCTGAGCAAGAGAGAGGGAGAAAGAAAGAGAGAGAGAGAGAGAGAGAGAGAGAGAGTGTGCAAGCTACGAAAGAATGAGAGCGAGCATTTGCATAAGGATGTGTAAATTATAGATATGGAGAGAAAAAAAAATAATACACTTAAGTCTAAAATGTATTCTGGGTTGTGATTCTGACAAAGACAGAGAGATGAGGAAATGAACTGAGCGAAGGACAGAAAATGGACTGTCAGATGTCTCACAGACACACAATAATACACACAGTCTGTAGACTAAACAAACTGGGCCATTTTGTCTGGCGACAGCGTGTGCATGGATGTATGTATGTGTCTCTCTGTAGCCATGTACATATGGTATCTGTAAAACTGGCTGGGTGGACCACAATGAGCAGCACTCTCTCTCTCACTGCTTCAACCCTCCACTCGACACCCACTACACCTGTGTGTGTGTGTGTGTGTGTGTGTGTGTGCCCGCGCGCGTGTGTGTGAACAAGCCGCGTCTGGGAGTAGCTCCAATATTACACCCACGTTCTTATCCCTTGCTTATCCCCAACCTAAGCGAAAAAAAAAAAATGCCCCGCTTCATTAGTGGAACTGGAGTAGCCCAGAAACTAGGTTTCATCATTTAGGCAAATACTGAGCCCTTCTAACGACCCCTTCAAGCTGGTTTAGGGAGAGATAGAGAGAGCTATGCTCTTTTGAATTACCTTTTCCAACGCTCCAATTATTTCCCTGCTTAGAGCAGTAATTAATAAGCTAGGGTACCTCTTCGACGCTTCTAATTAATTAGAGGGACCCAGTAACACCAAAAGCCCTTGGAAAGAATCTCTTCTACCTTGAGGATGGAGAGTGGAAAATAGGAGCATACAAAATGTTGCATGGAGAGCTATGCAATTGTGTAATATTCTTTCTTATAATGAACTGGAGCTCCTTTAAAAGGCCAACTCCCACACACCTCCAAACCCTTTTCTGTCCAACCCCTCACCTTTTCTTCTTATTCTCTCTCACCTAATTCTGTCTTGTTTTTTTGGGGGTTTTTTTGCTTATGGTGAATTTCTGTATTTTTTTCACCTTATTACTCTCTCACTCTCCCTTCTGAACCTTTACCATTTCACTCTTTTTTGCTCATCTTTCCACTGGGACCCACTCTCCCCATTCACTCTCACTCTCTACTGTTTTCTGTTGTGTCCTCTTCTCTTCTCTTCTCTTCTCTTCTCTTCTCTTCTCTTCTCTTCTCTTCTCTTCTCTTCTCTCCTCACTTTCTCTGTCATCCTCACATACTAAGGCCACTCTGTGAAGGCCTTGAAGTGTGCTCTTCTCTGAGACATTTTCCAGATGGGGTCCTTTGGGGTCCCTGGGCGCCAGCTGAGAAAACCATTACTCAGACTCCACACACAGACCCTCAAAGCCCCAAAAACCAAACCCAGAACCATAGCGCACGGCAGCCGTGATGCAGCTCTCCCGTGTGGGATCCTCCAGCATGTGCTGTTAGCTACCTGCAGCGGCTGCCATTCTCTTCAGGGCACGCTAGCCGGCAGCTCGGGTTTCCTTCAGCCCTTACTGTGCCGAGCGACACCGGTGATTTAAAAGACAAACGCCGCTCTCGTCTCACCCGTCTCCAAGTGAAGAAGGGAACAGACAGTTTTCCCCCCGTTGTTTTCCGCAAGTTCTTATCCTCCTGAATATGGGTCACCTGTCAGAAGTGTTTTGCGGAAAAATGATGTATTTTGTGTTTGTGTGTGTGTGTGTGTGTGTGTGTGTGTCTGTGTGTGTGTGTGTGTGTGCGCGCGCGTGCTTGTGTATGGTATGCATCGCTGGCTCCAGCTTGTGCTCAAGCACATTTTAAGGAAGAAACAGGTTTTTAATATGAATAATCAGCCGATAAATCGAAATCTCTCTCTTCCCCTTTCCGGAAAAAAAGTCGTGCCTCCCGCTCCGTGCATGCTGATACATTTGGTGAGATTCGCTGAGAATAGAGCGCGTCTCTCACAGACATACTTTCCTGGAACTTAGAAGCTAATGATGCATAATGTACGACTTTATCTGCAAGAACATTTATTGCAAGAATTTGAAACATATTGCCTGGCCTGGCTGGCTGTGCATGCATTTTTACTTCATTTCATTTATGCTCTCTGCCAGTCGCTCTTTCAAAGAGCAGTTCTCCTGATAAAAGACTTCATTTTAAAATCCGCAGTATCAGCATGCCTTATTATGTTATGCATTCTAAATGGCTGCTTTACACTGGTAATTTGTCATTATGTGAATTATTTGGACTTTCTAATTTTACCCTTTCACCAGTCATGTCCAGAGGACTCAGGCATGGTCAGAATACATATTATGTGTGTAGGAGCGTTCAGCTCTAGAGGGACAATCACGTCTGGTTATTGCATTTGAGAGAGACTGTGTGTGTGTGTGTGTGTGTGTGTGTGTGTGTGTGTGTTTGTGTGTGTGTGTGTATGTGTGTGTGTGTGCATGTTTGTTGGTATGTCAGTGACCTGAGGGCAGGAATGGTTTGGGTTTAGGGGGGGCACAGTGTGGACTCTGTGTTTGAAGTGGAGTGAATCCCTTAGAGCATTTTCAGACAAAGACCACCAGGACCCCAAGTCTGCTCCAAAAACTCTCTCCCTCTGCCCTTCCCTCTCTCAGGATCCCGAAAATTAAAGTCAGAGCGGCTTTTCAAAAACACCAGCCAGGACCAGGATGGATGGAGCAGTGAGGCGAAAACCCAGCCTCAGGCACTGTCAGACAAAAACAGTCTACAGACCATGTGGCACCCTCTCAGAGAACCAGTCTGCACTGGTGCTTTTCCAAAGTTAGACAAAGAGAGCTGCTCTATGACTGTGTGTGTGTGAGTGTGTGAGTGTGTGTGTGTGTGTGTGTGTGTGTGTGTGCGTGAATGTGTCTGCGCCTGTGTGCTTCACACACCAAACTTGCTAGTGTTACATACGGCTCCCACAGAGTTGAATTAAGGTCTCTACTTTTCAGGTAGCTAAACTGAGATTCTTGAAAGTTATAACATTGGCGAGTTTAACTATGTGTTTAGTGTGTGTGTAAGTGTTAACTACCACAGTCTAAATCTGTTTATATCACTTGACAACAAAGTCTTAGAACATAATAAATAACTACCAACATCCCCAACATTTTATATAATTTCTAGACAATTTGATATTAATATAGATATGCAGTACTAAAATTATTACCACTTAATATTACTAGCTATAATAGGTTTTTTTTTTAATTGCCAGAATGAACTGCTTTCCACAATCTGTATTCTGTAGAGTGGTGCTTCTGCGTGTTAACTGATAATACTGCAGTTGCATATGTTTATTGTGTTGTTAATTGTGCGCATCATGGTGTCTCTGTTTATGTCCTGCATATCATCGTCAGATGAGTTTCCCTACCTAGGGAGCACAGCAAACCTGACCCATCGCCATGGGCAACTAAAACTGTCAAGGTCTATACGTCACCCTCTCCATATTCAGACATTATGCACGCTCTATAAGTCAGTGACATGCAACAACACAACCACAGATTTATTTATTTATTTGTTTGTTTCAGTTCCATAAAAATACTTTCTATAAGCACTGCTAAGTAAACCTTTTGGGCAGTGTTGACCTAAACAGTAGTTTCTCTTGACTTTCTTACAAGAAAATGTGGCTCTGGAATTAACTGTAATTTTAAGTACTGTGGACAAAATGTTGGATTCTTGTGCTAAAGTCGGGAAATGCATTGGATTTTATTTAATCAATTGCTTTCCAATTATGAGATAAAAGATCTTGAGTCATCAAGCGATCCAGTGACCCATGCAGTGGTTCTTTGCCATGCTTAAATGACCTAGTCTGTAATCTAGCCTTTGATATTGAATTTCAAAGTGTGACAGAATATATGGGCTCTATTTTTATGTGTTGACACAGCTTCCCTTGAGATGCATCGGCTCTCCGTGTTGGAATTCATGGTATTAACGATCATATCGTTGGCAAAAGCTTAGCAATGCACTGGACCTCACAGTGATGGTGAACCACTGAACTACTGAAAATTACATTTTTTTTTTTCCTTTGAGAAAACCATGATAATAAAGTGAGTCGCATGTTATTTGGTCCATGTGGCAGTACGGTGCGGAATTAGAATTAGTTTGAAGGTGCTGCCCTTAAAAAGCATGCACCTCATAAAGCAGGCATTTTGTTATGCTCCTCATTTCATGGGAAATGTGCATGTGCGTGTGCGTGAGTGTTTGTATGTAGTGTCTCCCTCTTCTCTCTGTTCATGCAACATCCTGTTCTCACCAAACTGATGCAGACTGACCGCTGCCTGACCACTCTGTAGGTCACTGATCCCACCCGGGAAAAGCTGTGCTCTTTATCAGTCTGATGTATGTTACTGAATTAACAGCGAAGGAAACTCTGCTCACGGCTGATCTGGGGGGATAGAGAGGTCCATCCTGTGCAGACAGCCGACTGAAAAATGAACACAAAGAAAGGAAAGAAAAAAAGAAAGAGAAAAAAAAAATACATCTCATATCCGCGCCAACTGACCAGCACAGCACAAATCTCCGCTTCCCCCTCCCTCCTTCCCAATTTAAGATAGCGTCCCTGTTGAGGAAATTGAATCTCAGCCATAATGATTGTATCAAGTGATGCTAAGTTATTTTCCTTTTGTTTCCCTCATTTTGTGAATAAAAGTTACAGTTATAAATCAGCAGGCTGAGATGAAGGCATCTTTTTCGATGCGGGAAAAGGGGAATAGGTCAGTGTTGGGTTTCCATCACATTTAATCCACTGGATTCAGCTTGGCCCAGATGTGATAAAGGTAAATGACGCTGAACAGATAATGGAATGCCGGGTTTCTTTCCCTCCACCATGCATATAGCGTACGCCGCCATGCGTCCCCTGATCACTGCCCCTTGTTAAGGTCATGAGCACAAACTCAGGCCTCACAGGAGCGGCTCCCCCTGGCTGAGGACCTGAGCCCTGACGTGTGAAGACTGTAATATTGTGTGGAAATACAAACACTCAAGTCCAGAGGGTATGGAAGGAAGGGATGGAGGATGATAGGAGTGAGGGATAGGAGTGAATGAGTGCAAGCAGGATGGTGTTATTCAGTGCAGATCGGACATAGGCAGGTATTTGCTCCAACCGAACGGCAACACCACCTGATTTTTCACCAATTAATTAGGCTCCTTTGTTCAAAACATGAGCTAATTAGGTAATTTAGTAAAATAAAAGGGTGGAACAAATCCCCGCAAGGTGTGCAGGAACACAAAGAATAAGTCAGTGACAGCGGAAATGACTATATCCTTTGATCTGACTCTCTTTTTTTCTAATGACATTTTTTTTATAACTATGCATATAATCAAATAATATATTAACTACTTTGGAGGTACAAATTAATCTGCAGTGTATTTAACCTTTCCTCACAGTTCAGGACTACATGTAATCTATGTTGCAGATTTACAGTATCAATGCATAATGTATTCTGTGTGTGTTTTATGGGTAGTGCTCACTGTCACTCGACCGTCTCACGCTCTCACACTTTCACCTAATCTATCCAGCCTGTTTGGGATAATAGGAACCAAAGCCTTGTCAGAACCTCCTCCAGCCAACAACAACACCAGCTGCCAGGGCTCGATGAAGAGGCTGCAGAGACCTGAGGGATGCTGGTATTTGTAGGCATGTGCCTGGGAAACAGTTGTAGTCTTTATGATGGTGAGGTCAGAGTCAGGGCACTCATTTCTGCAAGGTCTTAGCCGGAAACAGGGCTGACATGTGCTGTCCGACAAGGGAATCAATCACGCTCTCCACTGTTTGAAGAACAACAGACTCTGTCATCTGCCATCACACATTCTCCAGCACTGTGTGTGTGTGTGTTTGTGTGTGCGTGTGTGTGTGTGTTTGCATGAGTAAGAATGTGCAGGCATCCAAACATATCAGATAAAATATTACCTCCTAAAGCTGCTCTTTTGGACGATGTTCAGTTCACTTCAACACCAGCTTGAGAGTGCTATCAATTCTGATCTCTGTATTTTAAACAATCAGTACCTAATGATTTTTGCACAGTAAATATGGACGAGTAACCCATGTTATATCAACAGTCTTACATTATAGGTCACCTGTGTGTTGTAAGATCATGGTGTTTTGCAAATATTTTCTCATAGACTGGCAATCATAATGGTCTTCTCTGGCCAAACATGAAGAATATTTTAGGACCTGATCAGAAGGGGCAGATACTTATTTCAAACACAGTAGCATAGTTCAGAGCATCTTTCAAATCACAGTTCTTTTGCCAGTCAAGAAATAGTTTGCATGTAATGCAGACACTCCAGATGTACTTACCTGGATGATGTGACAACAATCGGTGTGCACCAGCATGTTCATCTCACACCAGCTTTACAGCTAAACACCCCATATTGTTTTGTTTTGTTTTGTTTTTTTGCTTGTTTGTTTGTGGGGTTTTTTCTTCTTTCATGTCAGCTTCTGTCAGCGTGTGTCTGTCCCACCGTTTGAGATTTCAATCATACATCCAGAAACTCTGTCAGAAACACTGTTCGAGCCACCTGAGAAGAAATGACAAATTCTTCTCTTGCATGAGAAATCAGTGCCTTGTCATTTAAATCTCTTTCAGCTTCAGTCAGACCTCCTAGTGCTAACTGCCTTGATGTTATCTTGTCAAACATCATCCTTGTATTTTCTTTCCTGCAACTGTCACGAGTTTCTTGGCAACACATGAAGTCATAATTTATACAAGGATGACCAAAGACACGTTGTTTCATTTACAGAAAGGCACATCGGATGCATTGGAACAGAGAAAGATTTGTCATCCACTTTAACGGATCATCTGGAGCTCAAAGAGCAAGGGAGAGAAAATGGAATGATGGAATGGTGAACAATAATTGGAATGAGGAAAGGGGGAAATTTGTATTCTGCTCTTAATTGTTGGATTTCCCTCAGGGGGTGCAGCGAAGGGAGTGATGCAGAAAGAAAGAAAAAAATGAGGTTGGCCAAGTTCAGCAGCTGACAGATTCTATTAAATGAAAGACTGCTCTCTTATGCGTTCGTTTATTGTATTAAAGCAAAAAATCGAGTTGATTGTTCCAAGTTCCCCAGTCACTCATTAGTTCCAGTTTGAGGACTCTGTAAAATACAGGTAAAGTGCCAGAGTAAGGGAGACACTGGAGTAAATGACGAATACACAGTTTACTGAAAGCAATTGCCCACCCCACCCATCCCCACACACCCACCCACCCCACACACCCACCACCACCCGCACCCCCCCACACACACACGGCTCCTGAATAAATTAAGCAGTTAACTTCCCATCATGTTCAGGGTCATGTATGAAAATGCTTGGCAGGACCAGTTGTCCATTATTTTAGCTGTCAAGACTGGATGAGAAAATTTTGCAACACAAGGCACATGCCAAGATAGTCGCAGTCAACAAATCTCAAGCCCACAGAACATTTGTGGGAAATGGATTTGGAGTGGCATTTGAGATGGTGTTTTACACCATCATCATCAAAACAACAAATAATGGATCTTCTTGTGGAAGAATGGTATTTCATACCTTCAGTGGAGCTCTATCATACAATCGGAGAACTTTGAAACTGTTTTTTGTGGCTTGTCTTGCCCCAGAGCCCTATAAAGATATTTTATGTTGGGAGACATTTGCATAGGGAAGCCGACTAAAGTTCTCTCCCATAATCCAGATTAAACATTCAGACTGGAACGGAGAGAGAGAGAAAGAGAGAGAGAGAGCAGGAGAGAAAGAAAGAAATGCACTAACATAGTCAGGCACAATGCACTGTTCATTTGCTGTCTAATGAAAGAGGAGCTCACTTTTTCCACTCTGACTGTAGTCTAGACTTCACTCAGTTGGAGCCATAAAAATGGTATCAGGTTTTCCAAGCGCAGAGAATTGACCTAACATGACACACAAGAACACAAGACCAACTGAACCCATGGTTTTTTCATCTGTAGATGTAGTTAAGGTTTTAACTGGAGAAGTTATTACAGAGCTTACAGTTGGATCCAAAACATCTTGTTATGGTGCCTCCAATAAAAAAGCACCCATTAAAGAAAGTTATTGCAGTTACATATGAAGTTAATATAAACTTAATTATTACCCAAAAAAGGTGTTTCAGTCGAGAGCCATGTTGCTTTTTCATTGCCATCGAATGTTAAGTGATTTCTCTTTGACTCCTCTTCGACTTGATTAAGTAAGCACTTTAGTATGGTTTCCTTAAATTCTGGCAACATCAGCACTTTTAATTTCTTTACTACACTAGATTGAAATGAGCGAATTACTGATCAGGATTCCCAGATGGCTGTGGATGTTTAAGTACGGTACCTTGACAGAGAAGGATTTGTTTAATCTATCATCTTCTGTCTCAGACCAGATGTGAGACAGTTCACCAGTCCAAACAAGCTTTTCCAAATGGGAAATAGAGAGGGGGAGAGAGAGAGAGAGAGAGAGAGAGAGAGAGAGAGAGAAGAAGGACACACGAAGCTGTAGGGGGAACGACCCCATGGGCCAAAGAAAAGAAAGACAAGGAAACGTCTCAGCTAAAATCCAGGGAGCCTTTAGATGGGGGGGGGGGGGGGGGGGGTTTGGCTCTTGTTTGTTCTGGATAATTTGTTGTCTCCGATAATAATGTGAACGCCTTCGTTGGCCCACCGAACAGAAAGTCAAACTTGGACAGGCAGTAAAGGTTTCAATGACTTTTATGATTTTGATTTCGTTCTGCCATCATTCATTGCATTGTGTCATTTAATGTAGTAAAGCGCCATAAAATTTTGCGTTAAGTATTAGCATGTGTGAGCTTAAACTCAAGGACTGCACTGATTGAGCAAATTACCCCACGACTCACATGATATCTCTGTGTCCCAGAATGAGAGACAAGGCCTCTGATTGGTTCCATCTGATTGGTGATGTACCATGGGCGGGGTGTAGGGAGTAGGAATGACATCATGAACAGAGCAAGTGCCACTTTGGAGGTTTTTTTGGGAGGTGAGACATGCTGAGCTTGTCATAAACTGTTGTTAAGCTTTTTATTTTTTTTAATTTTTTTTTTTTAAATAAGCATTGTGATAGGTGGAGGGTGATGGGCTTGCCAACAGATAAATGCTGTGTTGAGATCTGCCAAGGAAACATAGAGTGCTGCAGTGCAGTAAGTGAGACTTATCAAAGCAGAGTAAGTGTATGTCAATGCCAAATGAACACTGATTTGTTTTACTGGTTTATGACTAGCTTATGGTAATTAGCTAATGGGGTGTCGCAAACACTTCATACGCCTAGCTTGCTCAGCACTAATTTAATATTAATGCGGAAATTAGCTAAGTTCAATATCAACATGGTCTCTCATCTCAAATACTCTGGCATTCCGCTTAACATTGCCTCATTATGTCTAATTAGCTTTGTTTGTCAGTGGATCGTGTTTGTTGTATTGCTGTTTCCTGTTTTTACAGCCAATGTGGTTTCTCCAGACAGTCAGTGCTAGTCATTCATGTACTTGCTTCCCTCCAAGTCTAATTTTTATTCTTGTTTGCCTTTTTGAAACAAGCCCTCACTTCTCTTAAATATCTCCCTGACATCTTGCACCTATAGAGACCTTTTCTATCCATGGTCAGTCACCCATTGTTATCTTTACCTGGCCCATGACTTGGGAAAAGATTGTATGTACCCAAATTGCGTTTCCATCCATTTAAATCATCTGCTACACCCGAGTGGTTTTATCTCTGTGAGCATTCAAGTGCTGATTGTAAAGTAAGTATGACAGGCAAGGCACCCTGACTCCTGAAAGACAGAGATTACGCTTTGAAAATCACACAGAGGTCTCCAAAAGGAGAGAAAAAAAAATGTTTTGGCATTGAAAAAGGATGGAAAACAACAGACAAAAACATTTGGCAAGTAGTAGAAAGAACTGAGTTTTGTTTTCAATATAGTTGTTCTAATTCTCCTCCAGTGCTTTTGATTATTCTTCTTTAGTGGATATTGATACGTCTGGGGTGGAATTAATCTTGTAGATTTGTATTATATGCCTTCTTATAACCTTGCCCTCTTTAAAGATGTCTCCAACCCTTAAGTTACAGTGATGTAACAAACCTAAGGATTCCTATAGGTAAACAGACAGATATCTAAATCAGATTAGTCTTTTGACCTAAACCCATGTTACTTTGCCCCAGTACTTACTAGTGGGTATCACAGAGTGAAATATTCATGATGACAGCCTTCCACTTATATTAGGACATAAATTTCACACACACTTAGATCAGTTGACTTGACAACTGACCCGGTGACCCAGACAAAAATCATATCCCCTGTTTCTGTCAGCTTACATTAGCTCAGTGGAGGTTAACTGAATGTAAGCGAAAGGCCAAGATTAAGTCTCTTTGATAATAAGAAGAGTTTTGTTCCCCCCCCCCCCCCCCATAAAGCATTTTTGGTGTTTTAAGTCCTACAGGAGATGTAGAGAGCTGAGGATACGTTTCCTTGCATACAGGCAGATGTTGCTCAGACCGTCATAAGTGTGCTTTTGATGGCCCAGACTACAGGATGCGTTGGAACTTACCGAAGCCAAGACATGTTAGAGAGATGAAACAGACCAGTACAATTTAAACTCATTTATGTGTTCCACTGCGTTTGAAATGACTGGATAGGTTTTAGTATGAGGGGGCTGAATAAGTATGATGTTCTGGACTGGCTGTTATCCCTCCTAGAAGCTAAAGCAGATTTATTAATATGTTACTGGCATTTTTCCGTCCTTTCAGACCTCTCCGAGTGCCCTAGGGGTAGGCAACAGGGAGCAGTTCTGGATGTAGTGCAGTGGTGTGTATTTTGGATTTGTCAAGGATAGTGCCGTAATGCCAGCATCTATTAGCGCCCTGTTAAATAAAACTTCAAAATGGATTCATCATTCTGTCCCCCTGTACAATATCACAATGTCAATTCATGACTTTGTCATTTCATCCCAAGTAAAATGTTCTTCCAACTGTCCAGACGCTACGATTTTCTTTATTCTTGCACAAGGTCAGGAAGAGCAAAAGAAAGATCGATGTGACAGTTCACTGAAATATTTTTACAGAATGGCCAGTAAACGTGGTTTTCTTGGCTATGAAGCCGCCACCCCCCCCCGCTTCTGTCGTGCATGTACTGTGAATATGAAGAGTAATCAGGCTTTCATTTGCCGCCATAAATGTGAACGTCTCTTTGTCTCCTCCATTAACTTTTTATATGCTTGGATATTTTAGATCTGGAAGACCACACATTTAATATTTGCATCTGGAATAATGTGGCGGCAACTTTCTCATGGTTTCTATCAGGTTAGTAAGTAATAGCAGCTAACACTTCAACATCAGTGTCTGATTCATTTGTCATGAAAAAAGGCTAAGTATTTGAAACATTTGAGTCTGACAGACTAATAGTCTCAAGCAGCTTCCAATACTGAATACAGTGCCCTATGTGAACTGAAATCTAACCACTTCAGACTGTCAGACGTTAAGGCAGTTAAGGTTAGCACAGGAAGATTAGAATCAGTTGCGATACTGGTTCTGCATCAGAACAGATATTTATTCATTTATTCATTCAGGTGTCTCAGAGTTAGCATTGTGCGAAAGGCAAAGTTCAGAGTAAAAATATTCCTACTTCACAGTACAACCCAGGAGATATTTTTAAAGCATCTACTTTCCCCCAAGAGTGAAATTCACTGCTCATTTTTGTGTGAGTGAAACAGTTATCAGCATCGACACATTACTCTCATTTTGCTGAAATATCATGACACCACATTTGCCAAGAATCACAAATCAAGATTACATACTGTCAGTAATAACGAAAAGCTACTAACTTTTGCCTCAGCACAGAGTGATGAACTGCTACCTGTGATTTAGGTAATATTCTTTCTATTTGAAAATGTGATACAATCTGTATTTTTTCCCTCTCAGTTACACTTTCACCATAGCTCTTTGTCGCAAGGTGTCTTTTTCCTTTCAGTAACGATCGTTAAGTGCTGACTCCTTATCACCACCACGCCAGTGCTGCAGAACTAAGGATAACTCATGAGGTGTCCTATATTTTTGCAAAGTGAAAAGGCCTTTTAAGTCATAGCCTTTTATTCCCAAGCAAACAAGTAAGAGCAAAAATGTGTCTTTCTCAGAAATATTTGAGCGTTTTGGAGAGATTTCATTTCATTTCACTCTGAGATGTTTTCTGCATACTGACCCAGTGTAACCTCAGCATTATTCATATTATTCCTTTACAAAAAGCACAAAGTTTCGTCCTGTCACGTGAACAGGTTTTCCCAGACCAAGCAAGACAGAGGGCTCCCCCTGCTCCCCTACCACCACCACGACTGGACGTTCGTATTACAATGTACAAGACATAGCATGCATGACTAAATGGCAGATGTCTTGGGGGCCATGTGAGGACACTGAAGATGGTTGTTTTTTCCACATAATACACCCCCCTCTTCTCTTTTTTTCCCCTCTCAGCAACCTTCAGCCCTACACTAAGATTCACTGCACATGAACTGCCTTGACTTAGTTACATATTAGGCCTCCACGTCATCCCTAATGATTACAGGCCACTTTGATCTCACAGATATCCATCACTTCTCCTGTGTAATTGATGTCATGAGTAGTATAGGTGTGTCATCCATCATGGACTCAGTGCATTGTGATGGGGACATATTGATTTCTGCTGGCCATACACCATCAATCTCCTAGTGTTCACTCCCTCAACTAATGCCTGACACCAGTCACTAACTAGTGCTCCCTATGGACCTGTTTATACATTGCATTAAGATCCAATTTTGGTGATCCAATCACAAGCGGACAGCTCAAAATACAGGTTTAAACGCATCCAATGCGCATTGAGGTCGCATCGAGATCCGATTACTCAGAACACATTCGGAGGTGGTGTGGACCCCATGTGACCACATTCTTATAGCAGTGTAAACACAAAAGCGAACTCAACCACATTGAACGACCACCTACTCAACTGATGTCCTCTGCTTACGCACAAATATGAACTCATTCGCGTATGTACACATTTGCTCGCAAATGGCGTCATATTAAAGTGCGAAAACAGGCAACAACAACAACAACAACAACAACAGTAACAACAGGCAAGATGAATATTGTTTTGATTTCTTCTTCTTCTTCTTTCCCGACAGTCTAGGCACGGGAAGTGCATTGATGCCTCCCGTGGATTAAAATCAACAACGTTTAACATAAAAAAGCTTAATGTGCCTTAATGTTCTAAAACTGCGATCAGTAATCACCAAATTTCTCTAGGACATCTCTTGTCAGAAACTCCTTCTCTTGTCAAAAAATCAAAATCCTAGGAGTATGGTCGTTATGTCACATTAAGTGTTTCCCTCTCCATTGATGCCCATTATAAGGAAACAGCTTAATGTGCCTCAATGTCCCAAAACAGCAATGAATGATCACCAAATTTGTCTGACATCTCACAGGTCATAAGCACTATCTCCAGTCAAAAAAGCAAAAGTGAAACTCAATGAAAGGGGTAACGTGTTGGAAATGATTTACGTGTTTATTTGCTTATAGAGTGGGGAAGTGAGACCCGATCTCAAGTGGTCACTCGAGACATGGATTCTAAAGCCAGGAGTAAACGGACGTACTTAGAGCTGTCCACTTGTGATCAGATCACCAAAATCGGATCTTAACGCAAGGTGTAAATAAGGCCTATATCCGTATGTCTCCCAAAGAACATCTGAGTAGCTCAGTGGATGAGCGGACAGGCACGATCATAAAGATGGAGTAATTCCCTATTGCAGAATGTACAGACACTTGGGACTTGAATCGAAGTCAGGCAGGGTGATATAACAAATGTAAACTGACGCTAAAAGGTTGTTATAAAACTGTCTGGATCCACTCAAAGTAAAAAGTAAGAACACCTCTGAAGAACTGGTCTCTACAGGGCTTTACTTGCAGTGCATTCTTAATTAAATTATGCAGTGCTACTTACTGCAATTTCATGCTCTTGACCAGTAATTGTTTCCAAATAGATTAGGGGCCATAGGTATGATCACAGTAAAATCTCTCAGAGTTCAGGGCTTAAACTGTACCCTGCACTTATGGAAATATTCACAGACAGGTCTGAAACCTAGAAACTTTTAGACCTGCCTTACATCAGCTCAGCACGGGGTTGTCTCTAAGAGATCTTAAAACTGGATATTTCATTCAGATAAATAGTATTGAACTGCATTGCAGTCGCTCAAACAAACCATCTTGTAAAGAACAAGTAGAGGGACATTCACATTGTAAAAACAGGTCACACATCAAGAATTGAGATGGGGTTTTACAATAATTGTACCACACAACAAGCAAATGCCAATAGGTTGCCAGTCCCTGTTATCCAAGAAGACTTTTCTTTCTTCTTGATTAATGTTCGGTAGGTCTCAGGAAAATAACATTTGACCATTCATCTGTACTATAAGAAGATTGACATGGCTGTCTGGATCAGCATCACATTCCAGTTGCTCTGTCACACAGAAAGTGCCATGTTTTGCCGCTTGGAATATGTTATTGTCTGAAATTCTATCAGCTCAAATACTGGTCAGATTTCCAGTTTTGTATTGTGCTTTCCCATTTGTCTCTTCCTTTTACCCTGTTCACATTTTAAATACTACCTAATTATGCTGCAGGGTGGGGAGAAAGTGACATTGCGTTATCTCTTCTAACTGTTGCTCTTCAAAATGTAGAAGAATCAAGCTTGCCACCTCCATCACCTTAACAAAACCATCTAATGATGACTCTTCCCTGAATAGGGATAGTGTTTCAAATACTTCATTACATAGGGGTACTCCAAAGACTAAAGAATTTTGATCAATGCTGTTTGTCCTTAAAGCCTCAGTTTTCCCATATTCGACGAATCTTCTCTCAGGACCAAATTTTCACTTTCAGCAACTTGATACATATGGCCAGCAAACTTATTTCTGCTCTTGGAACCAGAGAGTTCCTCTGTGCCTCCTTGAGAAGAACGGCTGTTTTAGTATAACTGACTTTGCTTAGAAAAATCATTTGAGCTGCCCTCAACCCCCCCCCCCCTTCCCCCTCTCTTCTTTCTTTTGTTTTTCTCTCCCCTGTGTTTTCTTCTGCTCTGATTCTCTAGTGAAAAACAGCCTTCCAGCCAGGACTCTACAATACTGTGAATTAGCTCACTTTTTGGATGGAAGGAGCGTTTCTAATCATACAGTCAGAGCCCTGCTCTCCAGTTTGTTTGTTCTCCCGTTTGCTTTCCCAAGTCCTTAGCTGACAAGGCCTGGTAAAAGGGTTGTGTTCATGGTACACTTTTGAGAAAGCTGTGAGTTCACTGATTGGATTGTTTTTTAAGTTCCTCTTTAATGTCAATAGGATTTAATATGGGAAAACACTTCCTTTCTAAGTAGTTCACAAGCCAAAGAAATTTTGCTTGTGCAGGCAAGCTCTTTCTCTCTCTCTCTCTCTCTCTCTCCCTCCCTCCCTCTCTCTCTCTCACTCCACATCTCCCTCTCATCCCAGTGAAGATTTGATGATATTTCTTTCTTTCTCTGGTCTTGAAAGAGCTCTCTAAAATTCAAATGAATGGTAACAAAGCGAGTTACTTGCTCCACACTTCTCATAAAAAGATGCTTTATTGTGTTTTTGCCTCTCCCTAGTGTTCATGCATTATTCATAGTGCTCTGTGAAACCGCAAATTAATACAGAGCTCTTTCACTCCCAAGGTGTAGCCATTTATCATATTTAACCCACAGATTTACTTTGAATTCCCAAATTAGGTTGTTGTCTGGCCCTAATGAGACACTGGCGGTTGTGAGATAGAAAGATCAATGGTTATTGATTAAGCCAGCCTTATCTCCATGGTAATGAAGACACAGCGCCAACACTGTAGAGACAGGCTGTCATTAAGAGTGATATTAAAGGCACGAGTTATAACCGTGCACTTTAACAAAAGGTTACTAAAATACGGTTGAGTTAATAATCTTACCGATATTTCATACTGGACAGTTTAATTCTTTTAAAGTCGACAGTGTTATATTCTAAGAGGAGAGCTGGTCCTGCCTTTGTTGTAACCGGAATATGTAAGGACTCACTTGTAAATATTAATAGGAAGATCAGAAAGCTGGGAAATTACTTTTAAGTTGCTCATTGACCAGTCTGTGAGCTGGATTAAGAACAAGGTTAATTCTGAAGTTGAAATTGACGAACCATTTATTAACCACCACAATAAACCTGAGTAATTGTTCTGCCCTTTTCCTAATCAGGGAACTCATGGCTACAGCTTTCTGCATTTTGCGGATTAGCCCCATTTCTCTTTGTGTGCTGTTTTTGAAAACAGTCTGCAACAGGTTGGAATGGATGGAGAACAGAGATCAACACAAAACGCCCTGGTTCCATCGCAGAGCCACTGAATGATATCAGGTTTCCCACTGATTCCTGATAGGCTAAATCAAACGTCAGTCTTCAGTTTCGGTATCATCGCTTTATTGTGATCCCCAAACGTGTATCACAGCATGATATCAGAGCCCAATGAAATTTAGCATCTCATACAATAAACATGATATAAACCTCTTTCTCATGGTGGAAAAGTGCCATGCTGTCAGTCTTTATCAGTTTGAAGATAGTTTATGAAAATCTATTGATTTTCACTCTCCAAACGTAACACTACACACAACAGTGTGTGTCCTCGTAATGCAACGAAACGTGATTGACCCAAATCACTTGTTTTCAATCTCACATCAGTCTCATCTGTAGTAGCTTATTGAAAACCTCCTAGGCGTTGATTGATTGAACCACTGAGTCTTATTGATCTCCCTGTCGTAATTGCTGTCATCTCTACCACTTACTGAGTGCTGTGAACTGCAGACACACTGTAGTGCTACCATTAAAGATCATTTCACCTCATTGTAGAGGTAACAGGCAGCACACACAGAAACATTTGGGTGGAAGAAGGAAGAACAGAGATCATTTTTTTTCCTTTATTGATGTCTGGAGCTGGGCTTGAAAAGGATTTTCCCTCAAGTTCGAAAATAACTACTACTCCAGTTATTGCATGTAATCTGCTCCGTCTCACAGAGATGAAAGTTCATATTTTTAAAGTTCGACTCTAGCTCTGCGAATGACATGGCTTAGCTAGACACCAAAGGTTTTCCGTTTTTTCCTTCTTTCTTCTTTTTTTTTTAGCACCTACAATATCTTAATGCAAGCCTGTCTTGAAAAGATTAAAAATAGAGTCTTCTCTATAATAGAGTCTTTTTCTGTTATAGTCTATTATAGATGATTCTCTGTTTATAGTAACTTATATATGGTTAGTTTTACTCCTGTTTGATTAATTAATCAAATAATTCTCAATATACTGCCAAGTCAAATGACTCAGAGCCCTGGAAACATGGAATATGGTCTGAGTAATGATTATTCTGTATGTCTGTATAGTTAATGTAATAATTTTATTCAGTCATCCAATAGCTGATTTAATGAAATAAGTGCTGTCGATTTCATAAATCAGGTCAGCTGAAGAAGAGCTAAAACATTTCGAGTCAATTTAAAGATTATTTATTTATTTTTACTCCATACATGCTGGATTTTGCTGTTCCGAGCCTTGTGGTATTGCAGTTGTTCATGTCTTTCAGATAGCGCCCTGCCAAGCCTCTAAGCCCTCTGGGTAATACATTTTCAATCGAGTCCGTGACCCTTGTGCCTGGTGAACTTTCCAGTGATAAACTCAGAGATCAGGAACCTTAACTTGTGGTGCTGGGTTACCAATGGAAACTGTGTAAAGTCTAAACATTTTCTTTCATGTGTGCACAAGTGTGTTGTGTCTTCGGGGAATTTTTTTGTTGTTGTTGCCTAGCTTTTAGGTGAGGAAATCATTGCTAGAATCAGTCGATTTAAGCTTGTCCTAATCATGAGTTGTCAATCAGGGGGTAGACTTTCTCCTGCCATCAGTTTCCCTTTCATCAATATGCATATTTCTGCTCAAACCTCTAATGCCTGACTGACTCATAGGTCTACAGTAGGAGCTGATATGGGTCTATACCACTGAGTCATTCATGAATATTTGGGTATTCATGAGTGCTCGCCTGTATTGGTGTGGATACTATTAATGAGGCTTGTGATAATAGAATGCATGTTCCTGAATCAAGGCCAGATGTTCTGGACCTGCTTGTCCCACTCTGCCTCTGCTATAGGCTATCAGAGAGAGAGAAAGAGGGAGAGAGAAAGAGAGAGAGTGAAAGTGCAGTCAACGTGGTCTTTTTCTGTGATCTTAGACTGATTCCAGCTGATTGTGATTACATGGATTATGGATACATAGGCCAGGCTGTGTCACTGCTCATGCTGGCAAGCCTGAAAGGAAAACAAGGTGTCCCCACCTCCATCCCCCATGCTGGACCCCATGCTCCCCTGGTCTTGGCTGAAGTCAGAGAGAACATCCTGTTGGTTTCTGCAGGAGTTCCTCCACTGTGGGTTATCATTGGCCAGCCATCCGCTGGTGTCCAGCAGCCAAACGAACACACAACAGTACACTTACAATTATGTCTGTGAAGATCAGCGCCTCAGGGAACCTATTGTGTGGTCTCTGTTGCCATTACAAGACTAAACCTCTACTGTCCCCCCTGCAACTACAAACTGCAAAGAACATCTTTGTGCGTGTGTGCATGTGTGTGGGTGTGCGTGTGCACAGGTGTGTGTGTGTGTGTGTGTGTATGTGTGAGGCTTATCTTTGTGAGGCCCCTGAGAAAAAGTCAAATGAACTGTAGCAGTTCAGTTCTCACACACAGTTTGCAAATTTCTTTGTTTGAAGAACTGTCACAGATCTCTCCCATGGGTAAGTACACATATCAAATACTCAGGATCTAACAATACACTGTGCCAATTTATTTATTTAATTAGCTTTACCTGTGTCTAGTTTTTTTTTAATATGTTTTAAATATATTTTAAATATGTCTAAATTTTCCTTTAGCCTTTAGCCATGGATGATCATATCATGATATTACTGGCACTCACACACACACACACACACACACACACGCACACACACACAAACTTTTAAGCAAACACATATTCAAAGACCTCTTCATGGCTTTTTCTGAATTGGACGGTTAGTTTTAATTTTCATATCGTGATCTGGGGTTCAGCCGTGACTCACCCTTTCTCGTTGCTATGGAAATTTGGTCACAGATAAGGGTTTTTCATGAAGAACGTCCTGTTCCATAGATTGATTTTAGGAATAATTAAAAGAAACAAAGTTTCTCCTTACACAGTAAAAAGAGAAAAATACACGTTGTCGTATCAAAGACTTCTTTTCCTTTTGTAACATTTAATTAATTAGGCACTTCTAAGAGGTGATCAATACTTAGGGAGATCCATGGTGGAATGAATGCTTTTTTTTTTCATCAAATTTTACACCTTAATTTGTAATGCACATAAAACCCAGGCAATGTCACTAAATCACATGAGTGGATTTTGTTAAGCTAATCACGTTCAAAAGTATAAATTTCTCTCTTATGTATTCCAGGGGGCTTTTTGCCAGTCACTACACAGAGACGCATTATCTTGAAGATGGGAGTGCTGTTATGACATCACCCAATGTAACGGTAAGAATGGCACTCTAACATTCTCCTCCACTTTCACTCAGCAACAATTCCTGAGCTTTCAGCAAGGTAGAAATGAAGTGGCACAGAACAGGAATGGCTTATAACCTAAGTCCCATTTCATTGGCTCTCCAACCGGACATTAAAATGAACAAGATTTTTAACGTCAACACTGCTTGAAGTAAGCACAATGGTTAAAAAAAAACAAAACAAAAAAAACCTCTGGTTGCAGCAGTATAGAAGCTAGTACTTTTTTTTCCCAAAGGACATTTTTCAATGACATTTCAATGGCATTTTCAAGGACATTTGTTTTTGTGTTTGTGTTGTCAGTTCTTTTAATTAGCAAGCTGACATTTCTTTCTTACCCTCTGTTCTTCTACATTACATAAAGTTGCTGTACTTGAACCACAGGATAGTCAGGAGATTGGGCCCTGCCCGGTTGACTCAAACCAGGATGGTGTAGTTACACACTGGCGCTCTTAAGAGTTTTTTTTTTAAAAAAAAAAGTTTAATATGTTTTGCAAAAGGAGAAATCTGTGACATTAAAAGCAGCTTTAAGAAACAGAATAAAACCCACGGATTCTCGAAGCAACGTGTTGCAGACAGACGTTTAAATACATAGCAGATAAGAAATACGATACATTTTTTGAAAAAATGAAAAATAAATTAATAAAAGACAATTGAAAAGATTAAAGAACTTGCAGTTCTGTCCACACTCCTCATGCTATGACACAGAAGTACAAGATGTACAGACACAAACAACCACCCTTCACAGATTCACATGTTAGTCATACGTTTATTATTATGACTGCATGTTGTGTACAGGGAACAAGGGACGGGTCATACTGAAAGAGAGAGAGAAAGAGAGACAGAAATGTGTCCTGTGGAGAATAAGTGAATAAATGGATGTGCGTGTGTGTGTGTGTGTGTGTGTGTGTGTGTGTGTGTGTGTGTGTGTAAGTGAAGACAAGATGTACCTAATCCAGATATGACCTGCATGTATGTAAACAGAATAAGAACAGAAGAAACATTAGGCGAGCTATGCATAAATATGTAAAACGTCATAATATGCTAAATAACAGAATAATCTAATGGAGATATGCCAGTCCTACCATCAGGATATATGTGTTGTAATGGAAGCGTCTCTCATGTTCTTCAAAGGTGAGGGGTTGAAAATTCCACTCTTCTCTGCTTTATGTGCAACCAAGCTTACATTTAAGGGGGAAAAAAGCTATGCTAATATTGATTGTTCCAGTAATATTCTGTCCAAAAACGTCAAGCTATTTCTGGTAGTGTGACTACGATGAAATCTTCATGTGCCCACGGATGTATGTTTGAAAAAACACAGACATTGTGGATGCCACCCACAATAGAAACCTACTCTCTGGGAATTAGCATAATGCTTGTGTAATGCATGAGGAGGGAAAAAAAGAAAGAAGAAAAGAAAAAAAACATTAAGTGTTGTAGACTGAATATAAGTGAATGATGGGAGCATGGCTAACTCTACCAATTACTTACTCCAAAGCGTTTTACGACTCCCTGGCTGAACATTAAAGCAGTTCTCCTATAATGCTGATTTACACACAATCAGCACTCTGGGTTTGTTTGTTGTTCTTCTCCTGATGCTAATCCCCAAGCGATTCACCAACACGACAAGAAATTCTATCAGAATCAAACCTCTCACTTCTTAGCTTTGACGAATAGTCTACCGCCATTGGCAATCTCAATCTCAATCCTAACTCCTCCATCCTTCTTTAAGCTGTGTCTAATCAGGCATCAATTTTGTCAGGAGGCTCAAGATGTCAGAGGGGAGAGATGTGCATGTTACGCTCCTCCACAGTCCAGTCTAGGCTGATGGTGTGTAGAGTCAGCTTTCTACATTAGGCTAAACTTACCACACAGAGGAGGAAGAGAAAGAGAATTCCTTTTGTCCTGCCAGGTCCGGTCAGGGCCAAGGAGACGCTGGACTGGAGTCAGGGTGTTAAGAGTTTCACAATTAGGGATCTCTGACAAGTAACATGTGCTGGTTTGACCCCAGCATGTTCCTTGGATGTTCCTTCATATTCACAAAGATAGATTGTGCTGACCTGACAATTCTAGCAGTGTAAGGCTGTGTTTGTTTTCATCTTTGTTCTCCAGAGAGTTGGTCAGATGGAATTTGATGGAAACCAGGCAGTTCTCAGAACCTTGGATTGAGTCACAGCGCAATGTTGTGGAAGACACTAGATGGATACAGTGTTTTGGTGACGAAGATAATATAAGGCAGATATTTCACTTATATAAATATGAATGACACACCATTAATCTAAACTGAGAACAATTCATCATTAACTTTGACATTAGGGAAGACCTATTGTTGGTGCCAGAATTTCATCATCTCCAGTCAAATTGTCAGAACCCTTCAGATTCCATAGAAGTACCACACACAGACAACAAGGCAGTTGTACAATGTTGGGGCTTAAAATGCCTCCTCCAATAGCAATTAGATAACGAATAGACAGCACCTTGTGAGGTTGCATTTTCATCTGACTTATTCAGTGTCAGAACTGTTATACTCTATCAGCACGGCAGAGTTACTGCACTGACATAATCCAGTGTTGTGAGGGAGTGTATGAAAGCTCCATTAGGACATACACACTCAGGGAATTATCAGTGTGTCCAAAAGGGAGGGAGTTTGAGTTATTGGGCTATGTGGTGTTCCAGAGGGCTTCAGGCGGGTATGTCAGTAGAAGGTCACTCTTGGAGTGTGTGGTGAGTGTGAGAGTGTGTGAGCCATGATTCTCCTCTGGCTCCCCTCCTCTGGCTTTAATTATTCTGTTTTATGAGTTTCAGTTCATCGCTCTCACTCCAAAGGAGAACTTCACAAAGACAGAACAGAAAAACCAAGCTTGTGAAAATGTCACATCTCAAGCAGGCAGATGAGTTTCTATTCGAACAGCTTTGGTTCGTCAAGGATATTTGTTCTGAACTAGTTGAAGAACACCAACAGGAAATGTTATATGAGCCTTACAGAAGAACAACATCATGGTCTCTTGGGCCAAATTTTTAAAAACTTTTTTAAACAACAATTTACAATTTCATATTTTCCTCAGTGTCACATGGTGAACTTAAATCAGCAACCATATGGTTTATATACAGCATCCATCAGCATTAGAATAACTAAATATTAATGTTATTATTATTATTGTTTTTGATGTTGTTCTTCTTCTTCTCCTTCGTATTAGTAGTATTGTTGTCATCATCATAATCATCATCATTATTGCAATGCAGACCTTTATAAAGCATCGTGTAATCCGTTCAGGTGCTTGAACTGGCTTGGTAAAAATAGAGCACCTGAAACAGAGAGGCTACAGTAGTTTCATATCACACAGACACAGTCTGCTCATCTCTCCAAACGCAGGACGATCACCTTCTCATTAAATATTCATGAGCTTGTGACATAAATGTGACTCGCTAAATCCGGCACTTTCCCATCACTGGTACGGTTTTCATTTCATATTTAATGTAATGGGTATGTCCTTCCCTTTCTTCCCTGGAGCCATTAGAAAATGTTGCGTGAGTTAGACAGGACTGCTTTGAGACCCCTCGTCATGTCTGTCCTCACCATTAATGCATGGCAAAGTGGGCAGATTACAGGGAGAAAGATATTAAAAGAAGGGAAAGTTCTGCTTTCCAAAGAACAACTCTAGCTCCCTCCTGTTGGAGCAGGACTAAAACTGTACTATCGTATTCACCACTATTTGATTCTGATTTTGAGTCATTGGGTGTAATCCAAAACCAACACCTCACTGAATAAAAGTGAGAATCCAATGGGGAAAAAAGGTGACCAAGCTCTGAAAGTAGCTAATGTTTTCTTTCCAGATTTCAATATACAGTACACTTAAAGGAGACATGGAAAATGTCCACTGAGCTGTTTTGCTGTAGAGTCAAGTTGAATCATTTCAGATTATTCCCTGCCAGTCAGTCCACAGAAACCCATGTTTTGACTCCAAACTAGACAATTCCTCCCATCCGGTGTAGACCAATCTACTTTGTTCTTAAAACGCCTGACATTAGCAACCTCTATGGTGGAGAGCAGGTGGTTTGCACAAGTGGAGCCATAATCCTTTGCCCACTTCTTTTGATTAATGGTGTATAGTTTTCTGCAAATGCACTCTGTGGGAAAACTTTCTTTTCTTGTGGACTTTTAGCTCTGTCAAATGTTCCCCCATATGCCCAGGAATCTGTCACCTTTTCATCTTAACCAGTCACGTGGAAAGCCAGCACTTATTGTACACGGATGTTCAAAATCTGTGGTTTATTTCAGGTTAATTGCTACTACCATGGAGAGGTGGAAGGCCGAGCACATACAGATGTCAGCCTCAGCGCCTGTGCGGGGCTCAGGTGAGTTACCATGGCACCAAAAATATGATGAGGTTATCTCCAACCCATGCCGGAGGATTTTGACATAACCTGTGGCCCACTGCATTCACACAGTTCAGCTGATGCCGCTGGAGAGGCAGTCCCATTGGTCTAAAAGGAGAGTGTTTTTTTATTACACTGTGTAGAGGGGGATTCACTTGAACTCTCTTCTTGGTCTCGAGCGCATACGCTGCTCGATCTAAGTAAGGTGTTTTTTGAAGAAGACTAAATTTGTCATTCCGTTTAAATAAGTGAAAAGGGCTGTTATTAATGTATTTCTGATATTAATTACTGTACCTCAGATAACATTCCGTGCTAGTGAAAATGACAAGCGAGCCTGATTTGCTACGACTGTTGCTACAGTGATAGGGTCTATCCAGAGAGAAGCTAGTTATACCCCGTTAATGTCGTATTATCTCATAGTAACGGATATAGGAACAAACGATCATAATTCATTGAGAAATCTCCTTTGGCATATCAAGAAGATGTAATGTTAAAGGCGGGGAAAAAAAGAACAGCATGCCTAAGTCTCCATAAATGATTACTCTGGTAATGCGTCTGGACAGCATTAGGAATGTCCTCCCCAACCAGCCAACAAACGTCTTCATCCCTGAGGGAGTTACGCTGGTTATTGTTAAGCTCTTTATTTGGACCTTGTCATTTTTAAGGCCTCTGCAACCTGTCTTCTAAAGCCCACAAACCGACAGATGCACATTTGAGCTCATTTGACACAAACTGTGTTGCCTGGTGCTGGGGCCAAGATAAATTGTCGCTGATTTTCATTGGCAGCAACTGGCTGTGTGGGGTTTGTAAGGAGGGCTTTTTTTGTGTGTGTGTAGATGAGAGCGTTGTGCGAGGTTGCTGAATAGCTGGGTTCTGGCCAGTCTCGATGGATGAAAATGTCGTTCTAAATCACGGTTGAACTTTTAAAGTGTGAGGGAACATTAGAGGGAAGAGAAAATGTTCCCACATCAACTAAGCATAAATAGTCAATTTGCGGATATTACTTATTTAGCAAAATATTCACCTCATTAATGTTCCATGAAATAACAGTGTGTTGGATGTTGAAGTAATCCCTGTTTCCAATAGCGAATGCAGTCTTCTTACGTGGGAAATAGGAAAACTGCTATTTCACATAGAAGAAATGTTTAAAGTTTTTGTCTGTTTGTAGCACAACAGGTACGCTGTTGTGCCATGGAGTTAAAGGAGACTGTCTGGTTCCATTACTTTCTTCCACTGTAATATTTCTCTCCTTTCTTCATAGAGGCTTGATCATACTAGAAGACAAAACCTTGGTGCTGGAACCAACAGAAGACCCCAGTCACAATACTCACCACATTTACAGGGGAGAAAAACTTAACTTAACCCAAGGGACATGTGGTCATGGATTCAACATCTCACACATGGGAGGAGATCTGTCAGGACATGTGGGAAACCTTCACAGGACATTTAGCAGCAGGGTATGACCTGTCAGCTCAGGGCGCAAAGCACGCGCTTTTTACCCGACCATATTTAAAACAGCCTCACTGGGACATGTCAATGACAGTGTCATTAATATGACTCTGTGTCATGATCCGTCACGCTAAAGTCACACGCATGATTTAATTTAATGTAGCACTTCAGTTTCTTTATATACAAATGAATGAACTCAACTGAATGAAGCTACTGAATACAAGACGCTGCACAATTTAATGGTAACCGCAGTCTGAGTCAAAAGGGACGGGGTCAGGCCTTCTAGCAGACGTTATTTTGAGTTCATGACATTATGGTGGCCAGTGTAACCCTTCCATTAAAAGACTAAAAGGTGAAACATTATCGTACGGTTTAACGAATGCACTGTGAAAAATGTACCACACTTGCACAGTTTTTAATCTCACCTCATAGCAAGTGCCTCTGATGTCTGTGGGTTTATGTAAAAATGGCATGACTGATTATACCATGTGGGCGGACAGACAGTGCATATCACTCACAGAGTGCAGAGGGCAATTCACAGTTGTTCATGTCGCATAAATGAAGTTATAGTGTTACAGGGTGCACCTACCGATAAGGTAGAGTAGGTATTACAGACACTTAATGTAAATGAAATGGGATGGAATGTTCTAGCAAACAGGTCAAAGACAGGTCTTCCCTTCCCTCTCCTCTTCTCACTTCATTTGTACTTTTACTGTAGAAGAAACCGTATTTGTTGAGTGCTGATAAGCACCACTAAAAAAGAGCTTCTGCTACAGTCTGCATTTTTGGGTTCGAACTGGAGGTTAAATTACAATGCTTTTATCGTATATCCCGCTCTTGCCCACAGTGAAGTGACATAAATGAGGAGCCATTCTGTGTTCATAGGTGGAAGAAGACGTTATGAGATATCCATAGCTGATAGTGAGAGAACATCACTCTGGGTTGTTCTCTGAGAGCTGATACTGATGGTGGTGGTCTATGTGTACCTTAGTTTAAGAGCACAGAGGCCTCTATAGTGCAGATAGAGATAGATTGCCGTGACACAACAGGCCTTTTTTACATTAACAAATGGAACCCACGCTAGATTTTATCAGTATAAAGCTCATATAGGAACAGGAAAGATAAGAGTCACAAAATGTACTCTTGCGTTTACTACTCAGGGGTGTGGTGAATCTGCCAATGAGGTCATTCCTTGTTTCTTATCGACCTTGAAGAGCAAAACGGTGACCTTGACTCCTATGGCTTCTCACTATGATTTAAAATGGGAGGCTTTTCCTTTGTTCCTTTGATGTTCCATCTCCCTGTCGTAAAACGTAGATCTATCCCATAGACAGGTTAATATGGGCTCAATTGCCAGGTAAAATGCTTGGATTTCTGAAGGAACGGCAGGTTAGAGAGCAGATGATTCAGATGCTGTGAAAGCTTGATTATGAAGAGCACAGTAGCCATGCTAGCCTCCTTCTGAGACCAAGTAACATCCCAGATTTATGGTGCTCTTAAAAATATAGTTTTATTCTTTCTGTGAGTAGAGGGGATTTATATCGTCCTTCCATTTTTTCCTTGCTCTTGTCCTTCTCATTGCCTCTTTTATCTGATGACATTGCTCTTCATTCAATTAAGATTCCACCCCTTTCACCCGTCGGCATCTAACAGATGTCAAGGCCGAGCAGAAGTGATTCCAAAGTGAAAAGAGGGCATTTTTTAACTGCATGAATGTAGGTATGTCAGCCTGTGCTCTTAGAGGTTTATGAGAATGTGTGCCCCGCTACAAGCACTAATGATAATCGTTTTTGATACAAAAGGCCGTTGCTCGGGTTGCAAAGACCTCAGCCTCCAAAAAGGCACGTTGTCACTGAAAACAAAGCCAAAAAGAGGTTTTATTACAAGAGCAGGGCCTTCAATGATCTTTTTTTCAATGTAACCTTGACTTAGAGAACAAAATGTGCTTTCTAGTGCTTTCCTGCATTAGAGTTTGGTGCCCATACAGTTAGAGATGCTGGATGCCTTGCTGTTCCACTGGGGAGCTGTGATATGGTCTTTGTTTTGGTTATGACGATCTAAACCTCCTCCACGTTAGTCAGACCAAAGATAGCTGCACTGTAGGACAACAGGGCAGCTAGCCTACAAACAGTGGGATTCAGCCTATAGATAGGAAGTAAGAGGTAAGGTTTACGTCATTACATGTTCATTCTACCTACATCTTCTGGGGCTGTGTTGTTTGGTTCTGGGATGAAACTTAGCATGAGGAGCTAAGCACTCTATACAACAATATTAATGAATCTGTATCAACTTAATATATCTGGTGTTCTTGTCCATCTTCCCAGGCCTCAGGCCAATGCAATACTCTAGTGATAACGTTACAGAACAGAGCCCCTCCTGCCAAGCCCTGGCACTGAATTAGCATTGTAATCTTTGAATTAGACTCAGGCGTAGGTTCAGATAACCTGCTGTGAGACGTGCTACTAAAACAAATCTCTGGCCCTGTTGTGAGCTGTTCTGCTCTAACAAATCCTTCGTCATTTCTCAAATAAAAGAAAAATTCGAAAAGGACTAGGTGGGGGGAATATGAGGTCAGATAATATTGTGAGAAAAGAAACCAAAAGGTGCTGGTGTTGGTAAATATCTCACAGCAGTGGTTTTATGGCTGTTTGATTGAAACGAGCCCCCTAGATGAACCCTTTGCTTTAATACTTATGTATCTTTAATGCACTATTAGACATAGCAGAGAAAATGTCCCCAGAAACACTCATAGGGCAATGGCATTCTCAGTTCATTTCTCAGCTGAGGGATTTCAGAGTGAAAACATATCACCAGGGGGTGTGGAGAGTATTTTTAAAAGGGCCTGTAGGTATGACTCCAGTGGCTTGAAGAAACAAAGACAGGTTGCTACCAGGGCCTTTACTTATTGTAGATCCATTTAATTTGCCGCTGAAGTCTCTCATCTGGAAAGTGATGTTCTGGTATATTCGCATCAAGACCATGTTATATATAGGCCGGCCTTCTGCAGGAGCGAGAGAAGAAAGTTTTTCTATTAATGTTCTATGTATGCATGCATGCATTCATGCTCTCTCTCTGTCTCTCTCTCGTTCTCTCTTCTGTCTTTCCCTCCCACTCTCTCTCTCCTTTTCTCTCTAACTAAATCTAATAATTGTTTTCCAAAGCAATGAGTGAAATGATTAAATGAATATGAGAAATTATTGATAGAAACAATAAATAATCTGACCCAGAAGGCACCAGCCTAAATAGCATGCTAAATACCTGGTAGTAATCACCATCTCTCTCTCTCTCTCTCTCTCTCTCTTTCTCTTTCTTTCTCTCTCTCTCTTCTTGCTCTCCCTCTTCAGCACAGAAGACATGCCCAGACCAACACCAAGTACGTGGAGCTGATCATTGTTGCTGACAACCGTGAGGTGATCACAAATAGCCTTTGACCTTCTCCCTTCTTGACCTCCAACAAAAAAGAAAAGAAAAAAAAAAAACCTCATTCTGTTGGCTAACTAATATGTACCCAGGGTCTGTTTTTTTTCCCCGTTTCTTTGGCCAGTCTATTTAATCAATGTAACCATCCTGGCGTGAGAACATCACACTGCTGCCCCATAAAACTCTGTAGCCTTTGAACTTCAGGTCACAACTCTGAACTCTGACCCCTTGTTTCTGTGTACAGAGAGATCAATAGAGGTTGAGGGGGTGGTCGTGGGGGTCTCGGATCACAGATGTTGGTCAGCGTGACTGGGCGATATTGGTATGACAGCTGGAGGCTGTTATGCTGGGACAGGGGGTCGAGATCCTCTGCTGACTCCAGCTCTAGACATTGCTAGAAACGAGGGCACATAAGAAGCTCGAGTACCGAAAAATTCATCGTTACTTAATGAGTTTATTATAAGTGGTCATTAGGAGTTCCACTTTAATCTATACGTGTATGTCCTCAGCCATTCTTATAAATTGTTTCCTATTTTCTACACTACAGTTTTTTTATGCTTTTTATGCTTTGCGCTTTTATAGCGTATGTGAATCTATGTCCCTTAAGCTCTTTGTGTCTGTCCTAGTCAGTCTCTCTCTCTCATGTCAGAAGATCATCTGAACTCAGGCAACTCAAGCTGTCTTTTTTCCTCACTTTTACTTGCTGTAGTCAGAGAGCCAAGTAAGACAGAGAGAGACAGAGACAGAGAAAGAGCGAGAAAAAGAAAAAAAACTAACTCTTCCTGTTGTGGCCTTGGAAGCATGACAGAGAAGCAATGCTTTCAACCAAAGTTGAGTCACACCATGATTAGTGTCCCAGCCTCTGTCAAAATGCTCAAAAGCATCCATCTCACTAAATGTGTTTTGATTTCATGTAAACCCTTCCCTTTAACTTAGCAAACAACTCCATCATTGGCAAGAGCGTCACAGCTGGTACCGCCATGAGAAGGGGCTTTAACATCTGTCTTAAAATCTGCATGGAAAATGTGCTCCCACATGTAACTCTTTCTTCGTGTCTTTTTTCGTGATGCGTACAGTGGTTCACTTTCTCTCTGTGTGCTATTCTGAGCCCTGAACTCTCTGAGTCTTTTTTGTCCCTCTTTACGTTGCAGTATCAAAAACAAGGCAAAGATGTGGAGAAGGTGAAACAAAGACTGGCTGAGATTGCCAACTACGTAGACAAGGTAAATCTGTCATTTAGACCTGCATTGAAGCAGTAACTGCTCAAAATTTACACTAAAAAATTATATTTAAATGCAAGGATGAGTAATTACATAATGCTGAAGGTTACTTAATCAGGACAAAAGTATTATAAAGAACAAAAAACAAAAATGGAATGTATCCTATAATCAGTTTATCCTCTCTCCAATCCTGCGACATGGTTAGTTTTACAGAGCCCTGAACATCCGTGTGGCCCTGGTGGGCCTGGAGGTATGGAGTGACTCCGATAAATGCTCCATCAGCCAGGATCCATTCACAACCTTACACGAGTTCCTGGACTGGAGAAAGCTCAAGCTGCTTCCACAAAGACCCCATGATAACGCTCAGTTAGTCAGGTAAATACATCAGCCCCACTCCGCCAGTTCCTCCTGCTGGTAATACCATAGTGTATCTTAACTCTGGGTACTGGGGACCAAAGACATTGGGCGGGGAAACACCTTGGAGAGGTCACCAGTCCATTAGTATGTCCAGTTTGCCTGACTGATATATCTTTGGACTGTGGGAGGAAATCCTACTGGAGGAAATCCACACAGACATGGGGAGAACATGCAAACTCCACACAGAAAGGACGCTTGCCACCCGGCTGGAAATTGAACCCGGGACTTTCTTGTTGTGAGGCTATTGTGCTACCCACTGTGCCACCGTGTGCCCCAGAGCTTTTTTTTTTTGTTTTGCTTGCTGAGTTGCAGGCCAACAACACCTGGTCTGATTTGTTTACTCATTACAGTCTGCTGTTTACTGAACTTTCAGCTTCTGGTTAACTAAAATCTGCACCGGCAGGCAGTCCCATCCAGGACTGGAGTTGAGAGACACTGCTCTGGTGGAAACCACAAAATCAAGTGTACCCTGCTGCCAAAATGTGCTACGTTATGGTCTGTGTGTAGCCTAGATAACCCTAGATTAGATCTGGAGATATGCAGTGTGCTGAAACATTTTTAACATTGCACAGCTGCTGACAAAGCATGGATAATTCAAGCCACAGGTGTAGATTATACACAAGATGATTCCATGGGCCAGTTGGTGCATGCTTCTGATTACATGTTTGTCTTTTTTCTACCCCCACAGTGGAGTGTATTTCCAAGGCACCACCATTGGCATGGCTCCCATCATGAGCATGTGCACTGTGGAGCAGTCTGGGGGTATTGTCATGGTGAGTAGATCGTGCTTACAGCCCTAGACGACAGAATCATATTTTCAACAACAACAACAAAAAACAACAGTTTTTCTGAGCTGACTCTCTCATTTAAATTGTATGGCGAGAGACATTTTAGTTACATTTAAGACACTGAGTTGGTGTGGATGTGGATGTGTGTGTAAGGGGGGATGTTTGTCCTCTATTATTCTGTTTATGTACTTTTTCTTGGAATTACGTGATTGTTTTGTATGAAAGTACTTGCAGCAGAATCCCATTGCGCCTTCAGTTTTGGCTGTAAGCGACAAGTCGTCGAGTGTAGGAACAGCTTTAAGGAAGCTTCTAATAAATCATACATATGTATCGATTACATGAGACCCGAAGCCTTAACTTTTTAATGAGGCACAACAAATGAAGCAGTCCATAGAAATACATCATATCCAAAGAGGAAAGAGCACCATGCCTCAGTGCAATAAACGAGCAGTTATTAAACTAAACTGCGGAAGGGAACTCGACACCCTCTCTATTATGGCCATCTTTGTGTCGGTCAGAACGCCGGCCGATTCCTCCCTCTCCCTCTCTTTCTCTCCCTCTCTCTCCGTCCAGCCTAAGCAAGGCCACAGTTCACCTCCAGATGGTTACAGGGTTTTAGGTGGGGCAGATGGCTTGCAGTAGGCACAATGATTAGAGAGCGGCGTGGTGACTCATATCTGTGAGGGACAACTCCTTCAGTCTCCCGCATCACTGATCTGAACCACCCGCCAACATATTGAGTTCTGACTGTAGAAAACCGGATTGTGCTCCAGGGCCTAAACTAAGGAGCACAGAGAGCACGTGTTCAGAGTTATTGATGTTTCTGGAGCTTCCACGAGCCGAGATGAGATTATGTATCGTTATTCATCTGACACACACACCTGATTTTTATATCTGTTTTATCCATTGACATGAAACGGATACGTTTTATCCATAGCCTGTGTTTTGATCATTGGCTGAATTTCTGCAGTCTGATTTTTGATCTGGAAACGTTTTTGCCACCAGATTTAATAATATTTCAACAAAGTACTGGAAATCTCATTTTAAATGAAGCATTCAAGTGAATCACTGATTACTGTCTGCAGGCAGTGTGAGATAGATCAGTTTGAAGAGGAAATTGGTGTGAGTTTCTTGTGCTTTTTTTCATGGAAGAGAATGTCTAGTATTTGCAAGTAGATTTAATTGAGTGTAGCATCCATCCTAATCTCACGAGGTTCAAACTGATGACTGCTGTGTTCAAAAGCAGTGAAAGGTCCCATAATGTTCATCAGCATGAAACAAGGGCCTATACTGAATACTATATATTGATGACGTTTTTTACACATTTTCATTCTGCATATGCTCACAGATGCACACACACGCACAGTCACACGCAAGCACACACACACACACACACACACACACACACACACACACACACACAGTCACATGCAAGCACACACACGCACACACTCATAGACACACACACGCGCAGCCAGATTATTTGAGAAGATCTTGTCCCTGTATAATTAATCCTGATCTTTCTGAGTCCTATCACTAAGCTGGCTGGCTAGGTCTCTTAGTGGTTAGTTGGTTAGTATCTCTTTCACCTATATTTGTCTTGCTTTTCTTTTCTTGCTTTACTCCATATTTGTGCTTCTATATGCTCTCCAAGATTTTTACATTTTCACCTTTCTCTCTCTCTGATATCTGTCTCCGATATTTCTATGTCCACCTGCAGTTCTCTCTCTACCTCTTTTCTGTCTGTTTGTGAGTGAAGGCTAGTTCTTAGCAGGGAAAATCATAACTGCTAGACATCTCATAGACATACATATCTCCTTCTGCTGACCAGCAATTTCATAAGCGCACATACACACACACACACACACACACGCACACACGCTTCAGATTTCTCCTCTAAAGACTGGAAAACAGCTTGTGGAGGTGGAGTCCCTACTAGATCATTTATTCAGTCTTGGCAGAGTCCAGGCAATTACAAATCCTGAGTTATGTTACTCCAAAGGATTTGTGGAAAAGTAATTATTTAGCTTGTTTGTGTCTACACATTATTGATTACCCCCATCATAAGAAACTGTTAATTGCAATTTTCAAACAAATTGAAAAAAGGGGAAAAAAAGTTGACGAGCCTGTTTGTCAGCATTGAATCTTAGGAAATTAGAGTTGGAGTGATTGGACTACACTGGTGTGCAAGATGCTACTGAAAAATTGAGCTTATTTACTTTGGAAACGCAACTGTTTCCAGTGATAAAACAGAACGCTGTTGTTTTTCAGTGACAAACTACGAGGGTAAGCTGATTTATTTCTATCTGTACATGTAAGATTTTTTTTTCTCTGACCAATATAGCGATATTTCCCTCTTTAGGACCACTCCGATAACCCACTGGGAGCAGCTGTTACCCTTGCCCATGAGCTGGGACACAATTTCGGGATGAACCATGACACGCCAGAGAGGGGTTGCGGCTGCAGGGTGACCGTGGACCGGGGAGGTTGCATAATGACCCCCTCCACAGGGTGAGACACTTAACGTAAAAATACAGTACATGACCTCACCGTAACCTTTTATTCTTAACTCATTATTTCCTGCATCTAAAAAAGCAACTTATAAAAGGGTAAATTTATAAATGTATATCATATTGAAATATTTAAGTGTTTTATTTAACTGGCACTAAGTCTAATGATGGCTACATGAATACTTTTATCTAAAACGGCAGCACTCAGCCTGATAAATCACCTCTGCCATCATTACTTATGCCAGTTGTTGGAGATCTAATTATTCATGCTGTAACATTGTTTTCTGTTTTTTTATTAGCTGATAAAGTCACTTATGCCAGTTGTTGAAGATCTAATTATTCATTATTTTTCTTAATCCTACACTGATAAAGTCACTCGTTGTGGAGACTGGTAGATTTTTGAATTCTGGTGTTCAGAGAGAGCTACATCTAGATAACATAGACTGAATGAGAAGCTGCAGGTATAAAATCCGCTGGAGCTAAAGGCCTTAAAAATAAAAAAGAAATATGTTTGATCATGAAGGTCATTGAGTTTTTCGTATATGTTTATTAATTGCCCTCAGTCCTCAGTAACACTTTGATATTTTTAAGGACTGGTATAATTTAGTCTGGTGTGGTGGGCGGTCAAATAAGGTATACTGAGAAAACATATTATTGCTTATTTACTCGTATTAATAACTTTGGCATGAACAAATAAGGATCACATTAACTACATTAAACATCATTGAAGAATTGCATAAGCAGAGCAGAAAGAAAAAGCAGTTGCTGCGAGTCCATGACACAACTGCAATGGCCCTGCCTGAGTACGTACATGTATTTAGACACTTGACACTTTTTATACCTTTGTGGGAACTGAACCCGGGACCTCACACCCCAGAGCCCAGGACCGACCACACAAATGTGACAGTGTCTCAGTAACAACCTGTTCATTCAAGCTGCTAGAGATGCTAAGTGGACGTGTGTCAAACACGCAAGGGTTACACATATTTTCAGTCATTCAATCACTTCCGACTACAGCGTTGGTTGTGCAAGCCTGCCACTCATCTACAATGCCATTATACAAAATAACAGAATCCATCACTGAACTTTTGGACACATTGTACACAAACTGTTGGGTGTGGAACACAGGTGTGCGGTCCGAGGACACAGAGTCTCAAGGCAGCGTCATTGTGGTGTAACACAATAATATCTACAGCTTACAGCAAACTTAGCAGAGTCTCAAGGCAGCGTCATTTCGGTACAACACAATAATGCCTACAGCTTTCAGTAAATGTAGCAGAGTCTCTTCCCGCTCTATTTGTTTGACTCCAAAGGTTTTCGTGTGGGCAATGTTTGGGACATTGTGTTAGATCATGCTGTCATTGAGTGAGAGGACATTTTCTATTAAGACGCATCAAGGTCTGTAAAATGGTTGATCGAGAATAGTAATAACAGAGCAAAAATACTGAAAAGAGGCATTGCTCTGGTTCTAAAATAAAAAAAAAAACACAAGGCTCTCATGAAATATTGGCACATTGGCACATTCATAACTTCATCCAATTTCTGAGCTTCACACCTTTTGGTTTTTAGTTCAAGGCTAATTTGCCTTGTCTGTCAAGCATTCTTTGGGTGATTCACAGAGGAGGAAAAATAAAATAGAAAAAGATGGTTGTGCAGCTGGCTTATAATGTATTAAAATCATGCCTATAACAGCTTTATAAATACATTAGGACTCGTTTGATTCAGCTGTTACTCAGGTACAATTATTTTTTCCTCTCTCTCACTCCTGCTGAACCATAGCATCATATGATCCATTTGACCCCTGCTCTTCTCTGCATACCATGCTAACCACTGCCATGTTCAGCAAGCTTGCATAACGTATGCTCTCTCTCTCTCTCTTTTTCTGTTAGCCTTGGGGGCTACGTCATCAGCCTCTGGATCATTAGACCCAAATGAGCCCCATTTGATCAGCTGGCCCAGAGCGACATCTTAATACTCTAACCAGCCGGAATACATTAGCCGTTGCCTAAGCATCATTAACTCTGCTTCATCTGACCCTCCTCTCAGTCCAAGCCTGTGTCACTCATGGGGTGGGGGGGTGCAGATTGCTATCACATGTAAACATTTGAACACGGGTAAACCAGAGCTAAACAAGCATCTGTCATATGATCTGCCGGGGCTCTGTGTTTTGCCTACGGCCTGCTGGGTTTTATGGCAAACTCTGACAGTCGTACACTGTGCCCCATGGACACATGCAGTTAAGAGTGTATTTAAGAGATGAAATATGTGATGTTGTCTCTCTGTGGACACAGGCTCATCTAGGGTGAAAGTACTAGTCATAAACATGAGGGAAAAACCCAAGTGTTGACTGAATTACGGGTTCTTGACTCTGCACGATCAGATACAGTGAAGAATTTTTGGAGGAGAATTATTTTTCTGTAGCGGAGCTGGGATGATGTACAAAACATTTCTGGAGCTGATTTTATCAGCTGTTGTTTGTTGTTTGGCATAGCCAAATAGCAACACGATGCCAAAGTGAAATGTGTGTCATAATGCTGTTAAAGTAATTCAGTATAAATCATTAACGCCCTGTTGTGTTTAAACTCTGTTTTTCTAAAATAACTGGTGATGCGTTGGTCTGTCTATGTGACGTCACCATACCACCTTCACCAGAATGTCAGTTCAGTTAAATTCAGTTTTATTTGTATAGCACTTTTTTACAATGGACATTGTCACAAAGCAGCTTTATAGGATCCCAGGCCTGAACACTTCAGTATGTGCTTGGACACACATAGACCAGTGAAACAGCCTCACTTTATCAGTCACTTATCCTGACTTAGTTGTCTGCTTTAGTCCTGCTTAAGGCAGGGAGTGTTTTTGCTGGACTCTTCCTGGGTTGTTTAGCTTGGCAAGCATCCATGAAAAACACGGTAACACTACTCCCGATTATGTCCTCATAAAACAACACATCAACTCACCATTAATGAAAGCAGCAAGGCCGAGTCCCACATTGACTTAAACAGATCTTCTCCAAAAGTGGAGCAGAGAGGAAGGCAAACATAGAGAGAGAAAGTAAGAGAGAGAGAGAGAAACGGGAAAAGAAACATGCATCCTTCGTTCTCAACTTGTCTCCAAGCTCTGTGGGCTGGAAGAGATGCTGTTCCTTTTACAGAGTCATTCAACTTTAATTTGAAGGGATATGAATAGTGAAGGACCCATGCGTGTGTTCTGTGGTGAGGCACAGTGTAGTATCAGTTTGAGGTAGGGTTTTGTGTAAGTTTGTGAGTAGTGTTGGGGTAGTTACTAGAAAAAAAGTAATTAGTCATAAGTTACCAATTACTTCTTTACATTGTAAGGGGATTACTTTACTTGTTACTCCTTTTGAAGAGTACATTACTTAACTTTTGAATTGCTCTGTAAAACTACAAATTCCCCAATTTACCACATAAAAAGGACAAACATCATAGTACTTTCATTACTTTATTTTAAATGCAATAGCCTCGTGCAAAGTATGAACACAGTTAAAGGCATAACTTATCAGCCTTTAATTAGAAAACAGTGTAGCCAATACTGGTTGGAATAGCCAACACAGTAAAAATAATAAATCAGATATAGTGGTTAACTACCGATAGTTTCTGAGGTACCTAGTAAAACGTTTTGGTATCATCATCAGCCGACATCTGCATTAACTGTATTTTATGATTAAAAGTAACCTAAAAGCTCGCCATTATTATTGTCCTGGTGGGTTACACCTTATTTTCAGGTTTTCTCTAATGTCACAGACCTTGCTAGCTGGCTAACTAGCCAGTTGTTGGTCTTGTGCCATTTAACGGGAGCTACTGTCATATTATAGATACACAGTTAAGGTGAACAAGTGTGTGTCTTGTCATAGCTGCTTCTATAATCATGTATTTTAAGTTCGCTGGAACACTATTGACCAATTAGCACCCAGGACCGGAATTGTCCATTTTATAAGTCAAATTTAAATATTAAGCACGAAAAACATTTTGAGAAGACGTGTGTAATGCAGGAAAAGGACATTTTAATAATCCAGTAACTGTAATGTGATTACTGAAATGTGAACTGTAATGCTTTACTTTACTTTGTTATGGGGGAAAGTAAATTATCAGGGATGTCCCGATCCGATCTCAAAGATCGGTATCGGGCGATCAAGGCATTTTTAACTGATCCGTATCGGCTTTATTGAGCACGACCCTAAGTCAGATCCTTTGTTTTATGTCAGCGGTCACGCAGGTGTCGTAAACGGAGAGCATAATTTGTGTCAGGACTCTGCTAAAATGTCTGCAGTGTGGAAATATTTTAAATTGGGAAACGAAAGCAGTCCAGCAGCCACTTATAATATTTGTAATACGAGCATTTCGCGAGGCGGTAGGAGCTGCGTTCAATAGGCTACTACCGCTTTGATACGGCACCTAAAATAAACACTCAACGGAATACAGTCACTCAGGTAACTCAGGCAAAGTCTGCTCCGAAGCAACACACACTGGAGGATATTTTTAAGGAGAGAGAGATTTCCTCGAGACGGCCACAAGGCCAAAAAGATTAGAGGGTAACTGAATTAATCGCTTTGGAAGACCAGCCCATCGCTGTGGTAGCGAATACACAGGTGCTTTCAAATTCGGCAAATTGGGGTGAACGTTCCAGGCGAATGGGTTTTCTTTTAACTTTAAAATTTGAACGTTTTTTAGGTCAGCATACTACGACGACATTAATCCTCAAGGCTACTAACAACAACTAAAGTATCAAGGTATCAAAATTGAAACAACTAACGCTTTAGCTGTATGTGATGTTTGCGAGTTAGCCCAAACCAAGACCACAGAGAGCAATATACAGTCGCTTAACTAACGCTAAGAACTGAAAACGATAGCATACAAAAAACTGTTTCAGAAAAAGTTTGAATGAAACCGCCAGTTAGACAGTTTAACCACTTGAGTTACTGTAAGGAGATTAAATAAAATCGAAACACTTAACGTATATTTTCTGGTATAACTCTCATCTGTGCACACATCTCCCTTAGTCCAGCGTGCATGTTTATTCGCCGAAAACTACCTCCTCAGACCGTTTGTGTGTGTTCACAAACATTCGCAGTGAACCCAAAGCAAACGAAAAACTGTTTGAAAATATTCGCGAATGTTTTGCCTATCTGTGCGAATTGAACGCACCACAGGTTTTCGCTGTCTTTTTTTGGAGCCACGGTACGCCCTACCCTCTCGACACTACATTTCAGACACTGGCCTACCGGCGCTTTACAACAAGGTTTACTTTGTTATTTTGTAAAATAATAATTAAAAAGACATAAAGAAAAAAAGAAAAATTAAGGCTTGGATGCAGGCAGTTTTTTTCTTGATGCATTGCTACTCAGTTGTCAAGCATATACACTGAATTGATTTTAATACCTTTAATGTACTTGAAATGTGCACTGTGCAACTGTATTATGTAGGAAAAAACAAGTATCGGATCGGGACTCGGTATCGGCAGATACTAAGTGTTAAATGTCTTGGATCGGGATTGGGGGCAAAAAAAAAACTTGATCCCTAATAATTACAATAACACGTTACTTTGTAACTCATTACCCCAACACTTATTGTGATCTCTGTTTATGAGGCAATGGGATCTGACTGATGCACTTATTGTAAGTCGCTTTGGCTAAAAGCATCTGCTAAATACCAAATTGTAAATTGTATGGTTTTGTGTGAGTTTGTGAGGTACAGTTTTGTGTTTGTGAGGTTTGTTTTTGTGTGAGTTTATGAGGTATGAGGTACAGTGTAGGATGAATCTGAGATATGGTTTGTGGGAGTTTGTGAGGTACAGTTTTGTATGAGTTTGTGAGGTATGGTTTTGTGGGAGTTTGTGAGGTACAATTTTGTGGGAGTTTGTGTGGTACAGTGTAGTATGATTCTGTGAGATATGGTTTCGTGTAAGTTTGTGAGGTACAGTTTTGTGGGAGTTTGTGAGGTACAGTTTTGTGGGAGTTTGTGAGGTACAGTTTTGTATGAGTTTGTGAGGTATGGTTTTGTGGGAGTTTGTGAGGTACAGTTTTGTGGGAGTTTGTGAGGTACAGTTTTGTGGGAGTTTGTGAGGTACGGTGCAGTATGAGTTTGTCACTCCAGCCTGAGGAGATTGGACATCCAGAGGCTTTAGATTGAGAATTACTCTCTCTTGATTGGTCCTTCCTGCACACATACACAAGCAATGACAGACCGCCTAACACCCCCCCCCCCCCCCCCCCCCCCCCCCCCGATATCCACTGAGGGATCCTATAATAGTGAGCATGTCTCTCTCACAGTGGCATATGAGCAATGACATAGAAGTGCAGTGACAACACAATGCATGGCATTCAACTCAAAACTGTTTGAATTTTTAAAATAGGCTTAACTTCCCTTTACATGTTGCATTTTAATGTTGTCTTCATTGTGGTTTTTTAGTTTCTAGATTTCTTGTTGAAGAAATATTGGGTCTTCCACAACAAAGATTCACAGAAATGGGTCGCAAACAGGTAATGGAAACACTGGTTCTTAAGAAAACGGGATTTTTATTCTAAAAGGTGAGGCATTGTAGGAGTGGCCCAGGAATATGCAAAATCAAAGATCAGTTGTCATGAGAATGCTAGACATGATTCTAAATCTCTGACTGAAAAAATGTCCTCCACTGCAATATGAATCGTGTGACCAACAAAAACCTACAAATGAACATAAAAGCCCTGAATTACATCCTCTTATTCAAATCCAAACCTCTATGTGACTCAACCTCTATCTTCCACAGTAACCTTCCACAGATATGACAGATTCCCCTAAAGGCAAGGTTATGTTCCATTTACATCTCCGAATCCAGACAAGACAGACACATTTCCACATTAATCATTCTGTTTTTGTTTCATAAAAGGAAGAGAAAGTTGTAACAGCATTTACAGGTCAGGAGCCATAACCAGATTCTCATAAAGCAGTACTGTTCCTTAATCTAGGGTTAGAATCCAGGGAAACAGTGTCTTAATTTGCAAGTGTTCGAGATGCGTGGTTCGTCAGTTTGTGAACAACCAGAGGCAGTCTCTCTCTCGCTCTCTCTCTCTCTCTCTCTCTCTCTCTCTCTCTCTCCCCTTGAGGGTTAAGAAGCCACACACAAACACACACACACAACACCAAAACCACACGTTCCAATTATGTTGTCGCCTTCAATCAGCTTAGAGTACTTATTATTTGTTTACAGCACCTCCTGCGTTGTTTTCCCTGACAGGAAACCAATTTCCTCAAAGCATATTAAAAGAGGCATGCAGATATCACAGTATGAAAAGCCTCTGTACCTCATATAACACACATATTTGTGTGATCAGTTTTAAAGGTTCTGTCAAAAAGAAAATCTTGCTAAAACTGGACTCGATAATATCGTGAAAGTAGAGGATAGATGAGGACAACCAACAGCAGAGATATATGAAAGGACAAACACACTAATAAGCCATGCCCTGTGGTGCTCTTACTTCAACTGCAGTTTTTTTTATCTTGAAAATAACAGCATGGTCTGTATTTTTAATTTGTCTTCATTTCAGAGTGATTGTGACCTTTTGCACAACATTATGGTACGTCCTTTTAAAGGAGAAGGATTGCTCTCGTATAGAGTTTGAATACCGATTGTCATTCAGTGATCAATAGTCATAATTATACCCCAGAACCTTTACGGCCGGCATGCTGACTCAGATCACACATTTAACTTTCGTTCCTAACCAAAAGAAACAGCTTGGACTGTGTCCTCATCTTACCCAGAGAGTGAGAAGAAACCAGACGTGTGTTCAGCTAAGCAAACATTTAAAGCAAACTTTGTTAGCTTTCAGTAGTTACTGCTGAATGACTCAAATTCCATTTTCTTTTCCCTTAGGCTGATGTGTCAAGGTTTTGAGAACTGTTTGGGGATTCCTCTTCCCCAAAAGGTTCAACCTTTCGCTAATTTTTGAGATTGTTAGTTAACATATTTGAACATTCGTAGCAGATAACAATAGAGGTAAATTAGCCATGGGTTGTTAGTGCTGGTCATTGCTTTTTTCTTGTAGAAAAAAACCAGTCATGATCGTTGAATCGAGTAGAATGAGAGGTGAACTGGTAGATTAATGAGATCCAGTTTGTCATTCTCGCGTAGTAGGAGGGAGCGGCAAAACAGCTGCGTGATCATCAGAAAAGCAGACAACCATCTGCATTTAATACCAGGCATTTCCTGTTGGCTTCGCTTTGCCCTGAGCTGTGAAGGAATAGCCAGACATTATATCCTGACAGACAGATGGATCGCTTTTATATAACAATGAGCAAATTTCCGCAGATAGGATTCGCCCATTATGACCAATCAGCTTTGACCCTAACCTGCACTCCACAGGAAGCTAACGGCTGATTGAATGTAAGCAGCAGGGGGGTTCTGATCTCGGGGAAACGCCATGGAGTAAGGCTCGGCTGTGTAGACAGATACTCATTCATGCTTTCGCCCCATACCAGCAAAGTGAGACATAGTTGTCGGACATGAGTCAGATCCGGGAGCCAGGCTGAGAACCTCCCCGCTACGACCCAGTTCTCAGGAATGATCATGAACAACCCTGGCTCATTCTGGTTTTAATTAGACCTCTGAGGAAATCACCACAGTCTTAAGTGTCTGTTTGGCCATGGTCACAGTACTGACCAAACTCACCAGATCAGCGTCTTTTATCTGTCTGAGGGAACCAATAGGGAGACAGTAGAGTTTTTATGACTTGGTTTCTTGGTTTTATGATCTATGCACTAGTTACAAACTAAGAAAGAACTGCATTCGTGGAAACAACTGTTGTGAAACATGCATCTCATTTCAGAAGAAATTAATCAAGTTTGTTGAAACTAGATATAATAATGTGATGTGGTGGTTTCTTGAAACAAGACGTGAACATGCGTTGTCTTTTCATATGAGAGAAAATGACATTTGTTTTTATGGCTGTGTATCTTTCATTATGAAATGCAAACATTTTATGTAATCCGAGCTGAGAAATATATCCAGAAAGCATGACACTGTATAGAAATGAAAGGAGACCAACTGCCTTTGGCTTCTGGCTATGTCATACTCTCTGATCTTTCTGTTTTGTTTACCTCATGTCTTTTGTTTACCTTGAAGCACGCAGTGTGTTAGAATACCATCCCTCTGCCTGTTGAAAGTTAAGGTATTCTCACCCTGTGCTCTGAAAACAACTAGAGGTCTCTCTCTCGCTCACGTGAAGAAAACATAGCTGGCATGGCAAATGCTACTGTAAATGCTACCACCCTCTTCCCTCCAAAACTGGATGCACTGTGCCATTTGTTATTCTGAAAAAGGTTTTGGAGGGGTGGGTTTAGATTCACTTGACTTGCACAAGCTTTATCTGCGACCACCTACTCTCTGATTGGCTGGTGGCAATGTAACCCGGTAATAAGCTGTTTTATCTCTGGGCCTCCTGCAGGCCCTGTAGCACGCTGGCAGGCAGCACGGTGGGCATCGCGTCTGGAGCCAAACTCACTGAGTTCTCCTATCTGCCCCTAGCCTAGGCTGGCACTGCCAAAGCTAATCCTACTGGGAGCTGAGAGGCTGGTTCACAGCTGAGTAAGTCCTGAGCTGGGAGCGTAATAATTGAAGAAGAGGATCTTCTGAAGTTCCTGAGGAAGTATTCCGGTTCTTATCTGTGAACAGTTTATTCATATGTGTCACGTATAGAATGGTATTACTGTCCTTTTCTTTATTTCGTTTTCCTTAGAAGAGCCAAGCACAAAGGTTACAGATATGGCAGTGTAAAAACACTCCAGTGCTGCTGGTGTTTGTTGTGGATGTAAAACCTAAAGAGAAGAGAAATGTGGGGAAACGATATGTGTAGGAGTGAATGGAGCTGACAGGCAATGAGCATATCTCAGACACACACACACGCACACGCACACACATGCACAAACACACCAGCACATTTGTTACATTGGTTGATCCAAAAAGCTGAAGCAGAAAATGACTATTATTACGTCTAGTAGTGAAAAACAGGTGCCCAGCATACCTCTCACACTGTGGATGACGTGCATAACTGAGTGACTGTGTGTGTGTTTGTGTGTGTGTGAGTGATTGTGTGTGTGTGTGTGTGTGTGTGTGTGTGTGTGTGTGTGTGTATGTAATATTTGATAGTGATTATCACGGGAGGTGCTGCAGGTATTGAGGAGAACACAGAAGGAGCAGTTGGGAGGTGTGTTACCTCCAGCAGTCACACAGAGAGTAGGCGCAGTGTTTCATACATCTGTGACAGGTGTTGTTCTCCGCACGGCAGCTCAAGGTGGGCTCGCCCAAAAGAGCAAAACAGGGAAATCACATCTGCCCAAACCAAATCCCATGGTCGCTTTGGTTACCGAAGACACTTAACGAAAACCTCACCATGCAAACACAGCAGCTTTCTCACTTACACAGACCAGAACGCCATCAGTCAACCTTGATCTGTGCAACCTACATTTCAGTACCGTCATATCACTGTCAAATAGGCACTGTTTAAGTACTGATTAAGGGGCATGCTACCCACTTAAATTTGTGAATCTTTGCATTTTTAATTACATAAGATTACAGCTCATGCTTAGGCTTGGTGCGATGCTTAATGTACATCCATAACCATAAAGTAGAGCATAGTTTTAAATGTTCATCGCACTTAATTTACACATACATTACTACAGTTGAATTAGGACACGGTAATGTGGTGTGGTACCAGACGTTCATGCACAGTAAGTACCATGTGTCTGGTTTGTTATTTTAATAGTGAAAGGGTTGACACGTGTTCTGTGGTTGTTGACAGGCGTTTGTGTACATTCTACTGTCATGTGTCTGCTGTGTAAAAGCCCTGTGTAACAGAGGCATACTGTCCTAGGGAGCTTTCTCTGTAGACTGTTTGAATAGGGCTGATGCTTCAGTGTGTATGTGTGTGACTGTCTGTGGAGATCACGCTCTTGTAGGTCGCCCCAGCCACGTTCCAGAGACACATGCTGGAAATGAAATCCTCTGTGAACATGCCAAGGCTGAGATCTCATAATTACACAGGCGTCATACCTGAATCCTAAACAAGAACACCACAATGTGCATGCCTTTGCAGTGTGTGTGTGTATGTGTGTGTGTGTGAGTGGGGGTGAGTGGGTGGGTGGGTGCATAGTGCAACCATAATGTGTGTACATCAGTGTGTGTGTGTGTGTGTGTGTGTGTGTGTGTGTGTGTGTGTGTGTGTGTGTGTGTGCGTATAATATTTGATAGTTATTATCACGGCAGGTGCTGCATATATGCATATTTGTCCATGTTTTTTCTGTGTAGGTTGGTAGATAAATGAAAGTGGAGTGTATGTACTATGCATAAATACTCACACACGGCACACACACACACACACACACACACACACACACACACACCTTAATTGCAACAGGACACATGGCACCATTGTCTGTGGTATTTGTGAGAAAAACTGACACGGGGAGAATTTGAGACACGCGTCTCATTCACTCTCTTGTGACCTACATTTTACCTTCTGTCAGTCAAAATGAAATGAGTGGGTTTCACAAAGTCGTCTTTCAGCAACATCACATAAACAAATGGACTCAGAAATCAGTGTGAGGTTTATTTTTTTATTTATTTTTTTATACGATGGAAGAGACAACCACAGAATTACATACTGAAGCTCCAGCTTTTTTCCAGCTTCCCTTTTCTTGAGTTTTCATTCAATCAAATAAGCATTTGGGATAGTTTCATTACAAATCCTGTCCTAGTTCACTTAACGGATCTTTTGTCTTGTTCCCCTTCTAGACCGCAGAGCCGCAGACATGAACTGGTTCAATAAGTCAAAGCAGGATTACATAGATTTTGAGTAGATGATTTGTGGAAGCCTTATTACAACGTTTTCTCTTAACTAGCTCATCTGAATTTATGGCCACTAGAGCAAAAATACAAAGAGACAGGGTCATTAAAACTGGGTTGAAATTTGGTTCATGTTTAATACACTCTAAACATGGATTGGATTCAGGGCTTTTTTTGTCCAGAGACTGAACCTATGCTGTAAACTTATCAGTAGGAAAGTTCAGATTCTCAGGGGAGATGAATGGGAGCATTTAAGATTCTGCTTAATTCCTTTAACACTGAAGGAATCCTGACAAACATACTGAAATCAGGTCTCTGCATTAATCAGCAGTTTCCTCATCAGGGCTCAGGGCTGCTACACTGTCTGTCAAGTCAACACGGTCTTCTTCAACTAGATCAACTAGAGTCACACAAGATCAGGGAAATAAAGCCACGATGTAGAGTCTCTTTGGGGCAACTTCAGAAAGACTCTCTCACTTACTCTCTCTCTCTCTCCTCTCTGTCTCTCTCACTGAAGCTTGGCTTATATCAGTTGGGGACTGGAGGCAGACTGCAGACTGCCAGGCAGTGGGTTACTGGTGGGTTAGCTTTCTGAAACGTGCTGCTAGAGCAGGGCGAGAAGTCAGGACCACACAGACTCCCCTGCCCCTGTCTGTGACAATCATACAGTCCTCCAGGAAGCAGCTTCATCCCAGAGACACAGAGAGCACCAGCTTGACTAAAACTAAATCAAAACTAAAAAGCTGGAACATTAGATGGGATAAGGGTGTGTGATATGAACATTAAAACTAATAGTTCAGTTCAGAAATAACCATGAATATGTGTTTGGTTAAAGGTGTGTGTGTGTGTGTGTGTGTGTGTGTGTGTGTGTGTGTGTGTGCGCGTGTGTGTGTATGTGTGTGTGTGTGTCTGTATGTGTGCACACTCCTTTGTGTATGTCCTCTGCCATGGACAGTTAGTTCTGGTCCACGTAACACACTTGCACATACACTCCCAATGTATATATATACCTTGAGTTCAAATTGCATCTTTAGGGACAAAGGTAATTTGTCAAATTACACACGCCTACACACACACACACACACACACAGCTACACACACACAGATTTATGTTCAGTTTATATGCTGAGTAGCTCCATGGACTCTGTGGAATGGGTGGGAGAGGTCATAGTTCTTTCCCCTGTGGTACCGCCCTGCTGGTCCTGTCCAAGAACCATATTAAAAACACATCACTGCCCCTCACCTTGTCTGGGTTTTATAGCTCTGTGCAGTACCAGCAAGAGAGAAAGAGCTCTTTGGGTAGATTTCTTACATGTTTGGGAGTATGGGGGTTGTAAAATATCCTTTATTACTCCGATCTCCCGGGAGATGAGTGACAGAAGTGTTCTTCTATGTCAACACTCTGATACCATCATCTGTCAGATGTGACACAGCTTAACTGGTTAATTGATCTGTGCATATGTTTTAAATCAGAGTCACAGTCAATGATATACAAGTGTCTCAGGGATAATCTCTCTCTTTCTCTCTCTTTCTCTCTATCCTTCTGCAGGTATCCATTCCCAACAGTGTTCAGCAGCTGTAGTAAGAAGGACCTTGTAGCCAGCCTGGAAAAGGGAGTTGGGATGTGTCTGTTTAACATGCCTGAAGTGAAGGTCCTGTATGGAGGACAGAAGTGTGGAAACGGATATGTGGAGGAAGGAGAGGAATGCGATTGTGGTGATCTGGAGGTACTGTGTATACTGTGTGCATATGGGTGTGTGTGTGTTCTTCCTCTGTATCCTCTTCTTCTTTTTTTTCTTTCTTTCTGTCTCTCTCTCTTTCTTTCTTTCTGTCTCTCTCTCTCTTTCTATATGTATGTATTTATTTTAGGCAGGTAAATTCATTCATAACTATATGTGGGTTAAGGAACTGTAATACACAATCCACTGAACAAATGTGATGTATTCATTTATTTGTATTGTTCCTTAGTCAGGACTTGATCCAGCAACTGTATTAACTGGTGTCCCTGTGACTCTTGTTATCTGTTAAACATATGTTTTTGTGTATGTGGCTCTCTCACACTCCTCTGTCCTCACGCTGCTGGATGAATCACAGGTCATCATCACAACCCAAGTCTGTCCTCCAAATGACAAGTGAAACAAACAAACTCTTGAGCCAAAGGGGCCATTCTTTGGCTTTACGTTCTGAGTCTCAGAGCCAAATGACAGTGACTGTTAAAGACACTCAAACGCCCACATCTGGGGAGCAGGGCACTAGGTCTGGAGGAATGGCAAAGGCACTGACAGGTCTTTGGAGGTGCATCAGAGAAAACTATAATTGGTCAAGTGGAATTAGGAATTAGGTATTTGTTAAAGGCAGAAAAAAATTGAGTTTATGAATCAGTCTGGTTACGCTCATTTTTGTATCGACAGCTCTTTGTAATGTGTGTGTGTGTGTGTGTGTTTGTGTGTGTGATGTGAAGTGAGCTAGCACAATCTGATTGATTTTCCAGATACTCTGCTCTCTTAAGTCAAATCAGATATTTTTAAGAGGAATCTAGAGACCATATGGTCAAATTCATAGCTTTTCATCGTACCATCAAGTCCATGAACACTCACTGATCAAGCATCGCGCACACACACACACACTTACAGACAAACACTTACACATGCACTCGCGTGCGTGCACACGCACACACACACACTCACACAAACACTGGCTATAGCTTAATCCATCATAAATCTTTCCCTGATGAGAATACTTCCGTGTCCTCACAGGCATTTACATAAAGCCACTCCATCAAGCCAAGAGAGCAGAGCCAGTCTCTCTAAAGCTCTGCTCAGGGACAAAGGGTCAGAGGATCAGAGCTCAGGAGCAGACCCTCATCCCAAAGTCGCAGCCCCTTGACTCTCCATTAATGAGCCACCAGTGACTCTGTGTGTGTGTGTGTGTGTGTGTGTGTGTGTGTGTGTGTGTGTGGCCAAATGTGTTTCTCTAAATGGGGGTAAAATCAAAAACAGGCGGCACTCTCAAACAGTACTAACTCTCTCTCTCTCTCTCTCTCTCTCTCTCTCTCTCTCTCTTTTTTTTTCTCTCTCTCTGTCTCTCTGTCTCTTTCACTCTCTCTCTCTTTCACACTCTCTCTCTCTCTCTCTTTCTCTCTCTCTCTCCCCCTCTCCCCCAAAGCTCTGTTTAATGTGTCGTTGAATGGTGAAAAATCTTATGAGTGTAATGGTAATCAGGGTGCTTTGGCCCACTGTGACTCAGTCCTGTTGCCAGACTTGTCCTCTTTCATGGGCTAATAATCTCCTCTGGCCTCTGCCGACTGGAATGGATCATACACTATCTCTCAGCACATATGACTTAGTACTGGACCTCACAAATACAGTTTAGCTGACACTTTATCAGACACCGTCAATTGGCCACATAAGACTCTCTGGTACTTTAGTCCTTTAGAAAGCTAGCCAGACCCCTAATACTGGAATAAACCTGGGAGCTGTGTGTGTGTGTGTGTCTCCACTCTGTATGATGTTGTTGTTCATGTGTTACTCTTTTGTTTGCCATCATTTCAACGCAACACACAATGTACATCCTGCTTCAGTTTTAATCGATGTAAAAAATATGGACCAAATGCTTTTCCAGCTCACCGTTCTGTGAGTCAGGTCCTTGTTTTTGAGCAATTTTCCACTTTTCACGTCACCAGCCATCCCATTATAACCCTTATAAGGCCTAGTGGATGTTGGACTGAAGCAGTGCAGGTCTGTGACAGGCTATTAAGTGCACTGCACACCCTCTCCTATGACTGAGGTTTGTTACATCACTACAGAGTGGCTCTCAATTCACCCCTGCTCTGATTACCATGGTTACAGGGACAGGTCAAGGGGCACATGTGTAGAAAGACAGGTACTGGTGGTTGAATGAGGGATTTGTTGAGGAAGTGTGACATCCTTACATGAGACTGAAGAGAAATGGGGAAACAGGATCCCACGTGAGAGCTGAGAAGTGTGTATGTGTGTGTGTGTGTATGTGTGTCAGCAAGAGAGTGAGAGAGAGAGAGAGAGAGAGAGAGTGCATGACTATGTAGGCAAGTGTATTTATGTGTGTGTGTGTGTGTGTGTGTGTGTGTGTGTGTGTGTGTGTGTGAGTGGGTGGGTGTGTGTGCTTGTGTGTCTGTGTATGTGTGGGTGTGGATGTGAGTGGGCGGGTGAGTGTGTGTTTGTGTGTCTCTGTGTGTCTGTGTATGTGTATGTGTGTGTATGTGTGGTCTTGTGTACACCCTTTTAACTATAATCTGTTTCTCTGTCTGTGATCTGTAGGAGTGTGTGAACCCCTGCTGTAATGCCACCACGTGCACACTGAAAGAGGGCGCAGTGTGTGCTCACGGGCAGTGCTGTGAAGATTGTCAGGTATTTATGTGTCATCATCCCTTATTTTCCACACCCAGCATCACTGACCCACAAACAAAATCTCTCACTGCTCTTTTGTCTAACATACAAAAAAGAAACTTAGCTACTAGGAGAGACGACAACATATTTCAAATCATTGCACTGTGGTTGTTGTCAACATATGATATTACACTGTGATTGGATTGTGACTGTGTTATGCTTTCATGCGAATAATTTTATATCAGTTCAACCAAAATTTTCATATCAAAGTGTATTAACATCCCAAATGTTTAGTGCTATGATGACCATGGTAAAACAGTTTATAGGTAATGTAGTTCATTTTGTTCCGTACAAACGTCTACTTGGATTCCTTTTATGAATGCTGAATGACTATCAGAAAAATCTAGAGTACCTAATTGTTTTGCATGTGTGTGTGTGTGTGTGTGTGTGTGTAGCTGAAGCCAGCTGGCACACCTTGTCGTGACTCAAGTAACTCTTGCGACCTGCCTGAGTTTTGCACTGGTAGCAGCCCTCACTGTCCTGCCAACGTCTACCTCCATGACGGGCATGCTTGCCACAATGTGGATGGCCACTGCTACAACGGCATCTGCCAAACACACGAACAGCAGTGCATCACACTCTGGGGCCAAGGTGAGCATAGCTCCTCCTATAGGCCTGGAGTATCCCTCCAACATCTTGGCACTGACGTCAGTAAATGACCAATTTACCTGAAGACTTTACTGAATGTTTCACCGAAAGTTTTACTGGCTTAGATTGTTAAATAATCAAAAATTTGGGACATGGCAAGAGGGTAAAAGGCTCATAACTTTGTGATGAATATGAATAGTAATGCAGTCCTTGATTTTATTTATTATTTATACATTTTATAATATATATTTTCTTAGCGATGTGTAAAGTGAGAGACGGATCATGTGACCTGTCCTTTCTTTCTTAGGTGCTAAGCCAGCCCCCAGCATCTGCTTTGAGAGAGTCAACTCTGCAGGAGACCCGTACGGAAACTGTGGAAAAGACTCCAAAGGATCCTTCGCTAAATGTGAAGCACGGTGAGACAAGAATTTTGTCTCTCGCTCTTTTTTTTTTGGCTTCAACAGTGTTTTTCCACATCCTTTATCTTCTGATAAGAGGCAAACTCAGCCCAGAAAGATGTTGTGATATACTCTTATGGAACCAGACAGGGTTCACTGGGCTGCTCATTTGTGTTTAATTGTGCCTAGTTTGGCCAGTTTCACTTGACCAGACACAAAGTTCTCTCTCTATCTTTCTTTCTCCCTCCCTACCTCTCTCCCTCTCCACTCACACACGTTTGAACACACACACTTTCTCTGAGAAGAGCCACGTAAGCGTGAAAGAAAAACAAACTGACATCTAAAAAGAAGAATTAAAAAAAAAAAACAAGCTGCTATTGAAAAGCATCAGTCTTATTTGCATAACTAGGTAGCACTTATTGGGCATTTGCTTTAATTGTTTTTGGATCACAGCTGCATTAAATGTTTCACGGGTTGTGTCTTGATTGATGTAATTGCTTTAATGACAGAAGTGGATGGAATGGAAGCCCTGATTGCGGGTGTGTGCGCGCACACACACACACACACACACACACAAAGCCTCCCCAGTCTAGCCTGGTTTGTTTCAAGAAGACAGCAGTCAGACATGACTACAGACAACAGATAGCAAACAATGGCGTGAGAAAGTGGAATCTGAAGGCAGCAATTAGGCTGCGATTGAGAGGAATGTTCATTATTTGACTGAGCTGTTTGTTCTGTTCTATTGAAATCAAAAATGTTTGTTCAGAGACCAGCACGCTTTCCAACACAACTGCGACTGAATGCTAACGCTATCTCTGACGTGGCTGATATGAGATGCCAATGACAAACATAATGGCTCCTTATTTCCTTATCACGTCTGGCTCTAAAATGTGCTGTTAAATATGTGAGTTTTAGAATGGTGCATACACGCTGGAAGTAGTAACTTAGTGAAGTTGCTGAGCAGTGACTTCTGTCTGCAGAGTCATTATTCAGACTGCCATAGATGCCATATGTCAAGACATGACACCTCATTACAGCTGCTACAGTCATTTAACACCACAGATAATAATAATACCACTGAGGTAAATGAGTAATGAAGAATTCTCCAACATTCCCCAAAAAAGAGGCATTTGTGATATTAATGTATAGGAACCATTTTCTGTGATTGTGTGCTTTTTTTATTGTCTTAATTTGGCATTTTGTTAATATAGGCAGTACAGGTGGTTGATATAGAATACCGATTCCATACTAACTGTGTGTTATGATGTTTCATGTGCAATGACTCGTATCCAATGTTTTCTACAGAGATGCTAAATGTGGCAAGATCCAGTGTCAGGGCGGGGCTAATCGTCCTGTTATTGGCACTAACGCCGTCTCCATAGAAACCAACATCCCGCTGCAGGAGGGTGGGCGTATCCTGTGCCGTGGGACTCACGTTTACCTCGGGGATGACATGCCAGATCCCGGCCTCGTACTCGCTGGGACCAAGTGTGGAGATGGAATGGTTAGAAATTCTACTCATAGCCGCATGGATGGATGAATGGATGCATGGATGGATGGATGAATGGATGAATGGATGGATGGATGGATGGATGGATGGATGGATGGATGGATATATGGGCAGTTGGTTGGATGGCTGGATGGATGGAAGGATAGATATATGGGCAGTTGGTTGGATGGCTGGCTGGATGGATGGATGGATGGATGGACAGACAGAGGGATGAATGGATGGATGGCTAAAAGTGGAACTTCAAACCTGCCGAGACCTTCTTCCAATTAGTCTGCTGTTCTGAGATCACCACATTTGGAAGAGTGAATGGTGTGGGCTTGTTTATGATGATGATGATGATGATGTCAGTGAGCAGGACGTTGCCTGACTGGTGATTTGATCCAGCTGAGCTTGTTTAGAGAGAGATTCCATGAGCTGTACAAGACTGTTTGACTCTAATAAGAGGAAAGTATACCCTCACTGGTCCTCCAGTTACACTACACAGGGACAGTGGAACAAGCCAGGGAGAGAGGGTGACATCAGCACAATATTACTCAGATGTGGTTTTGTACAGCAATGTGTGTGTATGTATGTGTGTGTGTGTGTGTGTGTGTGTGTGTGTGTGTGTGTGTGTGTGTGTGTGTGTGTGCACGTGTCCAACAGACTGACCAGAGTCTGCTTTAAGTCAAGCTATCAAACACACCCTTTCACTATCATATTAGCTGTTTTTTTTTCCCCTCTTTCATCATGTTTGTCATCTGTTAACAGTGAGACTGCTGGCTTTATGCCCCCTCTTCCACTGCAGTTTATGGCTGGTTAGAGCTTGCTCTCTCATTACTAAATGTCATTACATTTGGGTGGAGGGTGTTGATGACAGAGCGTAGACCACAGCTGTTATTTTGTTTAAAAAGCTGTGTCAAAAGTCTTGGTCATAGTAATTTTTTTTTTTGTCAGAGTTTGATGTGGTAAAGTTCACTCGCACACGTGACCGTAACCACACACTCCATCAACCCGCTTTCTCTTCTCTTCTCTTCTCTTCTCTTCTCTTCTCTTCTCTTTTCTTCTCTCTTTCTCTCTCTCACTCTTAGATGTGTCTGAATCGACAGTGTCAAAACGTCAGTGTCTTCGGGGTTCATGAGTGTTCAGCAAAATGCAGTGGTCGTGGGGTAAGTAAAAGGCCGAATTTATCCTTCATTTCACCTGTACATTCTCTTATAAAACATTTCAGGGATATATAAACATCAAAATCACCTTCCTACAGGCATCTTAAAAGTACCTCATACTCTCTGCAGAATTCCACTGAAGTGCACCATTGGCATTCTAGCAGAACATCCCTTAATGTAGTCCGCACACGTGAGCTTCCCCAGTCATAACAATACATACTCATCAATCTCCACGACTCCTGAAAGGTCCAATCAATTAGATGTAATGGCTTCATTTATGTTCACGTTAAAGCGCTATTCATCATGGTTTGACTCAAAGCCAGTCGTCCTTGCGAGTGGAGAAATGTGACGACGGGGGAGTCTTGCTCAGCTGAAGCCCAGCAGACGGGGTACATTTCAGCCGTTAAACAGGCCGATGATGGAACTTGTATCAAATCTGTGGTTTTGGCGAAAGCGCACGGAAATGATGGAAAGAGTTTTGTCACACTCTTTTGGATTTGCCCTTTCTGAAGGTGATGATTTTTGACGGTGTAGTTGAAGTGCCGTAAATGTTTTAATCCGCTTTTTCTCTCTCTCTCTCTCTCTCTCTCTCTCTCTCTCTCTCTCTCCCAAAACATGAAAGGTGCCATTGAACTGAAAAATGAAAATGTTAAATTCTCCTTTCAGCCTGTCATATCTTTACTCTTTCAGAACCTTTGTCGCAATTGTTGAAGCTATTGTGCTTCATTGTTCCATTGTCAAAATAACAGAAGCAAAAGCCCAGTTCTCACTAAAACTGGTTACTCATTGAATCTTACACGGAACTTTAGGTCTGAAAGAGAAAACAACAGAGAAGCAGGTCAGGCCTAATCAAGATTTTCACAGTCTTTGTTCAGAGGGTGTTTTTGTGAATAGGAAGTGCCATTTCACAAGTAAAAGTCTTGAATCTTGAATCTTGAATCTTGAAGTTGGAGCTGTTTGCATACCAGTTCAGAGAACTAGACAAAGAGATAGAAGGAGAGAGATAAAGAGAGAGAGACAGACAGACAGACAGAGAGAGAGAGTTCTATGAATCTCTCTGCATCTCCAGATCAGGTCAACATGTTTCTGACCACAGAGGCCTAGAGTCACATCTGTTCCTCATTAGAGCACAGGGGAATCCTGCTGGATCCCACTGCTACCACCAAACAGACCTTTCTCTAGAGAACAGGGAGAAAAAAAGGCAGAGGAAAAGAGAAATGAAATCCGTGTGTGAGAGGGAGGAGAGGATGGTTGTTTTACGTTGTAAAAGACATGATATGTGGAAACAGACTGTCTGGTGTTAAGGAGGAGGTGTAGTTAGAGAGATACAGTATGTTTTTAGTTGAGACACGCTAACTTACGCAGCTGGCTCTGTTTGCCACAGCTAAAGGCACCACACAAACTTGAGGTACCGCTGGAATTTGTCCATCAGGTTTTTTGCAGCCTGGTAATATCATGCAGAGCAGAGTCAAAACTGCTTTATTGGAGTTTCTGTGGAATGTCTGATCAAAAACTGTAAGGTGTCATTTTTATTGTTGTTGCCAGAGCTCATATTTGAGCTGCATGAAGGGGTATCTCTGTTTATATTATTTACTATCGCTAGTTACTATATCATTAGTCACTATATGAACGCGTGTTCATACATGAATTTTGCATATAGAGACAGGATGAATTACATGTCAGTTGCATTCTGGTACAAAACCTTCAATAACCTTTTATAAAAACAATTAATATCATGCTGAGAGTCAATCTAACATTGATTTGGCGTGCTCTGTTCTCAGTACTCAGATGTCATTTGTCCCATGGTGCCGTAGTAAAGTACTGTGTTGTGTTTTGTGAGCAGGTCTGTAACAACAATAAGAACTGTCACTGTGAGGCCCACTGGGCCCCACCCTTCTGTGACAAGGCTGGGTTTGGAGGCAGTGTGGACAGTGGGCCAATGAGGCTAGCAGGTGAAGTGTGTGTGTGTATGTGTGTGTGTGTGTGTGTGCACATGTGTGTGTGTGCACATGTGTGTGTGTGTGTGGCTTCTTGGTTCTGAAGGATGTCACAGAGAGAGAGAGAGAGGAGAGGTTGTGTCTGTGTGTGCACATCTTGCTAATCTGTATGTATATGTGTGTGTGTGTGTCTCATATATCTATGCATCCGTGTGTGCATATGTGCATGTGTGTCTCATATATCTGTATATTTACACACAGACAATGGCAGTGTATTGGTGGGGATCTTGGTAGCCTTCCTGTGTCTAATATGCGTTGGCATCATCATCTGCCTAAAGAGGAAGACTCTGATTGGTCTTCTCTTCAATAACAAGAAAAACAGCATTGAGAAGCTGAGGTAATGCTCCCCACCCCCAATATGCAAAGGGACTTAATGTGTACTGCACTCTTCCCTCTGTTTCTAATGAGCCAAGTGTTCTGGACTTCAGAGTGGGTACAAAGAGCCAACGATAATTGCATTTGTCAAAAGTTTTATATTGATTGTGATATTTCATATAAGGAGACGATACAGTTCTTTTAAAGATGGATCATTAAGAGCTAAATTGCGTATTGAATAACATAATTGCTTGTAAGTATGATTTATTCTCAGATGGTATCAGGCCTCGGATAATAGGATCTGTCATTGAGGAGTTTTAATTTAATTTGGTTCCATGTATTCCCGTCAGAGAGTCTAAAGATTATTGATTAAGATCAATATTAAGAGTTGAGAGTGGTATGAAGTGATATCAGTTATGATAAAAAGATAGATTTGTATTCTGAATGTTGTGTCCTTGTGTTATGGTCCAGGTCTATGGAGCCAAATCGGCCAAAGAGCCCAAAACGCCCTCACCCAGTGTGCAGAGGTTCCCCATCACGCCAGACCCCAGCAAAACCACAGAGCTCCAGCATATACAAGGTGTGTGCGTGTTCATGTTAGAGAGAGAGAGAGACACTGTGTCTCTATGTCTATTATTGCATTTTTTGTCCTTCTTAACATCTTACACACTTCCAAACACACACTAATGTCTGCATAAAATCACAGGCACTTCCCAAGCCTTATTAAAATCAGAACAAGCATCTACGCTCTTTGAGAAATAACATACAAATGAGGGAGGGTACCAAAAAAAACCCCATCACACTACTCCAAAGTCATTTGTTTCAGTGAAGTTTGGTTTGTTAGCTGAATAATTGGGGTGCCAGCAATTTCAGTGCCCAGGGAATATTGATGAGGATCCATTGTAGCGGAGAAAGCTGCTTGAACTTCAAATGAGCAGAAAGTGGAGTTTTATAAAAGAGCCCTGAAGCCGACGGTACTGCTACACACTCCACAGGACGTCTTTACGCTTGTCGAGGGGAAGTGGAACTGATGGATTGAATTGCAGGAGGGTAATTGGAGAGTGAGTGCTGTGTGTGTGTGTGAGAGAGAGAGAGAGAGAGAAGCAGAGAAAGAAAGAGAGAGAGGGAGAGAGAAGGAGAGAGAGAAGCAGATGGCCTTTGATAACCCCTAGCAGAAAAGAGGGATAACTCCAAATGTCTAACGTTACACCGTTGTACAAATCTCCAGTAAAATTCACACAGAGCTCTACAGGTCTGTAAGGAAATAAATGGACATGTTCTAACAATACAATACATCTCATTGTTGGACGATATAAAATATAGCACATATATTAAAAACACGTTTTATGTTCATTTATAATTATTAGATCACCCCAAGGACCCGTTAGATGAGAAGAGACCTGATATGTCACCATCACACACACACACACACACACATACAGATTGTTCCTCCAGCACAACCAGTTCTGTGAAAACAGCCACTTCCTTTATCATCTAATAAACTGTAAGCTGAAGCCAGGTCACTGAATTGTCCTTAAAAGACTTGGACGGTGTCCACTGGACCCCGAGACTGGATCCTGTTGCCCGCGGTGACCCACACGTTTAACCCAGCACAAACAAGTATACAATTAATCAAATTGCATTTGTACTTATGAACATATGTAAAAAAGTAAAATAAAATAAGCCCAAAAACAATAATAAAAAATCTATAGTGTGGATGTCACACTCAGTCATGCTAAGAATTTGTCCAGTATAATGGAAATGAATCATATTGTTTCAGACACTGAGTAAAACCGCGTAAAACAGTCTCAGACCCGGAACAGAGAATGCGCTTCTCACAACACAAACGATTCAAAATGTGACAAGTTCCCGTTAGCTGCCAAAGCACCATCTATTAATCTTATCTGGAGATCCGCAGGTCTTTTCATCACAAGGAATTTATAAAACTGAGAGAAGGAGTGAAAGGAGAGAAAGAATGAGAGAGAGAGGGAACACTCATCTTGCTGCCCGTTTAGAGAATGATCTGATGGAGTGTTTTAATGGCACACACTCCAAACCAAGCTGTTTTACATTAAGGGTGTGTGTGTGTGTGTGAATGAGGGTGTGTATGAGAGTGAGTGAGTGTGTGTGTGTGTGTGTGTGTGTGCGTGCGTGTGTGTGTGTGTGTGTGTCTGTGTGTGTGTGTATGTGTGCATGTGTGTGCACGTATGTGTGTGCGTGTGTGTGTGTGGGTGAGTGAGTGAGAGTGTGTGTGTGGGTGAGTGAGTGAGTGTGTGTGTCATTGTCTGGTTCTCATCATGTAAAGGCAGTCAGTGTAGAGAGAATGTAAGGCCTGTCTGATGTTCACCACTGAGTGCAGGTGAGGTCATCTTCTACGGGTGATGAGCTGTCTGTTTTAGATACACAGACACACACACAAGCCTGCACACACACACACACACACACACACACACACACACTGCTGACCTGTAGGCCATTGACCCCTGTCTAGAAGTTAGTGCTTTGAGAACCTAAGAGAAGTATGCACATGTATATATATGTGTGTGTGTTTGTGTGTGTGTTTGTGTGAGTGTGTGTGTGTGTGTGTGTGTGTGTGTGTGTGTGTGTGTCTGTGTGCATTTCTATTAAGTCTTGGCTTGCCCTCTAAGAGGCATCCTTCACTGTCTCAGTTTTATGACAGTTTTATATGTATTTGGTTTGAAATCTGAAGTGTGATGTAACAGTCTGCAGATGTAATTGGTATTATAGACCTAACTGATATGTCTGACCATGAGTACGATCTAGAGCAGGTCTCGTCTAATGGATCATACCCTCTCTATCTTCACTTTAATAATCATACAATGAGAAATCAATGTAGTTACTATAGATTTTAACTCTTGTTTCACAGCCCAAAAAATTGTTTCAATGAAACACATTCAAAACAACCTTAAGTAAATGAAGCACTCTCTCTCTCTCTTTCTCTCTCTCTCTTTCTCTCTTTCTCTCTCTCTCTTTCTCTCTCTCTCTTTCTCTCTCCCCCCAGCCACAGCCTCCTCACCTGGCACCTGAGTCAGTGCTGCCCTCATATAGCCTGCGGAGGTTGCCCCAGTGCCCATCCGGGCATCTTGCCATGTCCTTGGCCCTGTCTCCACCAGCCCCACCCCCTCACAGGGTGCCCCCAGCCCCCCACCCACACTCCCCACACAGAGGGGCTTCATTCCGCGGACTAACCTGCCAGAACCCAGCCAGAATGGTCATGGTGAGAGTCTGTGTGTGCGTTTGTGTTTTTCTTTGCGTGTGTGTGTGTGTGTGTGCACTTGGGTTTATCTCACACTCACTCTGTCTTCACAGCAATGAAAGATCTGACTATTATTACAACTCTCTATGCTATACAGTAGAGCACAGATTTGCAGAGCAGGGAGAAATCATTTTCGTTAACTTTATTGTTTAATAAGTGCGGTTTGAAGGAGCCTCTTTTCATGAGACCTCTGTGTTGTTTAAAGGATCAGTATGCACAGTGACAGTTACACATTGTCCAATAAAAACTCAGGGCCAGGTCAACCAATAGGAGAAGAGAGTTTACTGCAGTGTGGTGCAGTGTGAAGGGCCATGAACATAATGAGAATAGGGGCAAAGTAGCATCCTGCTGAAAGGAATCCTCCTGAAATTAAATTAGTATGATAAAGTAACCCAATCAAACAGCACAGCTACCTTTTACGGCTCTTTAACACAGTTTGGTTGAAGCAAAAAGGAATTAGTTTGATCCAGGTTCACATAGTTTGAACATTTTTAATGTAAACATTCATCTCAGAAAATATTTCAGCTTCAGTTATCCATGCAATAGCATTTCTATTCAAATAAGCATATCCTTTTACTGGCATCCTACTTCAAAAAGTTACTTTTGAACCAAGAATAGCTGTTTAACACCAAACATTTTATAACTTGGACTCTTGTCTGGCAGTGTATTTTATGTTGAAATATAGCATAAGCTGCAGTATGCATTTGGGGTAATTATTTAAGAGCTTTGAGAGCTCCGTATCTCTGTATCTATGCCAAAGTCGAGGCATTTCCTCTGTATTCTCTCGACCATTTTGTCACACGTACGCATCATCAGCAATGTGTCAGCGCAACATTGATAATTTCTACATGGTAACATACACATATGCAAGAAAAAAAAAAAAAAAAGAAGAGTGTGTTGGCTGTGTTTCTTTAGCTGGCTGGTGTTCATCAGGAAATCATGTTTTCCCCTTCAAAGTGTTCCAAGTCTGCAGGTTCACTTCAGGGCACAAATGGTCTGACCCTCTCCGCACAAGTGTGGGTGAAACCGCTAACATACCAGCGTAAGGCTAATTAGCGCTGTGTTTAAGCTCTAATGAGATCAAGAAGGGTCACCCCACTAAGCTGCAAGAAAATAACGGATCTTAAAAATAAAAAAAAAAAGGCTAATGAGGAAAAGGAAGACAGATATTAAGGACACTTGGGGTCATGACAGTAGAGTCATTATAGTAATAGAGACAGGAGTGGGCCCAAAGGAAATAACATTGCAGATTTTTATGACTAATGGTTATTATACCACAGGCCCGCTTCAGTTGTCTAGAGCATTATGGTGGCAGCAGTGCTATTTATCTGTTAAATCATATTTATAAAGCCCATGACCAGCAAGAGTTTTAATTTCGGTTTACTGGAATTACAGGAACTTTGGGACTGTTTGTTTCAGAGCTGTTTCAGTTGGGGAGAGGACTTGTGCTGAGAAAATGTGACTTACCGTGACCGCCGTAATCCTAATTTAAGTTTTATTACCTTCTTTTAAGATCTGTTAAAACTGCATTTTCTTATCTTATGAAGTCAGGTAATTGTTGTCTTTTTTTATGAGAGCTACCTGGAAAAGGGAGATAGAGAGAAAGAAAGCAGAGAGCAGACAGCTTGCGGCGTCAGCCAGAGCAGGTTTTGGCTGCCTTGCTCCTTTGCTCAAAGGCATTGTCCCTCACTTGGAGGTTAAAACTAGCTTCTCTTTTAATCCAGGAATGGGTACAGCTCTTATTTTACTACGAACTACTTGCATAAGCATCACTGCAAAATTCAAACCAGTAGGACATCCCTTTAAACATCCATACACGTTTTCTTATCTTCCCGGGCGACCTGACTGCTTTCCATTCCTGCAGCCGATTCAGGATTTTCTCATTAAACTATCCTGACAATGACTCATGACAAACAAGCCCTGGTTATTGCTCTTGTTGACTGGATTCACTAACACATGTGTCTAAGTCATGGCTGGAGAAAATCATTCACACTTGCCTTGCAAAACAGAGAGAGAGAAAAGCACCATTTCTCCCAGCTGTCTTTCCTCATAAAAATGTATTGAATCAACGTGATCTCAGTTATCAACGTTCAGCTGGCAGTGAAGAAGCAGCTGGTTGTTAAGACTGGAGAAAAAACACACACTCATGTCAAATTTCAGTGATCCATACAGCCTGAAGTGGCAGCAAAACTGAAAAAACATTGATAGTCATGAAGAAAAAAACTTGAAGTGTTTTGTTCAAAAACTCTGAAATAGAACTTGAAGACACAGTAGCTGGTATAGGCTGAATCTGGAGTATCCAAGCAGACACATCAGAAATCATTGTCAATACATAAAAAGGAAGGTGTGGACATGCTTGTCTGTAAGCATTCGATACGCACTGGAGACGATGTGAGTATGGGCTTTTCTGTTAACAGTGAATGACAAGAGGATGGTTAGTTAGATATAGAGCAGGATGGTAAAAGTCATTTTCCTGTTGAGGGTTGGTGTTGTGGAGAATATGGTCTCTTGATATCAAATGACATCAGTCTGATCGTCTTGGCTTTTTCATTTGCCAACACTCATGTGAGACCGTTCATTTCTTGGGAGTCTGACAATGTCTTTTACTTGAAGAATTTCTCAAGTTGTTATAATCATCCTCAGATGTTTTCAAACTAAAAATGAAAAAAAAAAAATTAAAAATAGGACGCTGTCTTGAGCAATAATCTATGTCACTTGACAAATTGCAAAAAGGGGGCTTAGAGAAGAATCTAATCCACTGAAAGGAAAAAAAAACACACACACCCTCTGAAAGGGAGAGCCAGGATTCAGACTGTGAAATCGTGTTTGAAGCCTGCTTTGCACTTCTCTATGGGGGGGACGGGGGATATAGATGGGGGGGGGTCTCTCCAGTAGATGATGTTGGAAAGAGTTCCTTCTCCTGTCTCAGAGTGAATGGAGAACAGATGTAGAGAACGGTAGGTAGCAGGCGGATATCATTACCTCATCCGCCCCATAGCCGCTTTTAGGAACACATGATGCGCCTTCATCACATGTCTGCAAGGGAGGGTTGTCGTGGCAACTATGGAACGCAGGGCGGAACCTTGGATGGGTACTGGTCTGTTATACTGGTCTTTAACGCCCCCTAGTGGATGGTGAAAGGCAAGCATTTTGAGTATAGTGCAGAGAGCAGTCCCACTCCATGCTCCAAATTTGTTTCTGTTCACTGCATGAAGCACTCTGTACTACAGGGATGTTACAGTTTCGGATGCAACTTGTTTAGTGGTTGTTGATTCAATTTAATTAATTTTCAATTTAGCAATCTTAAAAATGCCTTGAAACTCAGTTTTAGACCCTAAACATAAGAATTTTGTATGTTCATCACAGCTACTGCCTTGTGCAGAAACATTTGTGTCTCTTAAAATTATGTGCAAGGCACTTTGGGACTTGACTTTGCAGTCTAACTATGTTTCCATATCTCTTACAGGAGCTGGAGAAGCCCAGTCCCCCCCAAAAGCCTTTGCCCGCTGACCCACTGGGCAAGAGCGCTCGTCTAATGCGAAGCCCCACGGCAGTGCGTCTCCCTGTACCCATCCCCATGCCAGGGCACCCACGACCAGTGCCATCTGTCCCCCTGCCCGCCAGGCAAGTAGCCCGAGACGTTAATAACACTGTCCGTTCAAAGAGTACACCAGCTATTCCTCCACTGAACACCTGCGACACGTCACTATGGAAGTTGTTCTACAAAACTTCCAAACTGTATCGTTACTCAGTTACTTGATGCTGTGCTTTTCTGATTGACAGGCCACTTCCCAAGCAGCCTCCCACACTGCCAAAGCCTCAGATGCTATCAGGAGTGAGGTACAGCAGCTGAGGTTGTGCTGGAGGGGATGCCCCTGGAGTTAAGAAGATTCCTTTTTTTGCACTATGAAACTCTGTAGACCTTACGGCATGGTGTCCCTGAGTCCTGAAAAACCGAGGGGCGTTTTTTCGTGACACCCCCACCCCCACCCCCCGTGGTGCTCTGCCTTCGAATGGTGCTAAGAGTGCAAACTCAGGGTTCATGTCACAGTTATTTATGATTTTTTGAAAGAAATCTGTATTTATTTCAACACGGTGCACTGTGCTAGACACTTTCCATTTGTAGCAATTTTAATCTGCCCATATTTTGTCAATAATGTTGTTTGAGAAAAAAGAAGTGATGAGGATTTCTCTTCCATTGCACCATGTTTTGAAGAAGAGTGAAAAAGGAGAAAAAATGGACTATCTGTGAAGATGAACAGCCTGTAAAGTCAGTGCCGTGTCCATGTAAACTGGACTGTGACCAGATTAGCAGAAGGGAAGTTTTGTTTTGAGTCAAAAACTTTGCTTTAGACAAACTTACATAGCAAACAAGTCAGATTTGATCATTCATGGGTCAGAACCCATAACACAAGGACTCATAGCACGAGGGATTAAGGAAGATTATGGAAAAAAAATGACATGAACAGAAGAAAAAGCCTGAGAAACGCCAAGTATTGGTTCCATCGAAACATGCACTGTGTCGTCCATCATTAAATATGCATCATAAAATCATGACTCAGTACTTCAAAGTTTGATATAAATGTTTGTACGCAATCCTATGTTTTTTTTTCTTTTTTTTAATTCTTTATAGTCTGTGTGTGTTTTGAAATTTGAAAAGTCTATGTGAGAGGCAACATCAGACAAATTCAATCCTGTGTTATTCATTGTTGTACTGTTGTACTTAGAAAAATGTATTTTATTTTTGAGCCATGTTACAATAGGCTTGCAGTGCGTTTAAAGTTTATGACTGCTAGCTATTTGTCAAGCCATGGAATTACGGAGGGAAGTTTATCAGATTTGTTCGGTCCCAGAGTATATTAACCTTACCTTTAAAAATTCAGTCATGGCCCCAAATACAGTCCACAAGTCAAAAGATATATTTGAAGAGGACTAATGTTAATGAGCATTTGAAATGGTGCCACTACGATTGAAATGAGGCAAATGAAACACCACTGAGTAAACCAGTTCATTTAAAAGTCATTAGGGGTGATAAACATGAAAAGTAGCTGTAAGGCAGACACATAATTCAGTGCAGTGTGGATTCCTCCCAGTGAGATGCTGAATACAGAAAGTGTGAACGCATATTCTGTCTAGGGTCATATGATAACACTTCTGACACCAGCCTATCAGCAGAGGAAAAGTGTCAACTAGTACAGCTGTCAAAATAATCTGATTTGATGTACATTTCAAAGTTGTTCCAGGGTAAAGTGAAGTAACTATTTTGCTGTTCTCTGTCAAATTCAGGAACCTGTCTGAGGTTCTCTGCCACATTCAGGAACTTGTCTGAGATTAACAACTGACCCTACAGCGTATTTGCATTGGTGAACGGGGATGACTTAAAATAGCATTTCCCATTAAATTTCTCCCTGCAATCCTACAAAAGTTATACAAATGATGCGGGGAAAATGTACTATTTCTTAGGACGGACAAGAGTCAAGGCAAACAGATGAAAAGACTTGAGCTAAATCAACAGTTTGAAAATACTAGCAGAGGACTTACTTGCATATGGCAATACCTCCTGAAAGAAAATGAAAGTGCAGAGCTGGGATAAGGAATAAGACTTAAGACAAAACCTGACTTCTGTGAAATCGGACAGACTTGTCCCATTGTGGTGCACACATACAAGTTCATTTACTTGTTGCATATGGTTTTTTGTTGTTGTTGTTGTTGTTTGTTTGTTTTTGTTTTTAGCCAACAACACATATTGCCTCTGAGCCAGCAAATCCCTGAAACTTGAGTCTGGGCTGTCTGTAGCCACATACTGTACACACCATAATTGTCTCGCTGTGCCATCAATTTAATGTGTTTACTGGGATTACTGGTTAAACTGGTGAAACTGATACATCTACAGTCACAAATGAGTGTCAATAATGAACTTCTGATTCATCCTCCATGCCCATTCAAGCTGTAGTTCTTGTTATTAATTTGCTTTATTTTCTATTTTTCACATTTTACAGTATTCAAGTTTTAACTCGAGTTTAATACACACAAACACGCATACAGAAGACATAAATCTAGACTGAAAATACAGTTACAATATTCATGGTACTCTAGTTTAACTTCTTTTGCTTGTTTATCTGAAAGACATTTCTTGTGTAATTCATTTGTGGTCGTTTTGTATCCATCCATATTAATCCATATTCCTCTTTGCTCTATGGTATCTTATAATGTTCTTTTTGTTCCTTGACTGTGTTACAGGTGAACACAAGGCTTTTTTGTATAACAAATCTTTCATAAGTCAACATGTGAATAAAAGGGAGAAAAATGCCTGGTGTCGATGTCCGTGTACAGGTTTTGAATTCACAGATTATAGAACAGTATTAGTAAAGTTGTTTATGAAAATCATCTTTGTCTGTCTCCTTTTAGTAGGGAATATTTTCTGAACAGAGAGATGATAGTCTGAAACAAACACACACATACACACACACACCAGTTTTCATCATATTTGATCTTTAAAACATTTCTTAATTTCATTCTAATCAATGTATATAGCACATGATTACCTTTTGCTCAAAAGCTTTGGCCGTCTACAGCATTTGACCCAAACTGAAATATAAGTAGGAAGCATTAACCAAGCACTTATGACTAAGATGCAGTTTTATATTTTTGATGATGGCATTTGGCATGTTTATCTCTCTTAAGTATCGCTGAGTCTCTTTAGTCATAGCAATGCCAGGATGCAGCGTACATTACCTCATCTGTGATGTGGAGATTTGTTCTACTTCCCAACAGCAGTTTGACCAGTTCCTCATGGTCCCTCAAAACGGCAACCTCAAAAAGATTCAAAACTTCTCACTCGGAGCACTTCCCACAACCAGATTTTTGAAACATTCATACATCTGAAAACAGTTGCATCCCCATGTTCATCCTAATTAACAGGGGTCAAGAGAGATCCACACACAAAAATGGCATGAAAACATTACATCTGTATTAAGAACAAAAACAATAGCAATATCATTGTCATTCAAAGCTGGTTATTGTGTGAGAAATTCTTTTGACTTACTTTTTGACATACAGAGAGTGTACTTGTGAGCTCTCTGAGTATATATGACAATTTATATCTGCTGAATCCTTTACGCTGTGTCTTTCCGTCTCTGTCCCATGTGTTGGCGTCCACTCCAGCAATGATGAGCAGGGAGGTGACGGTTCCCTGTGAGAGCGGACACTCTCATAAGAGGCGTCCAGTGTATGATACCGTCCGTTACCTCCACCTGTGGGACAGGGCAAACAAACCAAACAGGCTTCCTGTGTTTATGACAAAGCTTAGGGATTTCACCTAGTGCAAAGACAACAAGTGTTCTGGAATTCAGTTTCTGAGAATTGTACCAGCATCGTTATTTTTTTAATCTTGTTGATACGACTGAAAAAAAAAATCTCATTCAACTAGAAATCAACCATTTGAGAAATATAATTGGAAAGGGGGACTGTGTTCTCAGTAGAGATATGCAAAACAGACAAGATTCAACATTTGTGGAGTAGTTCAATTTCTGAGCACAAACTTGACATGAGAAAATGGCTTTGAGCTGCTACAGGACTGAATGATGAGAGCTGAGTGAGGCGGCAGTGCCATACGGTGCTGGTCACACTGCCTCTGGTGCTGGGCTCACCTCACAACCATCTTGGATCGAGTGTTGAATGACAGGCACATGCCCTCCGTCTGTGACCCAGTGACGGGTAATGCAGCCAGGCCAGTGTCTGGAGCTCCATCAGGACCCACACTGCCGCAGGCACTTCACTTATTCAAACACCCAAAGAAGCAGGCCAGCATCAGACTAACACACACACATACACACACATTAGTAGTCATCAGACAGGCTACATTATGTACAGAAATTGGTTCCAAATATGAATGAAGGGGCATTTTTTCAAGTCCTCAGAAGATCGTCCTCACCTGTGCTTGCTGCCTCTGTTCTTCATCTTAACATCTGCTCCATATTGAACTAACATGTGAACCACACTATAACAGAGCACTGTATCAACACTAACAGATGAGTATCGTGGCCACTATGAAATGTTTTTCCCTTTATGCGATTGTCTAATAACATTTTATACAGTTACAGGATGGTTTTTTAACAGATACGATATGATCTGATTTCAGCTGTAGGTATTAGCTGTAAACAACTTAGGATTTTAGAGCTTGAGAGAGCTAACATCATTAGTATTCACCCATGAGCAGCATAAACATGCAAATACAGAGCACAACTGCCATAGATGGTGATCAGGGGTTCTTTTTTGTCTTTTTTGCCTGGGAAACCACTTCAACCCAAATTATTTACCCCGAACACTCCCTAAAGATTTGAACTAAGTGAAAACAATCTGAAGCTGATGTTTCCATCACAATCTCACAAACTCCCTGCAATCCTGCCAAATACCCCTCACCGAAGACCCCTGATGTAGATATATAACAACAGGGTTAGAATCTATTTAAGCATTTCACATTTGCTCAGTTCATGACTGTTGTATTCTTAGAGTAAGTATGAGTTGTGTTCTGTTAGTGGTATGTATTTATAAAAGAAAGGATACACTACGGACACAACAAATTTTCAAGTATTACCTTGTATACATCTCAGTGCATGACAATCAGTTGTTTATTTTGAACTTGAGTCCCTCAAACTGTTGTAGAGATGTAAGCATAACTGATCATGAGTAGGTAAACTCTGCCCCCTAGCTTCTGATCTGAGAACATGAACAATGCTTGGCTTATGATAGCTTAGGTCAAACTACGGACTGCGGACTGACGCCAAGGAAACTGCCAGGTCCCCGCTCTCTTGACTGAACTTCCTGCTTTGAAAATAGTGACATTTTATTTACGATTCTAGAATGTTAAGCGCTCCCGCCCCCATGAACTTGCTTAACATTCTAGAATCTTGAATAAAATGTTGCTATTTTCACCTGGCAAGTGACAGAAGCACCGAGCATAATTTGACTGGCGCAGCACAGGCCTTTCTATAAGGACAGACAGTGCCTGGATCCTGTCTTCACCCAGACCCAGTTAACTCTTTTTCATCATTCATCATCACAGCTGTATGCAGGTTCTTCCCATTAATAGGCTCCCCTAAAAAGTTACAACAACTACAGGTTTTGGTCAATGCACCACATATTCTGAGTACAGGCCTGTAACAAATCAATATAAAACCTCATGTTTTGTATTGATTTGTTACATGCAGTGTTACATGCAGTGTTACAATCATGTTTTTTTGAAAATACTTACACATTAGTATTAGTTACTCATTACTTTGTACACAGCGTTTATTAAAGTTGTCAAGCTCATATTTGTATTAAAGTTCTAAGAAAGAATTCTATAAGTGTGTTTTTTGAGAAGTACTTAAACTAATGTTTGCCCATTCCTTTTCCAGAGGTGATCGAGATAACTCCTTATGCATGAATGGTGTTGTAGCCATGCTTTCTGGAATCTTCCTCCTCTAGAGCGAAGAATGTCCAGATGTGTGGAGGATCAGAGCAAAACTTTCTCCCCTTAGAGCCCCAGGACAGCTCAACACTGTGATGAGTGACTGATCTGACACACTGAGTCTCAGGTACAGAGATCCCACCCTGGCCTGGGAACAGCATGGAGGTTTGGAGTCAGATTATATGAATGTTGTTGTACTGACAGAGGCACTGAAAACCAGGGCAGCAGTTAAAGTGAAATAATTACATTACAGGTTACACTATTATAAATATTGCCACATATAAGATTTTGTTTTGGTGGTATCACAGATCCCTTCTTCGTTTCCCTATCTCCTATCTCTTTACATCGTAACAGGACACACCGCTGGTATATGAAACCTTGGGGCTAAACTGCTTGTTGGGAGCGAAAACAGACATTGTGTTACATTCCTTTATCAAATAATGAATTTGACCTGTGCTTCCTGCATTCTTCACTCATCTGGAATATGTGAAACATGATGAAAGTAACACGGCTTAATGGTTACGGTGCTATTGTTCAGAGTATAACCATAGATATCAGTCTTGTTATTTGAGACCAAACCATTCAGTGATTGACCTATTAATAGACAGGGACCTTTTCCCGTGTGATAATATAGCAGGTTAGCATCCAAAAGCTGTTAATAAACAGAGCATTTATAACTACTGAAAGCTGTTTAACTAGTGCAGGTTTATTGAATGTGTTATTACACTGTGCAAGCGGAGATCTGTACAAAAGAGAAGTGAATTAATTATTAATCCTACATTTAAGCCTGTTTTTAAATTAAACTTTCTTCTCTTCGGGTCTGAGTAATATGTAATATTTACCACCACACAGTATTCGTGCTCGTCACATTCCATCAAACAAGAAATAACTAAATAGTGTAAAAGCAGGTCAAAAGTGAGAGCAGAGAGCCATGTTACTAGAGTTCTCCATGGACAGTTCAGGGAATTATAAAGTGCCTCTTATTTCTCCGCTTTATGTTTTTCTAACAGTCCTGCTCTGCATTGTCCATTGATCCCTGTTGGTTGTTGCTATAGGAGCATGTGTCCAGTGGGCTGTGTGTGGGTAAACTTTCACTCACTGTTTCTGGAGACCCGGGACCACACACACTGAAACACTGAGCGTTTGGCGTTTGCATAGTATCCTACTTTTGAATCAACGTATTGACAAAACACGTGATACATCGTTAGGTTATCTATTGCACTCAAGTGTATCCAGCCGCTCACTTCTCCTGTAATGAGATTAGGTGACCACATGATCAGCCTGTGCTTCCTAAAGTCACTGGCAGCTCACGAAAGAAATAACATCGCCGAACCACGTGTATCTGCGAAGGACGCAACTGATATATTCCTGCAGTTACTGGGGGGAAAAGTAATATACGACAACACTGGAATCCTGGGAGTATGTAACTCACGAATTTAATAAGTGCGTGTTTTTCGTTCGATGTTTTCATTTTTACCTTTTTAATTTTTCTTGTTTGGCTCTACACGCACCGGTGGGAGTGGTCCTTGGGATCCTGTGCTCGACAAATCTCTCAACTTTGATTCAACCACTTTTTTCATGCGTTTGTCACACGTAAGTGATTCAGCCCAGGAGCAGATTTAGGATTTTATCGCTATGGCGGGCACTACGTTGTCGGAAGACAATTTCGTGGAGCAAGAACTGTGCTCTCAGTTAGACGAAGTATCTGATGAGGTTTTTGGATTTGGGGATGACCTCGAACTTAACCAATTCGATGGGCTGCCATACTCGTCTCGATATTACAAACTTTTAAAAGAGAGAAAAACCCTACCTGTCTGGAAAGTTAGGAGTGAATTTATGAAAGCTTTGGATGAAAATCAGTTTATCATCATCTCTGGAACGGTAAAATCTGGGAAAAGTACTCAGGTGAGATTTTAATTGCACGTGAAAGGCGCCACACTGAATGCGAATTATTAAAGCGCACAGGCCGCATTATCATTGGTTGTTTTGTATTAAAATATCTTTGCATAATAGTGGACAGTAACGTCCAGGTTTTGTTTACATTTGATAGAGTCCAGAATTCATAACAAGAACTTTCTGTGTCCTGTTGTCGTCTTAAAAATATATCATGAAGATGACTTGTAGAGTTGGCACTGTCGTCTTGGCGGAGGTAGTCGGATAGTCTAAACCTCTGTGAAAGAGTTTCAATGAAGCAAAACTTTCAGGCAGTTAATGTGAGATACTGAAGCTTGCCTAAATATAGGACCTGGGAACTTAATACTGGAATGCTGTGAGCTACTTTCCAGAGACTCCGTTAGCCTGCAGAGCTATGCATGTGCACAAGGTAAAAATTGTAACAGTTGAACCTGGACAGCGTGAAACATGCCGTCATTATCATATCTAGCGTCATTGTTACCCAAGATCTGCAGGTATGCTGGTTATTTAATCCAATTAAATGTGCCAATTTATAGTCCACGTTTAAACTCCTACCCAGCTGCCACCTCGGGTCATTTGGGTTGACAGGGCGGCTGAATACTGAGGCTCGTTGATTTGATCACAGTTTTCTGGGTCAGACAGAACTTAATTTCTTTTCCCTGCCATCAAATCATTGTGTTCATGGGAGTTTTGAAACAGACTGTGTCTTTTTTCGCTGTAATAGGGAAATCTTTTTTTTTTTTTTTTAGCCCTAGTACAGAATAGACGACTATAACAATTTTGTTGCTTTTCTTGCCAACCACATATTGCCTTTTGCAATGAGAAGATGTGGAAGTTTTGCTTTGTTGCAGCTCGGTTTGGCTGTAGGCTAAAATTTAAATTCGCAAAACTTATTGCACTGTTGAAATACGTCCCGCATGCAAGATTGGGATATCTATCCATTAACAGTCATGTAGACCTGTCAGACAAATACCAGACAGGGGGTTAAGGGCTGTCCCCCAGCCGTGGCGTGTCCCAGATAACCCTGGTCTGTGAATGAACAGTCTGAAAACAGCAGATACTGTTGTGTATCCTCCTGTTTGATTGGCTGGACTTTCACAAGCCTGACAGCCAGCCTGCACAAAAGGTCCAGCTGTTGCTACGCACAGGATGTAGGTCTTAAGCGCTTACCGCTGGTAAGCGCTTATCCACTGGAGCCGTCTTCTGCCACTAAAGCAATTTTCCATCACGACTACAGACACAAATAGCCTGTTTCTCTAATTATATCCAAATTGTCACGCCATTTTTGTCATCTTCTTGTACAAACATGCAACAAAATATCAATTACTTCAAGAAGAGAAAATTGTTTTAGCAATTTAGAAACATAACTATGTGAACGCCTTTTTCTTCCCTGAAAATCTGCTGCTACATCATAATATAATGTTGTATGCTCCATTTGCATTGTTCTCAGAATATAAGTTAACCATAGATTGCAGCTCGCATTCACAGCATAGAGTTCTCCAACCGTCGTCAGAGCACCATGGGAAGTATAGATGTATTTAAGAGCTCTTGTGGGTCTGGATAAACATAATTCTCCTCAAAGAAAGAAAAACATGTTTTGAAATGTATTCGAAACATTTTTCAGTCTGTCAAATGGTGCGTTGTGACTCCGATAGCTGTCTATGCAGCTGATCTGGTGTCAGTCTGTGGACGTCAGATTCATTTTCACGTGTTGTTGAGTAAATGCTAAAGCATCCATGTTGTTGTGCAGATCCCGCAGTGGTGTGCAGAGTTCTGCCTGGCTGAGCAGTACAGACACGGCATGGTAGTGTGTACTCAGATCCTCCGCCAGCAGGCAGTGGATCTGGCACTGCGTGTGGCAGACGAGATGGACGTGAACATCGGCCATGAAGTGGGCTATAGCATCCCTCTGGAAACATGCTGCTCCAGCGACACTGTTCTCAGGTCTGTCTGTGGGGACATATGCGCACACACACACACGCGTGCGCGCACACACACAGGCTTACTTACACTCTCACTCACACACATACTCTCTCTTATACACACACACACACACTCCATATTACTCATATGAAAACACTTAGCCAATCAGTGTTTCTAATGATGCATTGAATTCCTCCATTTCCTGAGACTCTACTCTCTAAATGAAAACATTGAGCCACTGTACTAATAGATTGTAATACTGTAAACTAAGCTGTGATACACAAGTGTGTCGTTTTAATCATATCAACTATAAGACAGGTTACTGTTTGAAGGTGCCAAAGCCTCCATCCATGCAGCTGAGAGCAGGAACAAGGAAATGGCTTATAACCTCATTGCTCTCTTGTAGATACTGCACAGATGACGTCTTGCTGCGGGAGATGATGTCAGACCCGTTGCTGGAGCACTATGGGGCGGTCGTCATTGACCAGGCTCACGAGCGAACGGTTAGCACTGACCTCCTCCTGGGCCTGCTGAGAGAAGTCATGCTACAGAGGCCAGAGCTCAAGGTGGTAGTGCTCTCTGCCCAACCGTTCTCCAACAAATTACTCTTACACTACGGAAACGTACCCCATTTGAGTCTGGAGGCTCTCCATCCGTCTGAGGTGGTCCACAGCAACAGCAGCCACAAAGAGTGCTTCTACTCAGCACTGAGACTTGTTCTAGAGATACACCGTACAAAAGAGGCCGGCGATATCGCCCTCTTTCTGGCGTCTGAACAGGTGAGAACCTAAAAACATAGAAGTAAGACATCGTATTCAAGCTAGATGCCAAGAATGCTGTCATCTTGGTGACAGATAAATTCTAAAATGCAATTTGAACAGCAGCATTTTTTAAACTTACAAAACAAGCAAAATGAAGTTAAACTGGTCTGTTTCCAATGAAACAAGGATGAGAGTAATTCTGTGGCTTTTTTTTTTTTTTTTACTTCTTTACACCAAGCCAAAAAACATCTGAGTTCATATTTCAGATGCTTCATTGTTGAAGGAAGATTTGGATAGTGTAAGATAGGGCTCATTTTTAATGGCAAATGCCTCAGAATGATTTGCTCAGGTTTGGGCCTGGCCTAGTCCATGACTGTGTCAACAGTAAAACAATGACAACATTGTTTTTACAGCACAATCTGCTTTATGAGTTCAGCACAATAAGCATGACAGGCTCACAATGTATATGTCCATTCAGCTTTTTGCAGTGTTTTTTTTTCCCAGCATCTATGAAGAGTGCCATGTTGTTAGTATAGTGGTTTGGGGTTATTGTTTTTTCATTTCTTTTTTTTTCATTGGAACTCAATATTTAGACTAACTAAACATCACTCATTTCAATGTTTCATTACCTTTATAATGGTCATGGTCAAAGTGATTTTGGTTAATCAGTTTGTTGTGCACAGGAAGTGAAGCAAAAAATCTTATTTTTTGGACATGATTAATGCCAAAGAACTTTTGGCAAAATAAATCATTTGTTGATTGGTAGGTAGTCATTTGGCTGGAGGGGTACAAAATAAATAAGATAAAATGAGGTTGCATAAGACGGTATTTTATAATAATGAATGAAGTCTTTGTGAAATGTCCCTAAATAGTTGTATTATATTGAAAGAGCATATTGTAATGCTTCTGGGGGGACTCAGTGTTTTCTCATGACTTTTTTTTATTGGTATGACACTGCTCAGCTGTGTTATCATGGAGCTGCTGTTCCTCCCTTTAGTCTCTGTGTTATTCTCTTTCACAGGAAGTTGGCTTTGCCTGCAGCATTCTGTGTAAAGAGGGGTCTAAGCTTAGTGTTGAACTGGGGGAACTGGTGCCAGTTATCCTGTGCCCAGGGCATGCTGGGACATATATGTCACCAACTGAGGAACAACCCAGGAGAAGGAGGGTCTTTCTCTCTTGCAGCCAATCAGAGGACATGTTTTGGCCAGTAGACACAGTCAACTTTGTGATTGACACAGGAGTAGAGAAAAGATATGTAAGTAAGACTTGTGGAGTACCTTTGTTTATGGACCATTGTTGTTCCTCTAGTGTGTCCAAATGATGTATCATGTCTATGACCAAGGATTAAACAGAAATTTGCTCAGGGGAATGTGAAAAAGTCTTATTCCTGTCAGTTTTGTCCAACAGACTTTGCTTGTTACAGTTTTGGACTACTCTCATTGTTCAAATCAAGGTCTAGTTATGCCGTACTAGTTACTGGATTCTTCATTCATACTAATACATAAACTTTACTGCTTCTGGGCTATTTCTTTCAGGTGTACAATCCTAGAGTCAGGGCAAACTCTGAAGAGGTCCGGTCCATCAGTAGATGTCAGTCAGATATCCGTAAGCAACTGACGGGATCAACAGGTAAGACAACCGGTACCTAACCCATGAGCTGAGGCCCAAGACCTCATGTTAAAATCTGCTAAAACTGTTAAAGTGCTGTCAAACACTGTTTATCCAGCTTGCCCAATTACTGAGAACAAATACTCTTTGGTGAATATTGTCTGGCCAGAATATTTAGACACAGGCATTAACAGTTTTCTGTGGTTAATTCCTCTTGCTTGAAGTAATGCTGTTTGGTGTGTCTGTAGGGAAGTGTTTTTGCCTGTACCCTGGGGAGAACCAGCTTCCTGGAGAGATCCCACCCAAGATCCTGGAGTCCAATATCACACCCACAGTGCTCTTTCTGAAGAGGATGGAGGTGGCAGGGCTTGGTCAGTGTGACTTCATCGACCGGCCCGGTGAGTCTAGGAACAACTTTGAACTTGTTACTACTCCGTTTACCACAACAAGGAAGAAGCTACTCACACTGATGAGAGCACCATGTTAAAAAAAATTACTCTTGGGTTTTTTTGGGGGTTTTTTGTGGAAATTACTTTACTCCATCTTAAAGTTGGCATGTTTTAGCAATACTAGGTCAAGTATATAGATAGGAAGGGTTAAACGTACTGCTTTCTTTGCTTTGTTTGCAGAGCTTAAGGGGATACTGTTTGCTGTATTTTGAGTGTCTGTATTGTGATGAAGCAGTCTCCCACATGGCAGTAGCTAAAATGCTATTATAAGGCTACCACTGCTCCATGTCTTTGTCCAAATGTACACGAGCTGAATTCTTTTACATCAGCATGTTGTTTAAGCGTTCCATATGCTGACCTCAATTCAGAGGCCACCCTAAAGAACAAAACACAGAATACCCAATAAAAAAGAAAAGAAAAACAACTCCCTCATATCAGGGGTTGTACTCCTAACCAAAGTTAGAACATTTCTTTCATGATTTTCATGTTATTTGTCCCCAATCAGCCTCATTCACCAGAATTCACCCAGTTCTCTTGGCCTAGAGTCTTTCACATGTTCTGACAGAAGGGGTTTTATTTATGAGGAAGGTGTGAGTGTTGAGCCGTGTGTGGGTACAAGGGTTGGCTTAGCGTATCAGTGTGTGTTTGGCCTTGCTAGCAGGGAAGCAGATGGACCTGGCCCGTGGTGTTTGGACTCAGTGAGCCATGCCTTAGCCAAGCTGACAGAACCCGGCCCGCGGCTTTTGTTTGCGGGGCAGAGGCTGTGTTGTATGAGGGAAGAGCTGTATGGCCGGCAGAAAAGAACATGGCTCGTTAGCGATTACAGAACCTTTCTTGTTCTGCCCAGAGGCACAATGGGCAGGAAGCTTAGAGCTCATCATCATTTATGCTAGAAATGTGGCCGTGAGTTATACTCACCGAAGAGAACACTGCCGGTCCATCTAGTTTTTCAGTGAGTGGGGAAAAAAATGAAGCATGAAAGATTTGCTTTGTTTTTGTAATTCCCAAATGCGTGAACGAATTCTCAGCCTTCACCTTTTGTCCTTTGTTTAAAGGAGAAGACATTCTGAAATTGTACAGAGGGCGTTTGTGTGTGTGTGTGTTTGTTTGTTCTATCAAACCACATGTCTTTTTGAGTCAGGTTCCCCAGCCATGTTATTGTCCTCTCCTTCTTTTTACTCTGTCAGATCCTGAGGGACTGATGCAGGCTCTGGAGGAGCTGGATTACCTGGCTGCGTTAGATGACGATGGGAATTTGTCTGAGATTGGAATCATCATGTCGGAGTTCCCTTTGGACCCCCAGATGGCCAAGGCACTGTTGGCCTCTTGCGAGTTTGACTGTGTTAGTGAAGTACTGACTATTGCAGCTATGCTGGCAGGTACACCTACACATTTTTTAGTTGTTTGTTTTTTTGAGGAGGCTTATATTGCTCGGAGTAAAATAATTATCAGGCAGAAATGAGACGCTGGAGGAAACATACATTTTCATTATCATGAGTCAACACACCTTTTAAAGGACTATTTAGTTAATCTATACACAGTAATTACATGTTGTTTTAAGTTAATGAAAATACAAACAATACATTGCTAATGAACCAGTGGCAAAACAAGTCATTGCGTCACAATTATCTCACTGAATCCTGATCCATGATTTCTAAGCCATCTGCTCTGAGGCACCATATGGGCACAGTGTCTGCAGTTAGTTGTCTGGACATCCTAAACGGCGTTTAAATACTCACTACACTACGAATGCTTTGTCATGTGACCAGGACCTTGTTGACCCTGTTCTGTTTCAGCCCCAAGCTGCTTCCTGGAGCCACCTGTTGGCATGGCAACAGAAGCTGTGCAGTGCCACATGAAGCTGCAGCACCCAGAGGGCGACCACTTCACCCTGATCAATATCTACAACGCCTTCAAACGCAGCCAGAAAGAGCCATGTAAGTGTAGTCTGCTCGTCTATGCACTTCTGTGGTCTATGCTACGAGTGTTCTGCCACCTGTTATACCCCGTTACCCCTCTCTTTGTCTTTGTTTGATCTTTCCTTCCATTTTCTCAGACTTCAGCCTGGAGAGGTGGTGTCAGGATTACTTCCTCTGCTGTGCGGCCCTGCAGACGGCCGACGCCATACGCTCAGAGCTCAGTGACATCCTGAGGAGGATCGAGTTGCCTATATCAGAACCAGCCTTCGGCACCAAGACCAACACCCTCAACATTAAGAGAGCACTGCTGGCTGGGTTTTTCATGCAGGTATACAGGTCAATGTGGAGATCAGCCTACATTTATGGAGGCCACGGGACCAACTGCACATATTTCGGGTCCTTACTTTTTATTAGCTTTAGTTTTAGATCTGTAAAGATGTGGTCTTTTAGTAGGGTTTTTTGGTCATTGATAGACCAACAAACTGGGTTAACCATTTAAACAGTTAAAAATGAACCAACAAGTGAGAAGTTTAACAAATCTCAGTCTGTATGTATTGAGAGGGTGAGCATGATTTTGATGTTAAATGAATGCAAGTAGTTAAGGAATAGCGCTAAAATGCTAGCACACTCACAAGTTTTGCATTTTGTGATGGCTAAAAGAGAAATCTTATCACTCAAAGAATTTTTAATAGATATATGCTGTGTAGTAACGGGTTTACATACTCAGTGCTGATAGTGCTTGATTGAAGTGGTTTGATCCTTTGACCAGTTTTGTATGGATAAGCTCTCATATCATTATTGATTAAATAGCCTAAGGTCCAGCATTTTCTCTGACATGGCTTGCTCTGACAAGGTAATTGTGGTATAAAAAACTGTTGTTACATCATGAAATGCTCTCTGGTGGATATGTTGCCGTCGAAAGGGAAAACCTCCCACCACAAAGATATTTCTTACATATACTGGTTGTCACGGTCACCTTATGTGACAGGTTTGTCAAAGATTGGTGTTTTAACATCACAATCTTCAGACCACCACCTAAACTGAATTCAGTATCTTCATGTGTAATTTTCTTCCATTTAGGTCCTCGTTGCCATCATCTGTATTATCCTTGTTTTTTTCTGTTTTGTCCAGATTGCCCGAGATGTAGACGGATCAGGGAATTACTTCATGCTGACAAACAAGCATGTGGCTCAGATCCACCCACTCTCCAGTTACGGGCCTAAATCTCACCAGCTGGGTCTGCCTGAGTGGGTCCTGTACCACGAATACACCCTGTCAGAGAACAACTGCATTCGCACCGTCTCTCAGATCTCCCCCGAGGTGTAAGGGAATATTCTCTTCCTTCTCTGTCTCTTTCTCTCCTTACACTCTCATTGTGTGTTTCTTTACTAAACAGCTATGTGGAAAAAAGCAGGATTACAAAAGCAGGATTACATTGCCCCACCTCTGATTAAAAGAATCGAAAGCCACATATTATTGTAATAAAAAAGTGCACTGTGCACTTCCCTTGTAGCCTGAATAGACATGTTTTGTTATTCCTATTAAGACTGCAGAAGGAGTGGAAGCTTACAGATTATATTGTATTAGAGGGATTAGGATAAATTCTATCTGTTGAGAATACCAGCCAAATATTTTGGAAGCATATGTCATATTGGAGCACTAACAATTGCTGCCACAAGTCTCTGTGGCGCAATCGGTTAGCGCGTTCGGCTGTTAACCGAAAGGTTGGTGGTTCGAGCCCACCCAGGGACGAGAGTACTTTTCTATTGATAAATACCAACCAAATATTTTGTAAGCATGTCATATTGTGTGTACCACATATATATTATATTGTCAGTTTTATAATTTACACAGAGAACCTTTTCTTTGATTTAAATATAGTTTTTCTTTCTTTTTTTTTTTAGGTTCATTCAAATGGCACCACAGTATTTCTTCTACAATCTGCCCCCTAGTGAGAGTAAGGACATATTGCAGCACATCCTGGACAATGTTGGTTCAGGGAACTGTAAGAAAAAACCAAAGTCGCAGCAGCCAATCACAAGTGAGACAAAGAAGGACTGCGGAGAAAGTCAGTCCTCTGACCGATGTGTGTTGCAGTAATTCACTCTAGCACTGATTACAATAGAACAACTGTGAATTGCCAAATCAGACTCGTTTCACAGCAGTGCTGTTTCCTACCTAATGTCCTAATAGAAAGATGCTACTGATCTGTTATGTGATGTTTATGTAAATATTAAACAGTGTAAGCAACTTAACAAATTTTGTATTTGACCCTTGTACATACGATGACAACGTCTTGTTTGGGAAATGTTTGTTTAATTTTTTATTTTAAACTTTTTTGTTGTTTAGGGCAACTGGTATTATATACATTATGTGGATCTGAATCTGAAAGAATAAATTATTTCACTGGTGTGAACTGAACCAGAGCTGGTTTAGAGTTTGGAGGTAGAAGGATCCAGGAAGGATTTTTTTTAATGTGGAGAGGGGGTTCTGAAAAAGCATCTAAATTCCAACGACTGCTTTAAAAGAATATACAGAGTGAATCTTCCAGAATTGTTTGCACTTTACACGTCACACGAGACATAAGACGTGGGGGGACAGGGTCTTTCCATGATTTCTCCTGAGTTTCAAAGGGAAACACCTCAAAATATGTCAAAGGATCTCCCATGTTCTAAAGGAGATCTCATTTAGTCCATACACTACATATGATCCATAGAGATCACAGAGAGCTCCAGGGGTTTCCATGGTGACCTTCACACAGAGAGGTACTCCTTCAGCTTGTCCAGGATTGCCCCTGTTTTGTCCGCTGGAATCAGCATCACTGTGCGGTAAGGTTTCATGGGCACGTCGTTAAAGGACCACCTGCCGGTCAGACACGAGTCGGCCTCCTCCTGCACTGAGTAGCTGAACTTCTCAGCAGCATGCTGAGGTTGATCAAGCAAGAGAAACGGGGGGGGGGGGGGGGGGGTCATTAAGATTAAGCAGATTAATTAAGATTAATCAGAGTCTGTATTTCTTTGAGTCTATGTCTAGGAAAGCGTTGTATATTATTGCAATAAGTGATGTGTGAACACTACACCAAAAGCAATTCAAATTTACGAGATTATCAAATACATGCAGATTACAATACAAAAATGCTTTGCACTAAGCATTTAGTTCAAAATTTAATTCCATTTTGTAAATTAACATGCTGTTATGTTCATATGAATGACAGTACTTCATAGAAGAACTCCTCCTCGGCGTTGACAAACATCAAATTTCCTTTAGGTGCATTCTTCGATGCCTCCATACACGTCTTACTAATCATCAGGATGTAGCGGCACTTTCCACAAGGCTTATTGGTCCTCTGGGCCTCCGTCATCTCCTCTCTATATCAACAAACATACACCGTTTCCACCACTGGATCACATGGTCACATTACCGCATACCACTTTGCTAGTGGGCATATATTGGACACTATATTCCGTTACTGACATTAAGACAAGGGTGTGTTCACACTTGTAACTGAGCATTCATTTTCATCTGTGGCAAAGGGGACATGTGATTCGAGCTGCCAATGATTACTTTAGGAGGGTCAGTGAAACTGAGCAAAAGACATGACGACTGGAATGGAGTTCAGTTCAGTTGCCAATGAAATTACAAGCACGACATCTAAAGAGGGACGGGGATAAAAGGCACTCTCTAGATTAAGCGCCTTACTATATTAAATATATCTGAAAACTCGCCCAAACATTACAGTACATTAAAAATAGTCAGACTGTACAACTGGTGGATGAAAACTTATTTGAACTTAATAGGTCACAGAAACGACGACCTTAAAAACTGTCTAACCTTAAAAAGTATTCAGGAACCGGGAGGATTTGTGTGTGCGTGTGCTCATTCTTTGTAATACCAAGTGCTTACACTAATCAGAAATTTGGATTGTACTTGCTGCTGTCCTGCTGCTGCTATGAGATGACCCATATGTGGAGTGCGTGGTTACATAAAAGCATTATGCAGACCATGTGATGGTATTAGCGCTGCTTGCTAATATGGAAACCGCACAAACAAGACTCCCACCAGCACAATCGGGCATTTAGAGCAGACTCATAGTCATACTTCCTTCTCCCTCGCGCTTCAAAAACAACTTAATCTAATCAAGCCATACTTGGGCAAAAAAAAAGATGAATTCAGTGGTGCTCTTGATTCCAGCCATCAGCTCATGACATAAATAAGCATTATCCTTCCCATAGTTACTGCCTTTAGGGTTTAGAAGCACCACAGCCTGACCCAGATATTCTTCAGGAATAACACCCATATTACAACTAATACAATTAATACTTATTCATACAGGCTATTTACAGGAGCCAGGATCATCTGAATCACTGCAACACTGGAGCCAGAGACCTGAAGGCAAATACGATCATATAATCGAATCTTGGACTTTATTGACCACAGCTTTCCAGTGAATGAGGCGCACTGGTGTGTGTGTGTGTGTGTGTGTGTGTCACTCACTGGAGCTGCTTATGCAGGGGCAAAGCGATCTGGGGGGGTACATTGATGAAGCGTTCACTCAGAAGCAGTCCCACTGGCTCGACTGTGTCGTTTAGAACCTTCTCCAGACGCTCGGTCACGTTCTGCGGACATGTCTTCTCACTCTGCTCCAGCACCAGCTCTTTAATCTGTTCAACACACTGCACGCCCTGCACACACACATTAAAAAAAAAAAAAAGGTCAGAATAGATGATTTCATAAACAGCTTTAGGCGTGCAAACAACCTAAGCAAGACAGAGGAATTGGGACAGACAGACATTGTGTGTCAGAGGGTCAAACTACGTGGAGCTGGCAAATTCAGAAGTTCCACTACCAAAAATAAATAAATAAATAAACAAATAAAAGGGGCCAAAACAGGTCATGATAGTCACATTGTTATCATCTGGCAATCCTTACGATAGTTACACACTGCAGGGGAAGAAAATCACTGACATATTTCAAAAAGATATGACTGCAAGGTCCATTGCAAATTTTGAATATATACAAAATAATCACTGTATGTTGCAGCTCTGGTTTCAGTTTAAGCATCTGATATATTGGGCTCATTTTGGCCTTACAGACTTCCACTCTGTTCCATTTCTCCTGAGGTTTTATTAGATTCTGGCGATACTTTGACTCTAATGCGGTTTTACGGCCCATACACAAGAATAAGTCTTTCGTGATGGTACTATATGGGAATGGTGTTTCTCTCCAATACGTTTTCCCATTATGGCAGGACCAGTGCAAATTATGTGTGTATAGAACATCATTAAATGTGATTGGACCAGTCTCTTACCTTTCTCTCAGTGAGATTTAACAAGGTGATAAAACCAAACACTTCATCTAGGTCATCGTCACTGTCACTGTCCTCAGGCACCTCTGCTTGCTAATTTAAAAAACATACAAAAAAAACAAAAAACAAAGAGACTTTTTAAAATGGACTGACAATACAATTATGTTAAGAAGGTTTTTGAGCTCATGTTGTATGTTTACACACTGAGTGTAATAAAATGAACCAAGCTGCTTACCTTAATGACACTTCCAATATGGTTCTGCTGGATAATGATGTCAGTAAGCTCTGATGTGTTCACTTTAGCCTTAAGGAATAACTGATGACAAATACATGCAAGAGGATTTGGACACTTATTAGCTACATGTAAAAACGCTATTTTTTCCATACAGTTCATAACATCCACACATTAAAACAAACCACTGAAAACACACAGAAGCATTTCCAGTTTGGGTCGCTGAAATTTATGTTATAATGCAATGCATTTGTCAGACTAACATTTCGAATTTATATAGTCAAAACAAAGGCTAAAATTGGGCCAATTTTCAGGAGTCCACCAATCACTGACAGTGTGGGCGTAACCTGTTTAACAGAAGCCAAACACGAAAAATATTGCCTATCTTCAGACAAACTTTATCGAAATGTAATAGAGACATATCGGCATCTTATTTTAGAAGTAAACTATCTTGATTTTTAACGAATCATAAAGATGTTACTCATGTTCGGCAGTCAGTTCAGTACCTTGAACATCATGCCGTTGGTTTACTAGGAGAGATATGCAGTTGTGTTTCAACATACCTGTTGTAAGAGTTTCTTTATCCCACCGAAGTCGTTGTCAGATATCGTATGTGCCTCAAAATCTACAACGACCTCCTAAAAAGATAACATATATAGTTAAATCCCGTTTAAATTACAGCCTGCTTTGGTAAACTAGCTGATGCTTACACGTGCAATTAAATTAATAACCAGTGACTTTGCAAGATACGATAGCGTGTTTCATTTCAGTTCACATTGAACAAATGAACAAGTAGCCACAATTTCCACCAAAACAACGGAAGAACAATTTTCCTCTGCATGAATATAGACAGCTGTGTAGCAAAGCTAGCTTGCTAACTTGCGAGCGAGGCCCAGTCAATCAACCGTTACCTGGTTTATCGCTTCATCCTCTGATTCTTCGCTGTCCTCGTCTCCTGAATCCCCCTCTTCCACTAATCCCTCATCTGAGCTGTCTCCATCACTTTCCTCAGGATTTTCACCCAATCCAACTGCTCGCCGTTTAGCCGATGAAGCCATGCTGCCTCACATCAAATACGCACGTTGGGGAAAGGGGAAAGGTCACGTTGAGGCGTGGCTAAGGAAAATCACAGGCTGAGAAACTAAGCTACTGGACTTGCCATTACGGATCCTAAGGCATTCGGTTGTTAATTAGAAATACCCCTTCGTGTGAGCCATAATGTCCTCCATGTCGTTTGACAAAAGTTCGACTGGAAGATACCATTTTCGAGAAGTGGGTGAAAAAATTATCTCCTTTAACAATGTCAACAGTTTTTTTCAAAGAAGGTCGAACTCGATTAATCTGTTCCATATAATTGTACTATTAACAATTATTATATCATGTTGTTAAAATGGATATTGACAGTAATATTCATCTGCATGTCTCGGTACGACTTGTTTTTGAATTGCATGGCGTTCCCGTGTTGTACTTCCGGGACAGTAATTATGTAGACAGCTGAACGAATACGAGTGTCATGCAAGTCATCCATGCACATTTATAAAGTAAGATATTATCTTCTTTATGAAATCGTCAGTACATTTATCTGACACTTAACCAACCATAAGTCCCAATATTAGCTGAATTTATAAAGCATGCTAACATGATAGCATGTGGGTAAAACTGTTACTTACTGCATTAAACCGTCACTGTGGTATGAACACGTAGCATTTAATTTCCCTATAGGCAACGTGTAAGTACCTTCCCCTCATACAGTAAAACCACAATTTATTTATTTATCTATTTATTTATTTGTTTGTTTCTTTTTTTATCTATTTATTAGTGTGTTAAAATATAAACGTCATACCACAACAGCTGGGAATGTAACTGCCAGTACTCCAACGTTTGTTGGTTGTTATCAGTCGTTGACATGTTGTCATTCACTGGGCGTAAACAATGCTTACTCATAGTCATAACTTGGTCTTCTCATAAGCTGAAACAGCTTGTTTTTGATAATTAAGTCTTGAACGGATCTGACAGTCCGTAAAGGTGGTTCTGTGCAAGGGCAAGCGTTCTTCAAATTTTTACGCCAACCATTTGCATACATTTTCCAGTGCTCTGAATCCGTTATTAAAATGAACGTCCTGCTTCTGAAAGAACCAAGAGAGGGAACCAATGGTCCTGACCCTTACATCAAGGTAACATCAGATTAGCATGACGTTGCCGGTATCTTGCATTTTAGTGACTTGATTTCATAGTTACTGCAGCTAAGTTTGTATCTTCATTTCTACCTGACACTTAAATTATGTCTTAACTTGGATAAATGTCAACTAACATATTGGTTGGAAATTTCCAGGAGTTGGCAGCATTTGGACTGAAGGCCACCTTGATTCCAGTTTTGTCTTTTGAGTTTGTGTCTTTGAACACCTTTTCAGAGAGGGTAAGTTCTTTCTAGGGTAAACTCTCTATCTCTATCTCTCTCTCTCTCTCTCTCATTCATACACACACACACGCACACAGACATCTCTACACCTGCATTATTTTACATTTTTACATTTGTTTCTGACAATATATTGTCCTGTGTGCTCTGTTTGAATTATTGGCCATTCTATTACACAGCTTTTTCAGCCTGAGAAACATGGAGGGCTCATTTTTACAAGTCCAAGGGCAGTCGAGGCTATGAAAATGAGTATAGAAGCCAGTCCGATGAGGGATGGTAAGTAGATGTGAAGAAAAGCTGTTGCAATCTTAATGTGTCAATTCTCTGTGGGGCGTGACACTATTAAAGCAGTCAGCTCTTTGAACAGCGCAGTCAATTTTAAGGACATTGAGGTTAAGAAAGTGAACCCAGTTTTATGTTGCTTTTACAGTTTTTAGCCTCTAGGTGTCAGCATTGTGTCATTATATGTTTCAGAGGTTCAAGTCATTGATAGAACTGGAATGTGTTGTTGAGTCACAATCTTTTAACAAAAGGTTCACAAAATTGTCCAGCAGTTGGAGAACTTCCTGTCTCAGATTCGTAATATACACGGCAATGACAAAGAACATGTCAGAATATCACAGATTGACTTATTACCATTTGCAAAGTGGTTCATATTGAGTGGAACAATATAAACTGCTGAATCTGCTATGTATATGTTTATTTTACAGAATGGAACATGGTGAAAGAAAAATGGAATGCCAAATCTATATATGTGGTTGGAAAGGCTACTGCTTCATTAGGTTGGTTAATCTTTCTCCATTTGTTGTACTGCATCAAAGTTGAAAAGGTTTTCATTTTCTTTCAGACAAAGCAAAGCAGTATCTCTCTGATATCTGCTTGTTACTACTTTTTTGGCATCTTGTTATTACTTCATTTAATAAAGAGTGTAGGAGACACTTTTAAAGGGTGTTTCTGGTATTTGACATGTACACATACTTGCCAGTAGATGTAGAGTGCCATTTTGCAGTGTCCATAGAAAACCCTCAGCCATTTTAATGCTTTTCCCATTTGGTTTTAGCAGCTCGTTTGCCCCTCATGCATGTAAATAAAAACTTTACCCATTCCTGTAATCACTCCCGTGTGCTCTAAGCATTATGTTATATTCTGAAAAACATGTTTACTTAATACTCAATATTAAAACGCACCACTTCCAGTTCTCGAATTAATAGTTGTTAAAAGCACCTTTGTAATTAGACCCTTTAGTCTCCAGCCTTCTGTGTGTCTCCAGAGTGTTTCTGTGATATTGTTTAGACTTGAACACTTTAACTAGCCCTTCTATGATGGCCTGTTTCTCTCTTGAAATTGTTTTCTTGATCTGTCATCCTGTTTTGAGGGATGGCGTTATTTAGTTGGAGTTCTCGTGAAGCCACACATACTCCTTCTATTTGTAGCAAATCATTTTCACTCTACTCTGTATTCTTGGACCATTTTGGATATCCATCGATCTGTCCGTACCTTCTGATAACTTTGTTATAGAGTTCATTTATAACTCTGTACATTTTACTCCCCATCAGAGAGTTCACAAGAATTTCTGAATTTATCATGAGAGCAATGGGGACAGTCATATATTTTATGAATTTTGAATGGAATTGGCCACACCTGAACTAATATATTAATGCCATACAAGTGAGTGAGCACTTATCCAGGCAATCTGATTTAATTCTTTCTTTCAATTAACACTTATATATAAAAATGATTTGTCATGTGTTTTTCATGTGGACATTGTAACATAGATTCTGAAGATAAATAAACTATATAAATGTATTTCAGTGACATGATGAAAAAGCTGTATGTTCTCAGAGGGGAGAATGGACTTTTTCTAGATAGACTGCCCCACATATTCCTTTGTGTCAGGCTGGACCGCAGGCTCCTTTATGACATACAAAGCCTTTCTGTAGAGGTGTCGTCTCACCTTGGTGGGATTTGCAAGTCCCTGTTGCTTCCCTCTCTGGTGCATTAGCTAATGAGCTGCTAATTGAAGTGGCCCTGTGTGTAGCAGGCACCTGCATGCTGCAAAAAAAAGTGTGAAAGAGATTAGCTCTCGCTTGGGCAAAGCTAGCTGTAACTTTAACACTAGCGACAGTTTACTATTAACATCACCGGCTCTGGCAACAACTTGAGCAGGCTACTAATCTTTTACAGCTGACTGGACCATCTGTAGGACCTTTCTGGTAACAGTTTGATGTGAAATGTTGGAGCTCTGGCAATATGCCTGTCAGTGGTTTCCTTTCATGTGTTTTGTTTTGCTGGTTCAGTGTTTTAGGTTTACTAAGTGGTATTTGACATCCATAGCTAACTGATATCTAATATTGAGACTTCTGTATCATTTTTCAGTGCAAGATCTAGGCCTGGACCCTCTTGGAGAGGACACGGGGACTGCAGACGTATTGTCGCAGCTTATCCTTGAAAGTATGAAAACCCTTTGCCCCGTATGTGTACTTGTAATCTTTAAGTACTTTTATAGGACATTGGTGGACATATTGTCGTTGTGTAATAACATTGTACATATGTACAAAGCATGAGGCATTATGTGCATTTCATTGTCAGCTTGTTGTGCTTTGTTTTTCACTATAGGAGAAGATTCCAGAATACTGCCTCTTTTCTTTCCTTGTGGTTCTATAAAAAGAGAGGTATTACCAACTGCACTGAGGGAAAATGGTAAGAGATTTGAAAATAGATAATGACATTTGTACACAGACCTAGGGGGACAAAAATCTTTAAACTGTTTTGTTTTGTATTCAGAAGCTGGAAAGACCAAATTTTCAGCCTTTTCTTTTAAAGTGAATTTCTATTGCTGGAGCTTATGCTGTCCACAGCAGTAATGAGTTGAATCGATGTTTCCCATTGTCAGTCTATGGAGCAAACTGCTCAGAACTCAACTTTATTTTGTTGACCCAACACTGACACACCTGATTCAGAGGCATTGTGATCAGTTGATGAGTTGAATGGTTGGCTCAATACTGAGCTGCAATAAAAAACATGCAGTTCCGTTATGTCCCGAGGGCTGAAACTTGGAAACACTGGAGTCAAAGGTCATCTAGGGGACGTTTTGTCACGACATCAATAATGGACCTTTAAGAAATCTTATCCCTGTTCACTTGAGATATTTCAGACAGCATGTTGTGCATACTATGCTATTGGATCCATCCAGTCAAGGGCAGAAGTGCAGGCATGTGTCTGTAATTGAGTAACCTCTGTTCTCCATGCACCGTGATCTGTTTGGAGTCCCAGTGACTAATTCCCATTGGCTCAGCACTAATTACAGGCCTTTGGCTAATTGCACTGCCACAAAAGAAGAGCATTACCCACACTTGTTCCATTTCTCTCAGGCATCCCTCTGGAGACGCTAACAGTCTATCAAACAGCCCGACACCCAGACCTAGAGAAAAACCTCCAGGAATATTTTAACCAGCAGGTAGACAGATGTTACATGAAACACACACAATTTGCAGTTGTATCAGAGTTTTCTTTTGAACAAAAGAGAGAGTCGGTTAATTAACGTGTTTTCGTATCTTGTGTTTTACTTATTTCCTGTCAGCACAAAGAGGGAATAAATACATGAAATAAAAACGTGAAAGGAATAAGAGAGAGCCTTTTTGCTGTGTGCTTAAACTCTATCTTAATACACTCTAAACAACCACAGCTACATCCATGTGATTCTTTCTCTGTTTTCTTACATATCACACTACATCATCAGTGTTGGAGTATACAGCATCTCACAGAGAGACCAAAAAAAAAAGAAAAGAATATCATGGTTGTTATGTACTTCAGCACTGTATGTGTATACATTCTCAGGGTGTTCCAGCAAGCATCACTTTCTTCAGCCCTTCAGGTGTCAAATTCTGCCTGGAGACAGTGAGGAGATTGGCAGGGCAGCAGCTGGATCAGATAAAGGTACTACACAGACACACACACTTCACATAAAGGGCACAGCTGTGATTTTTAAAGAACAGCTGAAGATTCCTTGTGATGGTACCCTCACACATGCCTACCATCAGTTTCTTTTTTTTTACATTTAGATTCTTTTATTAAAATATTCCTTTTTTGTTCCATTTTTAATAGATCATACTCATATATTATTTATCTGTTTCACAATCTGTCTGAATTCTGAAGGTAGCTGGGGAAAAAAGTTCATTCTCTAGCCGTCAGATCCCAGAAGGGACTCTCTCACTTGGTCTTCTCATTACTGTTGATTTAAATATGATGCATGGACGTTATATAAATCTGCAGAATCAGATAAATAAAACACAAAAACAACTTTTGTGTTCCTAGTGCCAGGTATCATAACTTTTTTTTTTCTCAGTACCAAAAAGGAAAGATGAACACATAGTCTTTGACAAACTGAAACACATCGCATTAGCATTCCAGACATTTCCATGCACTGCACACCATATTGAGAACACTGAAGGATACACATGGCTTACCATTTCAGTGTAATTACATTGTAAACCATTACAATCCATTACCGGAAAATCAGTGGGAACGTTAACACGCTTTAATTTACCTGGGTAAATACGATGTGAATATGAGTAATCAGAAAGGGGTTTGTTTATACTGTGTGCTATGTAGTGAGGTTAAATTATATTCGACAGCGAATTTAGCGATCTGCAAAACAGCGTTACATTACGGAATTTCACTGATATTTTGTCTGCTCATTTTACGGAGTCATTCATTTTGTTTTATTAAGACTGCTGCATTTCAGAAACTGTAGTTGCCTAAAAATGCTAAGAGCATGTTTTACATCACAATGACTATAGCGTCCCCCATACCTCAGCCCAAAGGGCCATCCAACTCAGCCTCAATGATAACTCACTTACACCAATTTAATGACACTAGAGCTAACTGACCTTATGACTTAAGCATTTATAACATTTGTGTACAATATCGTCATGGTAATATATGTAGTAAACCCCACTGTACAATAACTAAGGCTAACCGATATGATGTTGTTAATTCTCATTTTCTCATCTTGGTCGAGCAGTTTGGAGCAATTGGACCCACTACAGCGGATGCCATGCAGGCGGAGGGACTTAGCGTCAGCTGCTCTGCAGAGAAGCCCACGCCACAGCATCTAGCTGCCGGGATAGCAAGAACTCTACAACCTCAAAGCTCTTAACTCCTAACGTTGTACACACACACCCTCCTTCCGTCTGGTCTGCCCACCTGCAGAAGTCACTATCACATATGAGGCACTATCACAATCACTGCTACTAAAGGGATATGATAAAGAAATGTGTTTTGAAATTTTACTTGATATATTGTCCCTCCGTCTTCCAGAGTGTCTGCTCAGTCAAATGTGTTTCTTTCCAATGAATTCCTTCCTCCCACTAACAGATTGTTGGCACTGGTGTTTTATGTTCGTCTTTGTATAGGCTATACCTGTGTGTGTGTGTGTGTGTGTGAGAGAGAGAGAGAGAGAGAGAGAGAGTCTATAAACGTGTTACTTTTTGTTATGATGCACATTAGCCGTTCCTAAAGCCAACCTTATTGCGAAATGATAGATGTTGTGTATGTCTTGTATACGTATTTTTCTGCTTATTTATTATAAAGGATTGAATTTTTGGAATAAAAATGAGTTACAGTGTAAATGAAACATGAACTGATTGCATAAATGAGTGGTTGAGTTCTTAAATACTGCCCATGCAAAATCAATATGGTTTATATCTCAGTATGGAAGTCCTGAGGTTCTTGTCAGGTCTCAGCTATGCATGTTTAAATAGCAACCTGACTGGGGTTTCGTTACCTTTGTGTTAATTTTCCTCGGAGGCCCGAATGGCTTAGTCCAGATGCATCTGCAGGTGCGAGTCGTGTGGCTTCGCGTCAAGGTGTCACTCCTCCAAACCAAATGACGACACATTTATCAAAAAAAAAAAAAAGACTCAGATTCACAAATACATATGGACAATGAACCAATGCTTTCGGTCTTTTGCATCTAAGTTTATGCAGAGGTTTGATGGAAATAAACTGTTTTGTTTTTGTTTTTTGTATTGTTGAATTGACAATGTTCTGTTTGTTTCCCTTAAGGTAAAGGCGAATTCTACTTTTCGCACTAACATGTTAGCACGCGATAGGAGGAGATGTAATTCTGCAATGATTGTTCGTGTGTTTTAAAAGTGCCCCGGCTTTGTGTGGTGTGCTTGAGGCGCATTTGAAGAAAACGTATAAAAGCACGCAATTTTCTCTCTCTGGACGCACTCTTCACTTCACAATCACACGAACCGCTCGTGTATGCTACGATGACTGACCCACTATAACGATGCTGACCTCCATACAGCTGACCGTGCTCCTTTCCCTAACGATCATCGACTTGAATGTGGCGGAGAACATTTTCCACAATCGAGATCACTCCGATGTAGAAATGCCTTCAACCCATCAGGCCGAGCGCATCACTGATAAGGAGACTGCCGAGGTATTCTTCTGAGAAAGAAGGAAAGAAAGAAAAATACAGAAATGTCTTTTCAAGTTTTTGTTAAAATCCAAAATCTTCTCAGAGACAAAAATAAATAAATAAATAATAGACAGTAATCCATTATTCATGTTTTCTCTGGGTGTTAAAATCACATTTTCAAATTCACATTTTATGTCAGGTGTTTTTCAGGTGAAACAGGGCAGAAAAAATCAGTCCTATCTTTGCAGCAAATTAAATGCAGACCAGTAGTAATTAATGTAAATACCGGCGGGTTTGCATGACTTGAATATTGACAAAAGCTAAGGATTACATGGTGTGCACTTCTCCTCTCTGTCCAATTAGCAATTTCTCTCCAAATATGGATTCTTAAAGCCAGTAAACTGGGAGGAAGTCCAATCTGAGGAGACAAACCTGTGGTCTAGTGATGACTTTCCGGTCACGTCTGTTCTCCAAGAGGGTAGTTCCACATCAAGATCAGGGCGCAGTGACAGTCTTTTTGAGCCTCCAGAATTCATCGTTGCCCTAAAAGAGTTTCAACGGGTGTCAGGCCTGCCTGTCACAGGTGTGTTTGACGACGCCACCAAAACAGCTATGAACAAACCCCGATGTGGAGTTCCCGACAAAATGGACCTGAATTCCACTGCTGACCATAACTCAACCTCTCCGGCACTTTGGAACGACACCACCATTACTAACGAAACAGAAAGTGAGATGTTCGACTTTGGTGTTTTGAATGGAACTGCTCAGGACAACCAACACGAACCCGAGGGGTTAGGACCAATACGAAAAAAGCGAGACTTGGCTGCCTTAGTGCACGGGAGGAGGCACAGAAGAGATGTGATGGAAATGGGGCACGTGGCATTTTCCAAAACGGTTCTGAAGTGGAGGCTAATTGGTGAGGGGTACAGCAGCCAGCTCTCTGTGGATGACCAGAGGTACATTTTCAGACTGGCCTTCAGGATGTGGAGTGAGGTGTCGCCGCTAGAGTTTCTGGAAGACCAAAGCTCTCCTCTGGAGGACATTGACATCAGGTTGGGATTTGGTACAGGTGAGTGTCACTGAGCAACATTTCATTGCAGTTTTTTACCCCCTACATTTATTTAATATACTTAGTGACAAACAGGTTTTCTGTGAAATGGTGGTGATGGGTGATGGTGATGGTGTGTGTGTGTGTGTGTGTGTGAGATATAACAGCATGTTGACAATCAGCATAATATTAGTTCAAGATGCTGTTATGAATTTGACGGGACAAACAGGGGAGTATTTGTTCAGAGGAATACTCTATTTGTGTCTCCACCTTAGGCCGACACCTAGGCTGCACACAGAGATTCGATGGCGCGGGGCGTGAGTTCGCTCATGCGTGGTTCCTTGGAGACATCCACTTTGACGATGATGAACATTTTACCGCTCCCAACACTGGCAACGGGATCAGCCTCCTCAAAGTTAGTCAGACGGAGAAAAAAAGATTTGCTTAAATTAACACGAAAGGCCTCCGCACACCTTTACAGGGCGAGGCGTCCGTAATGTCAGAAAGAGATGTTCCAAAATTGACATCCGGCTTTTTCAGCGACTGAGCAAAGGTGACAGAGGCTGAACCAGGCGGAACGTTTCCCTTTTTTCTTTTCCTTCTGCGCATTTGTCTTCTCTTTGCAGCTAAAAATACTCACGGGGCTTCATACACTCTAATGGGAGAGCTGTAAACATCTCTATACAATAGTAATGTCATCTAAGTGTACGGTTTCAACCATAAATTCATGCCTCGAGAGTGCCTCTGGAAAGTGCTTCGACTGTAATTTTAAAGAAACATCGCTGAAACAAAGACAGTTCATTTCTCTTTATTGCTCTATTCTTTGTCAAGTAAAATAGCCCCTCGAACAAAATCACCTCACAATCATAATGTGTCCGTCACGAGCGCATCAGTCTTTCACTTTGGTGTCAAAATGAACAATTTTGTGGAAAAGCTGGCGAAAGCTGGCCACAACATTATAACCTAATGGCACATATAACAAGCAAATCACTTTATGACAACAAATAATACAGGTCGTCTCCTGACGATAGAACGCGACAAGGCCGGCACCTCCCGTGATCCATTTCATTTATTAATAAGGATAGAGAAATATGAACGAAAGGTGCACTCGAGATTTTGGTTTGAATGAGCTTCCAATACGTTCTAATCAGGCATGCGGAGGTCTTTATCGTGTTAATCGAATTTTTAATATACAGTATATATCTATCACAAATGTTTAAAGTAGACCGTCGTTTCATGTTACAGCTTTGGTTTTCCCGTTTTAAACAACAGAAATCTGATCCGCCTTCATGGATTATCTATGATATGTGATTTTTATTTAACAACATCTACAACTGTGTTACCACCACTACTGCTATTAAGGATCAGACCAGACAAATGTGAGGATGTTTGTTTTTTGTTTCGTTATGTGTTACTGTGTTACCCACAGGTTGCTGTACATGAGATTGGTCACGTTCTCGGTCTGCCGCATATCTACAGAACTGGTTCCATCATGCAACCCAGTTATCTCCCTCAGGAGGCCACTTTTGAGCTTGACTGGATGGACAGGAGAGCAATTCAGCACCTCTATGGTAAAACCTGGTGAATAAATAAATTCCTTTTAGCAGTGTCTTTCAAGTCCAGCTGAGGAGACCACCATGTTGCTGGTTCTCATTTTCAAGTGGCCTCTCTCACTTCTGTCTATGTGTTGTTGTTTTTTTGTTTCCTTTCAATACCACCTTGATTTAACCACTTACAACCTACTATGTTGGCTAACAGTCAGCAACGAGACAATGGGGTATTGAGGACTGGTTTTAAAAGAAAATCACTGCCCCTCAGTGTTAGTGTATCACATCTTTATATCTATCCTGGATGATTCTGTTTGCAGCCTTTGTTATTTTTTCTTTGAACTCAAAACAGTGCCGATCTTCTGCTATCAAGGTCATGTTGAGGTCCCTTAAGAATAGTAACATCATAGGGTTGAATTTTTTCAAGCATGTGATGCTTCAGAAAAGAGGACATCCTAGTTTCAAAGACAACCCTAAAACAGGCTGACATAGCAGGCAGAATAACTCAGGATGATCTTAACAGTACATCTCTGTTTTAGGGACATAATCAATGTGAAAAGGACCGGAATGGCAAGGTCTACTCTTAAATCAGCTGTTATGATGACTTCAGCAGTCATGACACATTTTTAAAAATCCCATGTCAAACATTAGCTTACCAGACGTGTGATCTCTCACTCTCACTGAATGCTCATTTAAAAATCTGTGACTCTCTGTATCATTCTGAACAGATCTTAACGGCAATATTTAATGTGTTATCACAGAGAGATCTTAAACCAGGAGCAGACTGAATCTAAAGTGAGGAACAGAGCCGCTATTACAAATCTTGTACAGATGACAATTCATTAAAGATAATGATCACTTTGCTAGAGAAAGCAAGAGTAAAACACCAATTATTGAATAAGCATGCACCAACAGACCTCCCAGCCAGAAAAATTCATCAGCTTTTAATTTGACGTCTTTTTGAGGTTCATTACACGTAGATGCCCATGAAGCTGGTAATGATTTGGATGTAAGGGATGTGTTGAAGTTGCTGGTACAAGACAAGGCTGAAGCTTTGCTCATTTTTATGCAAATGCAATATTGTTTCAGATCCACATCTGAGACGTAGGCAGCCTCAGTGAATAATGAAGTGTAAATATCAAAGCTTAAGGTTTTATTCCAAGCAGAAGTATTTCCTGCTGTTCATATTAAATTCATTAATACCTTCATCATTAGTTGTGTATACTGACTTTGCTGGAGGTTTTTTCTTTTAACACTGAGATATGAACCTCTGGGAAACAAAATTACGTTTTTATAGCATTAAGAGTTATGATATAGAGTACAGTGTCCCATGTAGATCGCTCATTCCTCTATCTGTCCATCAGGAGGCTGTAAGGGTCATTTTAGTACAGTGTTTGACTGGATCAGGAAGGAGAGGACGCAATACGGGGAAGTTGTGGTCCGTTTCAACACCTACTTCATGCGCGACAGCTGGTACTGGCTGTATGAGAACCGTAACAACCGTACCAGATACGGCGATCCAGTGGCAGTCCAAGTGGGATGGCATGGCATACCAAGCGGTGGTGTGGACGCCCATGTCCATGTGTGGACCCGCAACACAGATGCTGTGTACTTTTTTAAAGGTAACTTTTAGCTGTGCCCATCACAACTCTTGACTTCTTGAGGTTTATGTGTAATTTATGTTACCGGTTCTCATTCTCAGGGTTATTATCCTTCTTCTTCCTCTTCTTCTTCTTCTTCTTCTTCTTCTTCTTCTTCTTCTTCTTCTTCTTCTCCCGCTTATTTGTCTTTCTTCTCATTATTAATTTTTATGTCATTAGTCATCTTAGTCATCTTGTATTTGTCATCTTACAGGAACTCAGTATTGGCGATATGATGGTGAAAACGATCAAGTGTTCACCATGGATCCAGACACAGGGCACCGTTACCCTCGTCTCATCTCTGAGGGGTTCTCGGGTGTATCCGGTCCAATCGACACTGCCTTCTTTGACCGCAGAGACTCTCATATCTACTTCTTCAGAGGCACTGATGTAAGCATGGTGTAGACTATTAGATTTGACAGACTTAAAAATATATATATATAAAAGGGCAATACTTTTAGCATGTTTAAAATCAGTATAATTGGTCTCAGTGTTTACTTTTCACTAATCACATGTGGTGGTGTTGATTTGGCCAGTAGATATGCAACAGCCTCAAGGAATTTATCCTTGTTGCTTTTGCCTCAGTGCATCTTTAGGCAGTCAGTAGCAATCTCCAACCATTACGTTATGAATACACGGGTAACTGTTCTGATTACAAAAACAATTTCCTCAAATGATTGCACAAGTTGTTCTTTGCGTTTTTCTTTTCCAGTAACAAACTACCCATTGTTTACTTTTAGGTGTACAAATTTGACATCAGGGCTAACAGGTTGGCAGCTGGTTTCCCCAAAAAAATCACAGAGATTTTTCCTGCAGTGATCCCTGGCAACCATCCAAAGGGTAACCTGGATGCAGCTTATTTCTCGTATTTGCACAACTCCATCTTCCTGCTGAAGGGCACCAGCTACTGGAGAGTGGCAGGAATGAGAGATCGCTTGCGTAGACTATCGCTTCCCTACAACGCACTGATGCCACAGAGGGAGGTGGACCAACAGTGGTTTGACATCTGTAACGTGCATGCCAGTGCCTTGAGGATAGCTCGCAGATGAGCATCACCTTTCATCTACAAGAACTGGTTTTAAAGCCTAAAATCTGCAATGTAATGGGCACTTAAACCTGAGAATGTAGTCTGTCTTGTGTAATTTACAAAGCTTTATTTTGGGAATCATGGGTCAGCAGTTAAAATGGAAATCTTTACCGGAGCTTTTCATCTGTATTATTCTTATAGCCTAACATTGAGATCAGATTAGTGTATTTATGAATACTTTTAAGCACTGAACTCTTCCCATCTTTGTGTGTGTGTTTGTGTGTGTGTGTGTGTCTGTCTGTCTTTCTATATGTCTGTCTGTCTGTCTGTGTGTTTTCTTTAAAAATTATCACAATTTTTGAAATTGGGTATCTTTAATTTATGTATTCTAGACATTGATATTTGCTTCTTATATCTCAGTCAATACACCAAAGCTGTTTGTGACAAAAACAAAACAAATGTGTTATTATCTGTTGGCTTAAAAAACATGATGTATTATTTATTAAAATATATTCAATAGTTTTACCCAAAAAAACATTTATTTTCACTTGTTTGTGGTCAATGGCTCTATAAAAGTAACATCAATATTTGGACTCAAACAGTGGTATTCTCAGGGAAACTTTTTTTCAGTAAGTCATTTTGATGAAAACAGACTTAAGGGGGCTTTATAACTGTAATAGCGATCAAGATACAAAGCGCAGTGATTTGTTCTTCCAATTTAGCCAGTGCCTGAAATAAGAAAAGGATTACCACATTATTTCAGACTTTCTTTATCCCTTGGCATTGGATGGCCTGGATGCACCCCTGAATGAAAAATATATTTGCACTGTTTCTACTTGGATGACGCTGAGAGCAGAGACACAAACTGGACTTTGTATAGGGGATGAACCATTCAGTGTAATCCATTGAAAGAGGATCTGGTGTGCGCTACAAGTGTGTAGTAGCCCACTAATGCATAGTAATGTACAATATATTACTGCATATCATGTTGTCTAAGCAGTATCAGTCGTCTAATCTAACTATGCTATATATAATGACTCTCTGCAAGGAGCAGCTGAGTAATGAAGATTCAGTACATATATTATACACATATTACAAACACGCATGCACATACACACACACGTGCGCGCGCACACACACACACACACACACACTTTGTTTAGTTGAAAAAATGGTGCCCTCAGATCTCACCTTCATGTATACTGTACATTTTTATGCCCTCTGCATCTATATTAATATCTTTTTCTTTTTTTTTTCAATTTATTTAAGATCTAGAGAAAGAGCAGCCAATGACATCCAGTGAACTTTAATGGCTCTAATTAAAGTTCACTCTCAAACCCTGACTGCTACATTCATTGCTTAGAGATATTCAGGGTAATTGGTGTGGAAAAGTATTCACTGAGTCAGCCAGTGGTCTGTAATGCCAACATTAAAATCCTGTTCAAACATATATATATATATATATATATATATATATATATATATATATATATATATATATATATATAATCAACCAGTACAATCATACGCACATACACACACACTGCAGAGAGAGAGAGAGAAAGGCAGACTGATGTGGGGAAATTAAATTGCCTGTAGCTGTTATTAAAGGGTAGCTCTGTGCACACACAGACTCAAAGGTAATCACAACGGATTTGTTGCTAAATGAGTGGTGCAGAGGAGAAGCCTTGGGAAAGAATGATTAGGTGATTAAGAGAATGAACTAATCAGACCTAATTTATTCAGTGTTCTCCTAAGCCCTTGGTTCATAGAAGAGGAGAGATGCTAGGCAGCCAAAATCCAACATGACCTCCTTAAAGAGAGATGGCTCATTTCATAGACAGAACCGAACCTTAGTCAAACATATGCACTTGACTTTTCCGCGGATTATTACACCATCCGTTAAACTGAAAAACGTCAGATCTTGAATGAAATTTAAAAAGAAAAAAAAAGAAAAGAAAAGCTAAAGACAAATCAAAAACTTATTTTAATACTGTTTCAGAGATTGTTTAGCCATTTACAACTAGTTCTAGACTTATTTTAATACTGTTTCAGAGATTGTTTAGCCATTTACAACTAGTTCTAGACTTATTTTAATACCGTTTCAGAGATTGTTTAGCCATTTACAACTAGTTCTAGACTTATTTTAATACCGTTTCAGAGATTGTTTAGCCATTTACAACTAGTTCTAGACTTATTTTAATACCGTTTCAGAGATTGTTTAGCCATTTACAACTAGTTCTAGACTTATTTTAATACTGTTTCAGGGATTGTTTAGCCATTTACAACTAGTTCTAGACTTATTTTAATACTGTTTCAGAGATTGTTTAGCCATTTACAACTAGTTCTAAACTTGCTGTTTAGAACTTGCTGTCAGGCTCCATCAACAAGAAAAAGCCACGGTGTAGACATGCAAAATGCAAAAAAAAAAAAAAATCCAACAACTACATGTCTGTTTTATCAGTGATACTGTCACTATGGTTACTTTAATTACTAATCATAGGGCTTGTTGTATAATTTTTACCAATACTATCTGACACATTGAGTCCACCTTTTGACATAACCCTCACTAGTTAAGCAGCTAATGTAACTGAGCCCACGGACAAAAAATACTTTTTAGCTGTTAATATATTAGCTGAATCTTGTGGACTACTTATAGGCATAGAGTAGTTACTCAGAACCAGCTGCTTAATTTGTTTGGTTGTCAGCAACTTAGTTGCTGGTTCAGCTCACTTATTTCAGCACTCACAAGCTGTCTGTTTCATCTACCTTATGTAACGAAGTTAACCACAGAGTAATTTAGTCATACCATATGGCCAAGGAAGGGTAGAAATACTCGTCCTCTAAACACAAAAACAAATGTTTGGGATTCTGCCTTTTCTCTTTTTTTTTCCGTTTTCTTTTTGTCAGTTTTGCGATCATTTTTTTTAAGTTTTAATTTCCAGTTTACTCACCCAAGCTCGCCTTACATTCCGTATAACGACCCCACAAGCTGTCGTGTGTTGTTTGCTCAGAGCACAAGATGTTTGCCACAATTTCACTCTGAGATTTTACCCTGTTGCCTTCAAAAGTCTAGAACAGGTAAACACTAGGACAAAAACTGTCCTGTTCTTTGTCTCAAACAGAGTTAAATGACAGTTTCCCTTTCTGCTCTATAAGAGAACATGAAACAGGCCATATCCCTACTCGTGGTGTCTAAAAAAACAGAGCTGAAACATTGGGATCTGTGAGTATGGTTTATATTCTCATCAAAATGATAGTTTGAGGCAGTTTTTAAAAAGGCCTCAGAGTGTAGCATGATGAAATGTTAAAAGGAAGCCACCGTTTCATTGAGGGTCACACAGAGAGGTCCAGGTCAGACCCAAGACCTCTTTCCAAGCAGAGAGAGATATTCTGTCATTTGCATGTCATGCTGATCGCCACAACTACAACAGGATGCCCCTCCATGCAGTACTGGTCACCGATAACTACCCATTTGTTCTATATTTTAAAGCTGACTCTAGTTGTGTACAGAGTTACCATAAAAAATATATATAAATATAGTGCACTTTAAGGAGAGTCTTTTCACTCAGCAGACTTTCACAACAGGTGAAATTATGATATAGATTTGAAGAGAGGGGTGCCGTGAAGGAGAGCAAGAGGATGCTGTTTGCATTTGTTTCACATTTTTTTACGCTTCAGATGTGCATAGCGTGAAAAAACATTGAGATATTGATTCTGCAGTCAATACATTACTTGAGTACTCACCAGTTCACTCAACCAATCTAAAAAGATTAAGCTCCTGGTGTGCTTTCAAATAACCCAATGTGGTTCTTCAGCCATACATAAGTTTTTATTAATAAACTGAAATAAAAATCAATTAAGTGTGGAATTATAAAATGGCTCGGTGAGTGACATCAAAGAAAGGACGTCAGAGGAAAATCGTGGAGGGTGAAGTGCCTGCGCTCACTCAGTGGGTCGTCTCTCGTATGTGCATTTTCCAGCATTTTAATCAATTTTGCTACTCGATACTTATATTTGTTAACATTATCTTTTTTTTCCCCCTGAAGAAAAAACATAAGTCAACACAGGTTCCTAAAAGTCAATATCTGTGCAGTTCCTTTAATGTAAGAGGTCAGTCAGAGTACAGATCATTATTTTTTTGCTGCAAATGTGTGTACACATACGTTGTGTTTTGAAATAAAACATAAACACGTTTATGAATTGGTGTGCGTGAGTATGAAATCAGCTCCAGTTATCTATGCTTAGGAGATGATTTCATAACTCCTCCATCCTAATGGTCACATTTAGTATTCAGCTTGAAGAAAAAGAAATGTTTACCACATTAAATCTCATTTTTATTTCATGCACTGACTAAATTACCTTAGTTCATCTGTCCAAGTCAATCCATGTCACTTTGTGATAAGGCTTTTTACCAGCCTGACTTGAATGTCAAGATCTGAGCGTCTTCAATTTGAAGCTGCTGTTGTCTTAGAACATCGACCAGTGGCTACAATGGTTTTGTGAAGCAGAGCCATTTCTCTGACAATGATCTCACATTGATGACCATAGTCAGTATAGTGTATATTCAAAATGTACCCCTGGGTGGCGGAGCATGGACACGGCGTACAGGTGGATTTGAACTGAAGTCACATTATCTATCAGTTCATTTCATTTGTATTTCCTATGTATTTCTCCAGGCATGTGGCTTCAAACGAATCCACACAGCTGCCTCGCGGCTCGCCGATGTGTGCTTTTCTGCAAAACACGCTGCATTTGAGAGACTATCACACTGATAACAGGATCAATTACATCAAACACACCAAAAGAGTTACAGGCACTGCCATCCTGGTGAGAAGCAAATGCTTTCCTCTCCAATCCAAATGGGTGGCACATTACAGTGAAAAATGTCCCGTTAAACCCACTCTAATGAACAGATGAGAGAGAACGGACAAAGCCTCTCCCTCATTTGAGAGAAGAAATGAAGAGCGTACTTGTGTCATTATCTTAAATATAAATGCTGGGGGGGGGGGGGGGGTGTTCTCACAGCCCCTAGGGTTTCTCCTCTTCAAACATGCAAAGGCAGTTGGGGAGGGACAGCATGTCAATATCAGCTAGAATTGACTCACATCTTACAGCATCAACACCACCACTTATGGATTCAGCCTCCTGCCATTCACTATGTCAGGTCTGATGGTTGCAAATCTTAAAGCTGCTCACACACGTCCAAGCTGTGCCGTTTGGTCTCTCAGGCACCTTATGGGAACTGTGTCGGTGTGAACACAAGTGAAAAGACGGGACGGTGTTTGAGAGTATGAGGTCATAGGCAGTGGTTCATTTTCAGTGCTTCACTTCATCTTTTTCCGTTTGAGACCGTGTTGTTTCCATACAGATCTGATGTAAACAGCAGTCTCCAGTGCTCTACTGTCTCAGAGGGAATCTATTAGGATTCAAGAGGCGTGTCTGATGTGTGTGCCTGACAGCGTTTGGCACAGTGCAGATTAAAAAACAGAGAGTGTGTGTGTGTGTGTGTGTGTGTGCAAGCGCACATGTGTGCGTGCGTGTGTGCTTGTGTGTGTGTGTGTGTGTGTGTATGAAATACAACAGGTGAAGAATTCCCATCTTTCTGCCTCCTGTTGTGGATCTTCACTCTGCGTAAAATGCTACATGTCCAGCATTGATGGCAAGCCTAACTGTTGGTTCTCCCTGTGGAATCATAAGATCTCAATCATATGGACAGAGTCTTGGACAAACGACCACGTACACCTACTCATGGATTTGGCTTAAATGTCTTTGCCCAGGTTATAGTAGGTGTATAACACAGAATTGACAGTGAACATTTTGAAAATGGGCATGCATCAATGAGAGTTTTTTTTTTTGTTTGTTTGTTTGTAGTTACTGTGTCACGAGAGAATTGTTTGTTTGTAGGGGAGCTCATATGTGTTGTGTATTTGAGGTTCTAGGCATGCTAGATTCTTCCACAATGTATGAAAGGACTTGGAGATGGAAACAATCATATTGCACCAGCAGTATTGATTAGTTGCCATGGAGAGTAGTCGTGGAGATGGAATGCTGTCCCGCATTCTGGTTCTAGAGCTCCCAGGCTGCATTGCTATATTGACAGATTCTCATATTCCATAACTAACGCAGGTGGTAGACCCAACCCTCCCTACACAAGATGTATGTTCACCATGTCAGGGATTCAGTTTCTATTCATTATGCCCTTAGTTTGTCATCGGGGTGGGGGGTGGGTGGGAAGGGGCTTAATGCAGTTATGCTGTTCTTGATGGCTGACAGCTGTCGTGTGGGTTGCTCCAGAGGTCGATGAATCCTGATTTATATTTCAGCTTCTTAGACCTCAAATCATGATCCATTGGCCTGCATTTTTCAATTAATAATGCCCCACACCCCATCTGAAAATACACATCAATTTAATATAGGTCAGTTCTCTGCAGATCTATCTTTAAAAAAAAAAATTACATATCAATCCATGCCTGTTTCTCTGAGCTCCGTGCTCGTAATCAAGCGCCCCTAATCTATGAATTTAACAGCATATCTGCAAACCAGTACTGCCGAGCAGTTAGATCAGTGATTAGTATCTTACTTAAGATCAGATGAACAACAAATAAGTCGATTGTTTTCTGCCTCTGAAACTATTCGCGCTAATTATATTCACTAATAAGACACGGTGTATGAATTCCACAAAAGGAATGTGACGAAACCGAACGGCAGGGCTGCTGCAGTTCATAACCGACCGGCAGAGGACAGCATTTACATATGTAACATATTACTGTGACCACACGTTTATTTTTTGAGTAAGAGGTTGTGATACAGATATTCAGTGTCCATGTGACAGAGTTGCCAAAGAGGTCTTTGCATTCTGGTGATTCTCAAGCTCATGTCACTTTTGCTTTCTTTCTATCTTTAACCGATACATTCCGTCCCAGCTGCGTGTTGAGATGTACTTTGCATTTCACAAAAGATGAGATTCTGAACTAATGTGTATGTTGTACAACGTCTCAGTAGGATTCAGAAATTTTCAAGTAGGGGTTTGTTTATCCTTACCCATCTGAGAAATTTGTGTGTCTGCGTGTGAGTGTGTGTGTGTGTGTTTGTGAGAGAGAGAGAGAGAGAGAGAGAGAATCAGTTCATCAGTATTAGAAAGTTTTTTTCAGGCATGTAACGTCTTAAAAGCATACATGTGATCCGTTACGCTAGATGACGTAACGGCATAATTGGTTAGGCTAAAGAGCAAGTCTAGTCTAAACGCATCTACATTCTATCACACTCCATCTCACATATCTTTCCTCTTTGCTCGCTTTCATACACTTCAAATCCCAGTGTTAGCACAATCTTGTAAAACTTGCTCATTGATCTTTAATCAAGATCATAATTTTCAAATCTTCACTCAAGCACTGAGTCCTTGTTTAATGCGTGTAGAATCTTAGGAGGTGCAACAGAATGTGGAACATATGGTAACGCTTTCATGCTTCAGCTAGCTGACTAATTTAAGGCCGCCGCAGGTAATTATATAACATGTTTTTGATTACCAAGGCCAGTGTTTTATGGTCACTGATAATTGAGACAGCATTTGCGTTACAGAGGTTGTATTTGAGCATGTGGAAGCTGAGTACGCAAAAACCGATTTATTAGATTGGGCTCAAATCACACACTCGTGTACTAGTCTGTTAGTCTCTGTAGTCACAGTGACTGAAAAAAACGAGGTGTGTCTCCCACTCTGGAGTAAAAAAAAAGCCATCCAAGTTACTGACAGATTGTTTTCTTCTCTTGACGTGATCTCCAGAAAGGATGGATGGTAGAATATATTTTACGCTGCAGGTTCCCGGAGCAGCGTCTTTTGCCCGCTCTGAATGGAGTTACAGAGGTAGGGAATGTGTCGATGGTTCAGCTGCCATATTTGGGCACACGCGGATCAGCGTTTTATCCATGGTAATCATCATGGAATTCACAGTCTCCTGAAAGGCAGATTTTAAGCTTGGAAGTTGTTGTGCGAATAAACTCCCAAAGGCATACTCATTCTGGTTTGTTTACCGGGATTCAAATTAAGCTTTCCTTCCTCACCGTCTCTTTCTGCACCTCTCTATTCCCATTGATAAAAAAAAGTGGGATTAAAAGAGAAAAACATCAACTGATGCCTCTAATGCTGACAGTCACTCAATTTCACATTCAAATCAATATTTCAAAAAGATCCATCATCAAATAGGTGCTTATCTTAAGTGTAGCAGTGAGGTAAATAGGATTTTGAATTCACATATTTAAGAGTCATTCATTATGCAGTGGTAAAAACATTCTCTATGTGTGTGTGTGTGTGTGCGCGCGCGCACGTGGGGCACAGAACAATACAGGTTCCCTGAAAGAAAAAGGCCCTTTGGGCTCAATAAACAGCTCAACTCCTGGTGGAAAGTCAGCATGTATTAGGTTTAATTTAGGCCCACTTTTTTTCTTTTAAACCTTTTCTTTGTTCTACTTTCCAAAAAATCTTGATACTTACAAGATTATACCAATTCTTATTACTTAAGCCACTGTTTTTAAATTTGTAGCAGTTAATTCATCATAGCAATTCACATAGGACCAAGGTACTCCAATTAAGCAGTGCATTGCGTCTTGGGGTATTAATAAATGTATAAAGCGTTCAGTGGGCAGAATGTGGAACATTAGTGTTTAAAGAGGGAAGCTGAGATAATTCTGGCAAAAAGCCAGAGCTGAGCAGAATAACAAATTCTTCCCTTCTTTTCACGACAAGCTCTCTAATCCCTCCCCGACGCCACACACACTTTTCACGGATGTTTCAATTTGTCGCCACGGCACTTCCTATGTGAAAACTGAGGAAAAAAGCAGACTGCTGCGTAGCACCCAACCAGCTGAAAAGTGAAGCTCGACCTTTGACTCAGGAGGGCTTCGGAGACAAAAGCTGAGTATGGCTGGTAATGTCGGGCTGAGTGACAGCTGCGGGATGAGGGGGTGAGGTAGTGGGGTGGGGTTGTGGAATAGGCGTCTAAAGCGTAGCTTGGCTGTAGTGACTGACAGAACAGTAGCCGTTAGTTGTTTAGCTACGGAACGCAACAAGCAGTAGCAAGCTTTGTCATCCAGAAGTGGGAAACAGTCGTTTCAATACGATACAAGACGTAGGGACATGGCGAGTCAGATGCTCGAGATGAAAACTCTACTAGTAGCGATGTCTCTGAGATGTTTTATTGATTGGCTATGTTGCTGGAGCGCCTTATGCTTTATTAGATATTTCATTCAGCTCCGTTGACGACGGCCCTATCCGCTAAGGTTTTTTGCAGTTCATTCAGTGCGAATGTTCGTCTTGTCCATTTTTCGCTGTTTACGATGCTCCCTTGGGCCATGTGGTAGGCTGCTTTCTTTACAAGCTAAAAGAATTATTCATTTAACATGCTGGAGATATGCAGCGGAACATGATCACAAGATCCCACTGCATACATATTCATGAAGGAAAATCATACGACAATAGGAAACCATAAGAAAATCACTCCACTTGTGGTCACGTGACCCCAAACTTATTGTCTTTGTATTATTCTCTGTTTATTTGGCTGGTTCAGCCCTTCATATACTTGGTCTAATTCACCAAAAGATCTCATTACACTTTTTGTGATTAATGGAAAGAATACGAAGGCTGAATGTCCATCTAGTTTTTCCAGTGATGTAGTATGCCCTCTTCCAGTCCACCAGTTCAGCCATCCAGATTTACATGTTGCTTACGAGGGGAACCAAATACCACTTTCTGGGTGATGTGATTACTATTGCAAACCGGTGGCAAAAACAGAAAACCCAAAGGAATGAATATATTTTATTATATAAGGATTGATAATATAATGACATAAAGAACCATTGGGGTCCTGTGCACCTGTGATGGTTTCAGTATTTGTGCAGGGGTCTTGGTCTCTGAGAGCAGACACCTGCTGGAGAAGATGACCTTAATTACAGCCCCTGGCATGCAAGGGGTGGAGCCAGTGGAGCTCCTCATATGGTCACTCATCTTTTTTCCCTCCCTTTCTTCTTTCCTTCACCACCCCCTTCACCTCCCACATTTTACTCTCTCCCTCTCTTTTTCTCTCTCTCCTCCTCAGATCACTCACCCTCCCCCCCCTACATTCCTCTCCTTCACCCTTTCTTTCACCCTTTCTTTCCTGTCATCCCAGCTTCCATCCCTTCCCCGTACCACCCTCCCTTCCAAATCCCACCCGCTCTCTTTCTTTCTTTCCACCGCAACCCCTCCCTTCTTTTTCCCCCTCCACATCTCACAGAGGAACAGATGGGGGGTGAACAGAGGGCAGAGTTGGGCTGGAGTATGAGTAGACTCCAGGAGGGTAGTGGGGATGGGGGGATGGGGGGATGTGGGGAGAGAGAAAGTCACATTCAGTTAAATGTCCCATCCAGAACCCCCCAGACCAGACTGCTGTTTGCTCTCTCTCTCTCTCTCTCTGAACTGGATTTGCCACAGGCAGAGAAGTTATGCTGCTCATTTATGACATACACTATGGAAGCCAAAGACACGTCCCACACGCATCGAACTGTACGCTGCCTAATTCCCCCCCCCCCCCCCCCCCCCCCCCCCCCCCCCCCCCCCCCCTCACAGAAATATTCAGGCTACGGGCTGTGTTTGGTTTATTTAATTCTGTTGTGCTACACTAATGTTTGACTAATTTTATTCCTATTGGTCTACAGTCAAGAGTCGTTTATTTACTTGTCCCTTTAAGGTTATTTTTTCCACTAATGTGTTTTAGTCACATAGACATTTTAAATTAATTGGGAGGGTGAAATTTTGTGATAAACTTAGACTGATTATTATAGAAATAGCTTAGACGACCCATAAAGCCCATTGCTGTCAAAACAGTTTCTCAGAAGGGTAACAATAATTAGGGCATGGATTCTCTTTGGAAGAGTTTTTCAGCCCTTCGCGAGGCCTCTCAACAGTCTGTTCTGATACAGTCTGTTTCAGTACAATCCGACTTACATTTATGAAGACAATCAAAGTTCTCTTCAGTGAAACCCACCTTGTAAAAAGGCTTCAGTATATTAATCATAGAAAGAAATGATTAGGAATCCTCTGAAAAATAAATATTGCATCTTAAAGAGGAGATACAAATTATAGTAGGATCCTTTACTTTGCACAAACTTGACCTTGGTGTCTGTTGCCACAGTTCCACTGATGCTTGCTATCAAAGCTAAAGTCTTACACACATTCATGTTATGAAATATTAATATACATATCTGAAATTACACAGTAAACTGAATTTAATAAGCACTTACATTATAATTAGGCTACTCTTGAACTTTGTGTAATCACCTATGATTCTCTATGTAATTGCAACGCCATAAGAACTGCTTGTTTTTTGGGGGGTTTTTTTAAAACATGACCTACTTATGAGTCACAAGGGTGTTTGACGTGCATGTAATTCATCCGCTGAGCTGCAGTTGTAACAGACTACTGGGGACCAGTGCGACAGAATGAAACACAATATCTAATATTTACAATTTACAATTTGGCATTTAGCAGACGCTTTTAACCGAAGCAACTTACAATAAGTGCATCAATCAGATTACATTACCCCATAAGCGAAAGATCACAATAATACTGTAGATTAATTACCCTCAGTATCGTGCTCCTGGAATTCTGTGACAATAAACGATAAATAAATAAACAAGACCTGTGACATACGGACAAGGTTAGAACATTTTTTGCAACATAGAAAGGGAGGTTAGGCAGTGGGGGACAGGTAGGTTCTGAAAAGGTGGGTTTTCAGCTTCCTGCGGAAGATGGCAAGAGATACCGCAGTCCTGACTAATATTTCAGGCCCTCTAGTAAGAATTGAAAGAAGTTAAAAAAAGAAAAAGAAAGAAAAAGAAAGAAAAAAGAGGAAAGAGACTGAGAAAAAAGAAATGAAGTTCAAATGATCATTCAGTCACATTGAGGCCAACTGAACCACTGAAATCTGTGTGGGAGCAGTCATGCAGAAACACTTGGCCTTCTTGTGTGTGTGTGTGTGTGTGTGTGTGTGTGTGTGTGTGTGTGTGTGTGTGTTTGTGTGTGTCCATTCATGTCTGTGTGTGTCTTATATTTTCTTGTGAGGTTTCACCTCTGTCTGAACTGTCTGGGGGTGTTTTGCATCCCCTTGAATATGGACTCAGTGCGAAGTGAATAGTCACTGTGTGATCTCATCACTCACTTTTGCCATATCATTCTCTTTCTCTCTCTGTTTCTCTCTTTCTCTCGTGCTTTTTTCCCTTTCTTTCTCCCTGTCTCACATATGTAAAACTCCTTCAATCTCTCTCTCTCACTCTCTCTTTCTCTCTCTCTCTCTCACGTACACACACACATAAACTCTTTCTCTCTGTCTCTCTCTCTCACTCTCCATCTGTCCATCGTTCTCTCAATATATATGTATCTATCTATCTCTGTCTCTCTCTCTGTCCTTGGAGGTGTTATATTCTTCTTTTACACAAACACAAAGAGTGGGAGTCATTGGGAAGAAGAGACACTGTGGTGCTACAGGTGATGCTCTATGGTATATCCAACAGGCACGTGTTTCAGTGGGTATCTGTGGCAGTGGCATCATTTTGGTGCTTCATGCATTTACAAATATTATCAATGATACAGCAAGTGTCAGAGCAATTTCACACCGGCTTAGCGCTAGCACGTATTCAGATTTCTTCGTGTCTGGTAACTTACCTCCGTGCTATTCTTATCCTCCCTCTGATATTAAAATGGCCTTCAGAGAGACTCCACCATGCACATTATTCATTCTTTATGAATGTCAACACGAGAAACTATTCCATATGTCAGTGTCACACAGATTGCATTATGCTGCGGCCTCCTTCACAATACTCTACGCGTTCAACATCAAATGCAACAACGCGCAGGGCTAGAATTGTCATCCATGTTATTACCGTGTGCTTTTCACCTTGAGGGATGCACTGTTGAAACAACCTCTGTGAGGCATAAGTGTCTCCAGAGAGCAAATTATATTTGGGATTGAAACAGTCCCAACCCTTTCATACTCAAATCCCTCAGATTGAGACTGTTGAATAGGTGGTTGGAATTTAGCCAGGAGCTCAGGCAGAGAAATTTTTGGGTCTTTTTTTTTTTTTGGCTCTTTCCCATCTAGGTCACTATGTAGTGTATTTAAAGCACATGCCAGTGAGTTCTTTGCGGGCAAAAAAAGAAAAAAAAAACGGTGGGAGGTCTTACAAAGCATGAAGTTCACGGTATATCACCGCTCTTCCGTAATGTATGACTGAATCCGGCTGAGGATTCTCAGAAAGTGGAGCGTCGTGTGAGAGGAAAGTGAGAAATCCAGTCTGACAGCCTCACCACCTACCCCACAAGCAACTCAGTGCATGTGCCCAGCTTTGTCTTTCTATCCGGATTAATGAACCTTCAGATGAATTTGTTTGTTATTGATGAATAGGTGTACGAAATGGCAGATAAACAGACATGAATCTTCATCTCAACAAACAGGAAGAATGAAGAATTGTAACAATTCTGTATTATGGTACATTTTTGTATTGCTTGAAATTTGTCTACGTTTCTCAGTCATCTACGTATAAGCACATTGTTTTATATGACCACATTGCACCTCATGTTTTGTTGACCAGTCAGTGTGTGTGCTGTGCTTGTTTGTGTGTGTGTGCGCCTGTGTTTGTTTGTGTGTGTGTGTGTGTGTGTGTGTGTGTCTATGTGTGTGTGTGTGTGCTTGCGTGCATGCGTGCGCAAATGTGTATTATATTAGAAGCCTTTCAAGCTTTTTCTTTTTTTTTCCATGAGGATTTTGCTGTAGGGCATGACACATTTTTGAGAGGCTTTAGAACCCCTAGCCTGATAATTCCCTCAATTATTCACTGGTCTGGCAGTCAGAGGAAGCAGGGCCCATGAATAAAGCAGATCCACGGGCACGACCGGCCCTGACAATACAAACACACCATTAGTGCTAATTTCTTCTGTTTGTCCTTGAAGACACACCACTGCGCATTCGGGGAAATGGAGCCGCAGCAGTGCAGAGATGGGCTTGATAATTACAGCAGCCTTTTCCCAGGAAGAGCATGCGGACAAACCGCCTGTGCCTTCAAAACTAACAGCAGATGGGGGAGGGATGGAAGGCAAGTAGGTGTGGACCAACCCTCTGAGTCCCTTCCAAATGTTTGTCGAGGAGCTTATTGCATGTCCTCAGGTCAGCATCAGGAGACTCACTTTTTAATTCCATTCCTCTGCAAAAATTACAGCAACAACAACATAAACAACCATGACAACCACAAAAAAAAAAAGACATGACAAAGCTCAAGGCAGAGTAGTCAAATTATGGAGGAGCTGGATCACAGCTTCTGTATCCAGTATCTCTTCAAAGAAATGATGCTGATTTATTTTAAGAAGCAACTGGTTGCCTGGCTGTGAAACAACATCAAGTGTATTATAGCAGACTCAGTGGACGTATAGAGAGCGAGAGTGTCTGGTCGTTGCATTACACCCTAATTAAGTTGTGGATCTTGTTACTGGCAGAGCGCTGGTGGAGAGACAAAGCTAATCATGTTGAGTTGAGTGGGAAGCGGTGGGAACAGAGAGGCCAGGTGTTTGAGTCTCTAACACAGCACCTGCTTTTTTTCCCTTTGCCACTGCATGCCCACCCCTCCTTTACCCCACCCTACCCCATCCCCACACTGCCCCCCCCCCCATGCTCACCCCTTCCTTCTCGCACCTGCCGCCAGTAACCAGACTGAATCACCGGTGCCCAAAGACACATGCACGCACGCACACACGCACACACACACATACACACACACCCCATATAAACTCTTATCTCTTCCCAGAGCACATTCATAAATCCTCACCCAGAGAGAGTAAAAAAAAGAGGCAGGGCTGCACAGATTGCCTCTCCCTGCCGCCATCCCTTTTGTCACGAGTCGCCTGAAACCGGGCGAAGGAGTGTTCCACCACTTGAGCGTAAAATCTTGCTCTCACACGCACGGCGTGATAAAAGAAATGCTCTGAACGAGGGACACTCAGAGCACTGGGTGGTGGTGGTTTGTGTTTTTCGGGACACTCTGATTCTTTTTTTTTTTCTCTTCTTTTCTCTCTCTGTCCGACTCCCACAGTATCCCATTGTTACGTAGTTTAATCTCCACTGATCGGGACTCCTGATGAATCTGGTTCACGGGAAGGTCAAGGACAATCAAGACGCCTCCTCCAGCGTTAACGGCTGTGTAACAAAAAGAAAAGAAGACCAAAGAAAAACCTGTAAATCAGGATGGAGACATGTATTCTTCTCTTAATAGTAGTGGGGATTTCCTGTGTTTTCTTCTCACCTTACTTGAAACAAAGAGACCATGACAAATCAAATCCAGGCTCTTATTCATGAGAGAACACATCAGACTGAATAATCTTGTTTAGCTCTTGCAATGGCTCCACTTCACCTTTCTGTCCACACAACATTTTTTAGAGTGCTTATAGAGAGAGTGTGTCATTTTTACCATATATGCACTGATAACATAGTAGTTAGCTAGGTCTTTCCTCATCTTTTTTTTTTTTTTTTTTGAAACGGGTACATTTTCGGGCAAATTTTTATATCCAATATTGCATTTCATAATTTATATTTCAGGGAATTATGGTGCTCAACGATCCCTCTCTGCACAAGGTAGTCAAAACAAGGTAGATTCAATTCGAGCAACCTGCCTAAGCACTAGTATCATCTTTAGTAAACAAGTCAGCTGTATGTAAATACCGTCATGAATATTAACAACCAGAATGTTCTGGAGAGAAAAATATACTCCCTTTCTCTCTTTTTCCCTCTCTCTTTTAAGGGTACAACTGCGAAAGATATAGCAGCCTGTTTGCTCTGTCTCCTCTGCAAGTGGCTCTTTGATGTGAGTGGCAAAAATTGTTGTGCACCTGTGGTGAGGTGGTGAGGAAAAAAAGGGGAGATGTGTGTGTGTGTGTGTGTGTGAGAGAGAGAGAGAGAGAGTATGTCCAGGTGCTTAAGTGTGTGTGTCCCACATTTGTACACCCCACACCTCCTCTGTGGCAGTAACATTTTCTCTCTCCTAATACATGCTAAACAAATCTCTTCCTGACAAACCCACAGTCACTGCAGTATAGTAATGTAATGAAAGTGTGCTTCTCCCTACTGAACATAATAACTCACTTCTTCTTCAGACAATAATGAGAATATACAACATTCACCCTGGGAATCCATCTTTCACTGCAGATAAGTACACCTGCTGTGTGTGTGTGTGTGTGGTGTGTGTGTGTGTGTGTGTGTGTGTGTGTGTGTACGAGGCTCATTTTATCTGACCTGAACCGTGCCTGAACTGGCTAGGCTAGGCTCTCTACTCACGAGAATGGCTGGACATGGTTTGAAAAATTCTTGTCTTGAAAACTGCTTTGTTCTTCCATTTTATACACTACCATGTTAGGGTAGAGTGGACATTTATATTCTTGAGTGAACGCTCATGTTCACACACACATGCAAAGATGCACACACACACACACACACACACACACACATGCTAATAAGGAGAGCCAGCATGGTCTCTGTACCTCAGTGTGCTCTTAGGACTCTAGCTTTGTTGCCTCCTGGTGTGTGACCATATGAGAGCCCACGTTCATTCTTTTCTTTTCTTTTTTTTACCCCTTTTTTGCATGCAGCAAATGACATCCGATCATCTTTTTATGGTAACATGTCTTTACCGGGATTCTCTATGGAATCTGCCTAATTACAACAGTGTGTAGGGTTGGAAGAAGAGGTCAGGAGGATTCTGATGAAGGCTTCCAAAGTCCACTTTGATACCCCGTCCATCAGCCCCACGTCGCCTAAAACACAGCTGGAAACGTCACTCTCATCATTACGCCTCTCAAAACTCATGAGGTTACTAAAATAACGAGTTTACGTCTGCAGCATCAATCACTGCCATGGTGATCGGCGAATTGTAATGTGACACATATTTAGTTTGCTGGGAAATTCTTCTCATTTTGCTTGTAGGTAACTTCCCATCAAAGTAATGTCCAATTAAAACAAGAGAGTGCCATAGCCAGTCCCAACCCAAAGTTACAACACACAAATACCCTCTGAAAACAGAAGAAACTCTGGCGACAGTTACATTCATCCTTATAGGAAAACAATATTTAATAGGTTGATATGATTTTTTTTTTTTGTCACTCAGGCTTTACTCCACATCACAGTGCTGAGACTGCTCTAGTTAAAAGACTGAATGACTTATTCCTCTCCTTCCTCTCTGTTTTTGTATCTGAGCCTGTGCCACCAGAGCGGAGAACAGCATTTCATACAATAGACTATAACATTTTACTAGAACATTTCTCCTCTTTAAAGCCTCTCAGGAAGATGTAGGCAGGAACTGTCCTAGTTTGTGTCATTGTTGTATGTTATTGTACTAAACATTATCAGTTTCTACATGTTTAAGGTGAGTCCCCTGGATTAGGTGTACGTAAGGTATGTTGTTCATCAAGACTCAGTCTTAGAGTCATTGCATTTTTCTTTACATATGCTATCTTTTGGTGATATTATTCAGAAACAGTGTCAGCCTCGGCTATACATACACCTTTGCATATTCTCACTTTTCGAAGGCAGATGATTGTTTATAGGACATTGGAAGATGGATGACTTGTCAGTTCCTCCTGCTGAACCCCGATATTGCTGAAACTTGCTACAAATGCAGCAACAAGTGACCTGACAGATTTTACCTTGAATCTTTCTGTTATACGCAGTACAGTTATCAAGGATCTAAGCATTGCTGCTGACTCTGATTCAAGTAATGCTCATATCAGAAACATTTCTGTATGTAACTCAAGCATTCCCAAGCATGGGAAGGTACTCTGTTTTAATGACGCTGACAACCTAGTCCATGACTTTATGAAGCCTGTGTGGTAATTTGTTTTGTGCATGTTCATTAATGTCCCTGATTAGACCTTGACTTGTTTAAATTGCAGATGCTCAAGTTCTTACTGAGATGTATAAACAAACCGAACATATTAGCTCTGGTGTGTTGTCTCTACAGTCGCTTCCATTTATTTATTCCACATTCCATATTCCATATAAATTACTATAACTCACTTGTAAAGCTGTATATTGTGTTCTTCTCCATTAGTTGAGTATTTCAGTTCTTCACAGTCCACCTTACCAGCTACATCAAGCAATATAGAGCATCGTCTTATAGACCTCATCACACAAAATACATGAATACCTTTAATCTTAAAGTCTAGACTTAAAACATGCTTGTCCAGTTAAGTCTGCAGGTAAATGGTTTCAAGTTAGATCATTCCCAGCAGGTAATCCTACAGTTAAACAGCCCAAGCCTGATTATGAGGCTTCTGATTGGTGAATTTTTCCTGTAAAGTGGAACGTCAGTGCTGTCATTGTATGTGATCACTCCCATTACTTGATCATTTGGGATGCTTTTGTCTTAGGGAGCCCTAACAGCTGTGTTACTCTCCAGCTTTCCCTTTCTGTTGTGATGCCTGTTGGAGTTTCATTATTGCAGTCAACCTCCCATGCTACCTATACACTCTCTTTATTCACAGGATAACCACTCCTTTCTTTTCTCCCCTCCTCTAATCCCTCGTTCTGCATACCTACTTGTCCGCCTGACCGGGAACTGCTGTCCCCATACATATACATGCACATATTTAATATACCTGCATCTAAGCCAATCTATATCATCAGCATTTTTGTCATTACAAAAGTCTCCACCTGAGGATGAAAGTCCACTGTTTCTCCCTCCACCCACTCCGAGGGCATCTGCCCCATGCCCCCCGGGCCCATGACAAACATGTAGGATGAGTGACCCACCATGCTCAGCATGGCCAGCTGTCCGGCCACATAATCTCTGCTAAAGTCCTGAAAATGCCGTTTTGACCCGGCAAGCCAACCTGCCTGCCAGCCTGCTGCTCTGTCAGTCTCCCCCAATTTTTGTGATGGCTGCCCATTTTACACCACCTAAAATGTCAAAATGTCCTTTGATATACTCGACCCCTTGTCTGTATCTGTGCTTACACAACAAATACCTTGAGACAGTTTTCCTAGTTAGCTCCTGGATCTCTCTGTCCCATTCACGTAGTACAAAAGACTGGCTAATTTAGATCAATAATCTAGCAACCCAGCGCCAACCAGAGGAGGAGGAATTACTCCTTTTGAGTCTTGGTTTTTCCAAGGTTTTTTCCTTTTGTGGCCAAAGATGGGAGCTTTTTGCTTGGCACTGTCACCATAGGCTGACTTGTGAGGGATCTTATATCCAAGCTTTCTGTAAGCCTGCTTTGAATAACATGAAAACTGCAAGTGAAACTGAATCAGTTTATAAAAAAGTCATTTAAAAGGTGTGTGTGTGTGTGTGTGTGTATGTGAGAGAGAGAAAGAGAGAGAGAGAGAGAAAGAGAGAGAGTTCTTGTATGTGTTATCTTTTTTCAAAATGAATGTTAAAAGGTTGAAGAGAACATCACAGGATCCTTGGGAACTCTAAGTCTTTAATTCAGTGTTACATCTGCAGCTTGAAAGATACATGACATTCTAAGAAAACACTGATACTGTAAAGCCTTTGCCATTGACCATCAAACAGATAGATTTGTTTAACAGGCTTGTACAAGTTCCTTTGTTATATCATGTTTCATTTTCAAAATTGCAAAAAAGAAAAAGCATTTAAGACTTCTGTCCTTTCACTTTTGACTATTCAGTGTACTACCTCAATTATGACTTTGTCCTGTGTGATAACTTCCCCTCAAGATAACTAAAGATTAGTGGATTGTGTATGTGTTTGTGTGAGAGTGTGTGTGTTTATTTCACATCATTCATTTCCAGTATGACTAAATACTCTTTTAAAGAGATATGGCCAAAGGGTAGTTATTGAAATCAAGGAGAGCAGCACTATTTGCATTATTTGTATCATAATGGGACACAGTTTGGCCTAATTAACAGAACACACTGCAGCATGCACATGTGAACCCACTCATTCATTCTCTTGTTCTTTTTTCTTTTCTTTTTTTTCTGTTTGCCCACTCTGATCTCTGCTGCAGCAAACACATCTGGCATGCCTCTATCAGTTTACCTCCACCCTCTTTCCATCCTTTTACCCCTCCCTCAGCGAGTGCTTGCCAGTAAACACTCAGAAGGCCATTCCCGCCCCCCACTGAAGGAGTCTCCTGAATATCTGGACGTCGTTCAAAGGGAAAATGTCGCATTTAGCTTGCTAATTAAGCTTCCTTTTGATTTAAACAACCACTTAGTCTAATTCTCATCCGGAGTTTGCTTTCATCACCTTGTCTTTTTTTTTTTTTTTTTTATTATTAAGATTAAAAAAATAAATAAGTGAATTAAAAACAACAACAAACAGCAACAACAATCGCCGACAGGAGAACGTCAATTAGGTAGTCAGATCCACTTACAGCCATTTCATCTTCCGTTGAGAGGACGAGTGTAGGAATAGAGGGGACAGAAAGGACTGCCATCTGAATTCCCTCTGCTTTTCAGGAAGATGAAGCACCACCTGACGAAAGAGAGCTGGACAGCCATTGTGTGCTTTTTCTTTTTTTTTTTTTAGCCCGCACAAACACAAAGGCCAAATTCAACCTTATTTCTGTCTCTCTCTTTTTTCTTTTCTTTTTTTTTTTCCTCCCTCTCAATCCCGGTTGGCAGTCTGCGGCAGGCCTATTCCCTGCAAATGACAGCACCCTTGATTTACTTTTTCCTTTTTCTTTTCTTTTCTTTTTTTTTTTTTTCTCTCCTCACCGCTGATTCTTGCTCCGGTAATGAAGTTGGGAATGTTATGTTTCTCTCATTACCTTTTCATTAAAGATATGACTAGAAAACAGGGTTGCCATGGAGACGGTTCCCTGAAAGTCTCAAAGCATGATGTCGAACTACATTGTTTACTCTGATGCCAAAGTCTGATGGTTACAATAGAGACAGTGGCATCTTTTATTGGACTGAGGCTCATTCCACTCTCTTTACAAGCACACACACACACACACACACACATACACGCAGAATGTAAGTTAAACAATGAGCTGATAGAAATGGGGTAAAAAATTCTTCAGCTCCTCTGTTTGTTAATGCTGAGAGGTTTCATTAGCTCATTCTCCAAATGATAACTGACACTTCTCTGTGCAAGAAGTCAAAGGAGGTTACTCAGCAGCAGCCAGCAGTAATTTACCGCAGAGAGTCGGTCTCAAATGGTGTCCATTCACATTATCCCCACCACAGCTAATGACCACCGACCATGTCATCATCACCTGGATGTGTTAAAGTATCTATACATTTTCCCCTCCGAACATTTTAATGGGAACACTTTGCTTTTTTGAGCACCTATACTGCTATGTGCGTTTTATAACAAATAGTTTTCATTGGCCTTTTTAGGGTCATTTCAACAGATTGCACAATAACACGTTAGTTTTCTTAATAAGTAACATTATCTATGATGAGCTATTTTATGTTAGTTGGGTGAATGACTATGAATTCCTTTTCAGCGATATTTGATTTGCTTGTTGTTCCATTATGGACTGAGAGTACATGATGTGTGTGTGCGTGCGTGCGTGTTTGTGTGTGTGTGAATTTACATAAAATCTATTGATACTATGCATTATGAGACATCTGTACAAAAACAGGTGCTTACATAGTAGTTGTTCTGCATTTATTTATGAACTTAGCTTCGTTTTTTTTTTTTTTTACTTTATTTAGAGTTTTGCATTTCCTTATTACAGACACTGCTTCTCCTCCTCCTTCACAAACAAAAGCAGAATTAGGTTGAGTAGTGAGCATCTCATTACCTCTCTGGAAGAGTCCTTTTTGATTACCCTCATCCAGCTTTCCCATGAGGCTCTCTGCCAAAAATAATGTACACTTAGCCTGAGAGAGTACCTTTCAAAGAACTGCTGTGACCTTCAGTGACATTTTCCAAAAAAGCAGGCAACCTTCATTTACCACAATGAAAAATTGGACCGTTTTATTTGAATTTTTCCAAAGTTGTACCCGAGAAAATGTATTTCTTTTCATTTCGATTTATATAAAACAGCATTTCAGTGGACTTGCCAAATTTGCCAAAGAGCTAGCAAAAAACCTAGAAGGGGTCTTCACAAAAGTAGCACAATAACACAATGAAAAGAACGTGTAACACATGGACTGTGCTTTTAAGTTTTAATCACACTGCTATGACGTTAGCTCACTGTGTTGTACTATAGTAATCTTACTTGTGATCAATAAATATAAATAAGGGTGGGAAATGTAACATACAGAAGATTGACATGTGTTTGTCTGTGTTTGTCACTTGATGAAAACCTTTAAGAGAAAAAGTTATTCATTTAAATGGATCTGTGCATCTGGATCTGTACAATGCATCATTGTAACATAACATCTTACGACTTGGGAATCAGGCTACCATGAACAAACAAGAAGGCCTAACAAATAACAATACAAAGTTAGAGCCGCAAATGGCTATGCTACCATGATTTACCATTAACACCATGAGGAAAAAGCCAATCTTTGTAGTTCAGAACAAAAATATACTTCTCTATACACACACAACCACCCACTGCAAGTATTAAAATGGCTGGAACTTTTGAAACTGTTAAAAGTAAATGGAATGGAATGAACAGAGAGAAAAAAGAAACTGAAAAATGGAGGTTGCTGTATCTCCACACCACACCCACAAGGCCCACCCTATTTATTTGCACACGACACTTTTTGAGATTAATGGGGATGGAACCCCAGACCTCACATTGCGGTGTCCAAGACCTTATCGCTGGTCGATCAAAAAAAACCCCAATGCACTGCAAGCTATAAGCCTATATGAATATGAGGACGTCATAATCATAACCTGTCCACCCTAAATAATGGACATGCTAGATGAGAGTGCGCAAACCTCCTGTATATGTTCAAAGACTGTTGAATGCACTGTCAGTTGTGAAAGGCTTTCTTTCTGCCATGACATCATGCTAATGATGGTAATCAGCTTAAGGGGTTTTTAAGGTAATCACACATAGACCCATGTGCTCGCAACGCAAGTGAGTGTTTGTGCAGTGTTGTCATAACACAACATCTTACCACATGATACTCAGGCTACGATAGACCAGGGGTAAGGTACTGCCAGGTCTTTGGTTTGATCCCCACAAATGTCAAGAAGTGTTGTGTCCAAAAAAAATTGTGGTGTGGAAATGCAGCAACCTCTACCTTTTGTTTACTTTTCACTCTGTTTATGTTATTCTTCAATCACATTTTATGGTGATAGCTCTTTGTTCTCATTTTTCTTCAGCTGGAAATTTATCTTTATTTGGTCAGAGGCAGACATGTTATCTTGATTTACTTCCTGTGCCCACTCAGAACGCCCTGCTATGAAAGTACATGAGCCCTTCCAACAGTCAAAGTGTTACTGTTAATGAAAGTAAAGTGATGACCTGAACATAACTCATTCATTCTCTCATTCATTCATTCATTCATTCATTCATTCGTTCGTTCGTTCGTTCATTCTCTAAGGTGTTTATCCTAATTAGGGTTACGGGGGGTGCTGAAGCCTATCCCAGCGCTCATTGGGCAAACAGTGGGGCAACACCTTGGACAAGTCGCCAGTCCATCACAGGACAGACACACAAACAAACACATTCACACCTAGGGGCAATTTTTAGTATCTCCAGTTCACCTGACCTGCATGTCTTTGGACTGTGGGAAGAAACCAGAGCTCCCAGAGGAAACCCATGCACACATGAGAATAACATGCAAACTCCACACAGAAAGGACCCTGGCCGCCTGGCTGAGAATCAAACTCAGGACCATGCTGTACCACTGTACCACCGCCTAACTGAAACATAACTGATTTCTCAAACTCAACTGCATTTAGGCAAAAATTCAATTTAATTTACCCTTAAAGATTTCCAGCTGATTTAATATTTCCCATGGTTGGTTCTTTTTACACAGACATATGTTATCTCGATTTACCTCTCCTGTCCAATCAGAGCGCTTGGCTGACAACATATGTCAGTCTTATCAATGATAAATACGTTACTCTTAGTAGAAGTAATAAACAAATATGGAGAACTCAACTACACTTAGGATACATTTGCATTCCCTTTTTATTTGAATGATTTCTAAGCTCCAGTCAAGTTAATACCTCCAGTGGGTCACTGTGTGTATACAGAAATGTAGTTTTATTCTCATACAACTAAGATCACCAAACTCTTCTTCATGTAAATGGTCTCTTATGGTAGCATAGCTATTTGTGGCTCTAACTCTATTTGTCTTTTATTTGTTAGGCCTGTTGGTTGTTCATGGTAGTCCAATTCCTAAGTGGTAAAAATGCATTTTACAATGAATGAATGAATAAGTAAATAAATAAGATGCAAAAATGGTTTACATCAGTCTCATCTGCCCACTCAGAAAACCCGACGGAGAAAGTACATCAGACCACAATCAAAGCCAGGACAAACTCAGCACTTTAGGTCTGCCCAGTGGATTTGTGGATTGGATGGTTAGTTTAGCAGTAGCTGGTTGGTTTAGCAACGGTGGTGCAGTGGGTAGCGCAGCGGCCTCACAGCAAGAAGGTTTCGGGTTCGGTTCCCGGCCAGGTGGCCAGGGTCCTTACTGTGTGGAGTTTGCATGTTCTCCTCCGGGAGCTCTGGTTTCCTCCCACAGTCCAAAGACATGCAGGTTAGGTGAATTGGAGACACTAAATTGCCCTTAGGTATGAATGTGTGTCTGCCCTGTGATGGACTGGTGACCTGTCCAGGGTGTTTCCCCACCTTTCGCCCTATGAGCACTGGGATAGGCTCCAGCACCCCCTGTGGCCCTAATCAGGATAAGTGGCTTAGATAATGAGATGGGTAATGAATGATTTGAATGAATGAATGACATAAGCAGCAGCAATGCTCAGTCAGTCAAATAACCATAAAAGGCTAAGGATGTGGACTTTTACACTTTAGGCATTTTAACCTCATGTTCCACTGCCAAAATCCTCATGAGTGTCGTATAAATTAATGGTCTTGCCCTATCGTTTTGACTCTCGGCTCTCAACAAATGTTGCTATATAAAGCTATACAACAGGGGAGCGCCATTCTGTCCCAACTTGAGGGTCTCGTTAAGTTTGGTGTCATCTCAAATATTTCAAAATTAGGAAAAGGTTTGAGAAAAACGGATACAACTTGTGCCTTCGACAGTAACTGGAGTCACTGTAAACAAACAGCACTGATGCAGTGGATAAAGAATATTCAGCTTGAGATAGATGTCAAAGCATTCTTTTCAGTGTTGCTGTGACTCCAGCGTTTTGCCACAGGCTTCAGAGGACATTTATACAGATGCCAACAAAAACAGGGACTTTCTAATTCTGTCTCTCTAATTTAAGTTGCGCAGAACTCATCGGACTAAAATCATCTGGCAACACTCCGCATTGTTTTTCAAAGTCTGTGTGTAATCATGAAAAAGATCTGTCGTGATCTTGAGCGAGGAAATCTTAACACAGCTTCAAATCAATTGATACTGTGGTTCCTATTCTGTCAAAAAAAAAAAAACAGCTCTGAAGATGTCAAATCAACGGTATCTTAATTCTGTTTGATGCAAGCTCACTGAACATGTTTGTAGATCTACAGAATCTGGTTCATTTTGTTCAAGCACGGTATTAAAATACGACTGTATGGCTGTGTGTGTGTGTGTGTGTGTGTGTGTGTGTGTGTGTGTGTGTGTGTGCAAACACATGAAGAGATGACTTGTGAGGAAATGTCATCGCAGCTTCAAAGGTGTAAAGGAGGCGATTGATTGACAGATGATATTACTGTGAATGTGCTTTTCAAATGAGAGGCCATTAAACCCAGTGGGGAATAGGTAGCATGGTACAAAATCATTAGAGAGCTTCATCAAATTTTAAAGTTATGATCCTCTCAGTCAAATCCTCCCAAACAATTAAACCACAACAACAACAAAAGTGTTTACAACAATAGAAAAAGCATTCCAATGCCTTTAAAGTGTTCCAGTAACATCACTTCCTCTCAGGACATATGTATGATTGTACTCATGACTAGCGTATGCATACTGTATATTTTGTTCATACAAGCAAAACTCACTGATATCTCAGTGTTCACTTACATGTGAAGAAATCACTAACATAATGTTTTATGCTTTAGGAACACAGTTCCTCCATGATTATATTATGAAAGAACATTTCAAGGGTCCTCAAAAAGCACAATGGAGATTCCCTAGGCTTTTTTTTATGTCCTACTGATATCATCTTGCACCTGTAATTGGAACATAATTGAGATTTACACAGAGAAAACTGTGATAATTAACTCTCGACATGTTCAGATTTGATAGCTCTTTGATAAAGCAGCGAAGAAACACAGCTGGGAAACAGACAGAGAATCGGGGTAGATAGCAAAAGACGTCTGCATCAGATATGAAGAACCATTTCGGCTCTCAAGAAAAGAGAGGGGGAAAAAGAAGAATATCTTTAATTGAATTTGTTACATGTAAATTTGAGTGATCGTTCTGGCAGGTGGAGCCGTGGATGAAAGAAAAAGCTGTAATTTGACACACTCTCCCCACACTCCCTTTCACTGTCTCCCTCACCTCTCTCTCTCTTTGACTCTCAAACACTACCTCAGCACCCCCACCCTTCCCCAACAAACCACCTCCCACACACCCTCCACCTTCTCCTTGTGAATTGAGTGATTGCTGGAAGCACAGGCAGGCACGTCTGTGGGAGACAGTGAGTGACAGAGAAATGATAGGTGGGGCATATACAAAAGATGTTGTATCCACACACTGTGCGGATCAAATTGGCACATGCTTTTGCAACCGGTCGTTCCCCGCTCATACAATGTAAGCATGTTGCTCCTGGTGCGATTTGAATGAAATAGTCATTCATCCTTTGATCTGTTTTCATTGTGCAATTCACAGAAGCACTCTGCCTGTACAGTCAAATGACTGCTATACACACTGTTGTATTTGCATAAAGCGCACGGAGCTTCCATAGTTAAAAACTATTAACATTACACAGTTGACAAGTATGAAAAAAAAAAAAAGAATATGATTGCAGCATCCAAGGTCCAAAGTACAGCTCTTGATTCAATACACTCACAGTATAGACAGTCTTCTCCTTACATTTTCATATAAGTATTGAAACTGCATCATTTAAATGAGTGCATTAAGATTTCCAGCTGGATAATAACATGCAAGAACTTGCTAGAATGGTGCTCCTCTTTTACTCCACAGAAAAATAGAGGGATGAGGCCATCGAAACACAAAACGAAAATGGGTGAAACCCGAATTGTGTTGCTGGGATTATGCATTAGAGTTACTTCTCAGCAAGAAGCTCTTGAAGTTAAAAAAAAAAAAATCTATTGTTGCATAAATTCATTCATCCCACTTTATAACTGCACTCTGACTTTAAATAGCCCGTACTAAGCAAAAAGGGAACAGTTTGCTGCAGGAGTGCTTGAAGAGGCAGTAATAACTTGATGGTCGTGTCTTCATTATTTTTTCTTTTTTTTTCCCAAATTGAAAGAGTCTGAATTAGTGGAAAATGACCGAGAGGCTTAATTGCAGTGAAAATGTGGTCTGTAGAAACTATTTCAAAATCCTCAAAAGAGGATGGAAGGAATTTTCTTTTCCTTAGCAATTCAGCTGCGCGCTTCTTACTAACGGATTAAATTTAATAATCTGTGAGGCAAATAATTCTCTCCAAGTCAGTATTTGCATGGAAATCTTGGCATTATATGGGCAACAACATTTGTAAATAAGGAGGGTAATACTTTATATCAGCATGTTGACAAAACTTCTTATGAATATTGTACAAATTTATCAGCGAATATTGTTTTGAGGGCTCCTGAATGCAGCCAAGCAAAACTTCAATACGTCTTCTAAGCGCCCCTTTGGTTTCTCCACTTTTCCCTGTCGCTGTCTGAATGGTTTGGGAAAGTCTTTAATTTACATCGTAATGCTGTGTCCTTGTTCAATTTAATTTACAATGGAGATGCCATAGAGATAAGTGTGATGATGGTTCGTTCTCTGTGGAGAGAGAGAGCGAGAGAGAGAGAGAGAGAGAGAGAGAGAGAGAGAAAACTCTTAACTAAATAATTTCACTTTTATATCTCTTCTCGTGTGAATTGAAATTGAACTGATAAAAGATTCATATTAAACAAAATGCCATTCAGCCTGAGCGAGTATATTATTAAAGACAGCAATCTGGTGACATAAAAAAAACATCTCGCATACAGCCTGAAGGAGTAGATCTCTCTCTCTCTCTCTCTCTGTTTCTCTCCCTCTCTCTCTGTTTCTCTCTGTTTCTCTCTCTCTCTCTCTGTTTCTCTGTTTCTCTCCCTGTTTCTCTCCCTCTCTCTCTCTCTCTCTCTCTGTTTCTCTCTGTCTTTCTGCAGCTCAGTGATCAGCTCCCTCTATTGTTTCCTCATTTGTTTATCTGGTTTTCCCCATGTCCACATGTTTGCTTTGCAGTAATTTATGTACTCATGGTAAACAGTCAAACTACAGGGACCAACAACAGTACGGGACAATTAAGACGGTCCATGTAGGGCCCTGTATTCAGTAATACAACAATAAGACTAGGACAAGAATAGGGTAGGGAGGAACAGATTGTGTTTTGACGCGGGAAACCTAACCAGTCTTTAGAAAGGAGGGGGTGCTGTGATTAAAAAAAAAAGTAGGTTGCCGCATTCAGGGTGCACCCACCCACCCCCTTGGGCCATGGGACCAAAAAAAAAAAAAAAAAGAGGGACAGAGATAGCGAGAGAGAGAGGGAGAGAGAGAGAGAGGGAGAGAGAGAGAGAGAGAGAGAGAGAGAGAAATGGGCCAGACTCCATCTCTCATTATGTTACATTAAGTTTGTAGCATGACTCATTACTGTAGGAGGTCAGTAGCTTAGTGAAGGTTATACAGGACTCTTAATAGACACACTGTGGTTTTTTCAAAAGTTCCCAACACTCAAAACCACAGTATTCAGCTTATTCAGCTGACAAATATCGACTGATTGTGACTGAGTGATTTAAATGTATTTAGCTAAACTGTTGCATGTTTACAGCACACGCATGTTCAGCGGCTCCTGTTGAGTTATGGCTTTGTTTACACATACTCTCTTTGACCGGTACGGTCATGCCATGACAAGGTTGGCGAATTAGCATGTGAACTGTCCCCCTCTGTCGCCTCTGGAGACTAAAACTGATTCCATTATGTGTTTTCGCTCAGTAAGCTAACCCTCCTGTAACCTTGCCAAGCACCATGCTGCACCGCCACCCCAGGGTGGTGGTAGTTAATTACTTTAGCCCCCTAATGCATTGGATACTGCTTAATAAGCGTGCGAGGTTCAGCTGCAATACTTTTAGATTGCATTTCGTTGAATCGTGTTTTGTGAATTTATCCACTGCTGTTCACTCGGGGTATAGCTTAATGAATCGTAAATATTCAAACCCATGCTCTACCAGTCAGAGAGGCAGGGAGTCCTGTACAAACATTTCACCAAATCTTATGGAGGTTTGATTCCTGGAGAACAACCTCATTCTGTGAATAAAGAGAAGGAGGTGGGAAGGGGGTAGGAGTGGATTAGCTAAAATAGACACTGGGTTTAAACAAGCAAATTGATGGTTCTATGACATGGGCAAATGATTTAATGGATGGATAGTTGGATGAAAATACAACAAAAGAGAGAAACACAAGAAAAGAAAGGTCTTGTTTCTTAGCATGTTTTGGGTATGGTGTTGAGGCAATTAGCTTTTTTTGTCGTTGTTGTTGTATGCTTCCATTATTAGTGCTGAGGAAGTTGACTGATGTTAAACACCAAGAGTAATCTTTAACTTGGGTTATGACACAGTTTATTTAAAAGAAAAAAAAAAAAATCTCAGCCTTTTGATGTCCATGCAGCGGGGCCAGTGGGCCATCGCCTGGAGTTAGCTGGTCATGCTAACCACATTACTGTACATATTCCACAGCACTGATGCTTATTTACCATTTCCTGGCATTTTTAGAGAACCACTCCATCTCTCTTTAGATTTTCATTTACAGGCCTTGGGATTCACTAGACCTACATTTATATTCTAACACACCTGATTCAATAAATCTCATAATCAGGTAATGGATCATTGGTGGATTGAATTTAAGAAACATTTCTCCAAGACAATGCAGTTAGCAGGTATACGCAACCTTATCATCCCTAAGCCTTATCTCCTCTCCTTGTTTAAACACAACAACCCCTACTGTACAAACTGCTTTGTGGTCAGAGTGCTGCTCTGTCCATTAGCAATAAGGATCCAAGGATGAGGGGTAGTGCTGAGGTTGAGCGGTAATGGAGGAAGAGAACTGAAGTTTATGTGCAAGGCTCTACACAGAGAGAGAGGCCAATTTGACAGCAGTGCTAATGCAGTTCACAACAGACTAATGCCAGCCTGCATTTCCAGAGAGAAACACTGTCACAAACCTGTGTGTGTGTGTGTGTGTGTGTGTGTGTGTGTTGTTAAGGCATGCTATAATACCGTAACATCCTTATCCACTCCTCTCTCACAAACAAGCCTGTCTCTTCTAACTGCCGTCTCAACGATTTAATCCCATTTGGTGGGTACCTTAAATCTATCCAATTTCCCAGGTTAAGAGTGAAATTATCTCTGCCGCGTTGCCTGTGTAATCTCTGTCAGCGAGAGTGGCTTTCTGAGAGAACTGTAAAATTACGTGAATAAACTGAGACTTGGGAATGTATATCTGTATGCTCTCTCAGTCACTCTCGTCTTCACACTTTTCCATATAGTCACGCAGTTAAAAGAGTCTGTGAACAAATACGAAAACCGTTCCTCTGTAAGAAATAAAATTTGCTTGTGTTTTGCTGTGGCATAGAACATGAGAAAGGCACAAACAAACAAATAAATCAATAAATCAGTTTAAATACCTGAAAATGAGACTGCTTGTTTCTGAACAACGGTTATAATTTTCTTTCACCAGGCCTCTTACATAGCTATTTGTTGATAGCTATATATTATAGTCACGTTATTAGTGGTGGCAGCAGTTTGTGTTTTGTTTCAAAATAACATTTGACCTCACTGTCAGAAACTGTTCTGTATTAGCTCTTATTAACCGCCAAGATTTAATTTCACATTTCTGTGACTATTTGCAAGAGTAACTCTGAAGTTCAGGACTGAACATATGGTAGTTTATTCTGATATTCACTTTTGAGCATGTGGCTGAATAAAAATACATACTCTATAATGGCAAATCTGTTTCATTCTGAAGGTGTTTCCATAACAACCATATAGAATCATGAATATGGAGCTTTGTTTCCCACAACTGGGCTCATCAACTTATAAACTGTGTTAAACCTCAAAAAGACTTTTCTCTTGCTTGTGTATGCCTCAGCTTAATTTTGTTATATTAATTTGATTGTGAGTAGATCTTGTAATTAGGTTTTGGTTAAGTACGTTTTGATCCATTAGTATATTGCAGATTATTCATTTGTAGAAATGTTGAGCAATATTGCAGCTGATACTGACCAATTACGTCATTTCTGCTTCTACTTTTTTCAGTGCAGCTTTCTATTTATCTCCTTAGTTCACTCTGACTGCATAGTTTAAAAATGTCAGTTTTAATCAATACTTCAATATTCTGTGGCATGTGTACACAGTCATTTTCCACTCATAAAAATTCAGTCCTATATCAGACACACTATACTGGGATGATTACACTCATTTTCTCTGAAGCAGTTTACTGTTGTGGATTCTGAAGGTGTGCTGTTGTGGATGGGAAAGATAAAGGAAAAAAACAGTAGTAATGCAGTCTGACTAGATGGATCACACCCTTTTTTTTCTTATTAAAATACACACAGGGGCCATTTAATTTCCTAACTGCGTTAGCTCTCTCTCTCCTCGTTGCCGCCAGGCTCCGTGGTGTCTCTCAGCCAGCCACCAGGATATTAATGGTCCAATAGCACAAACCAAGCTCCAACAGCACACATTTCACTCACACAGACTTTCTTAAATGGTTTTTCACGCAATGTTTTTTTTTTTTTTTTTTTGGTTCTTCCCTTTTTTGTTTAAGAGAAGAGGAAACAAATGGGAAATCCGCCCTTTAGGTTAATTGACTTCTATCTGTCTCTGGTGACATTTTATAGGCAATGAGTTATAAAAGATTCCTGAGAGACTACACACACACACACACACATACACACACACACACACACACACACACACACTGCCCCACCCCCTATCTGTTTTCTTTTGAAATACTGAGCTCTTCACTTTTTCCTTCCTTGTCCCCTCTGTCTATCTCTCTCTCTCTCTCTCTCTCTCTCTCTCTCTCTGTCTCTCTTACACACACACACACGCAAACACACAGACGTGCACACACACACACACACACACACACACACCCCACACGTGTTGCTGGTAACGGTAGTGATGGTACACGTTTAATGTCCATGAGCTACTACTGATCAGGAAACAGTGGTGGTATTTCATTCATAATGATAATGAATAGGAAGTGGACTCTGGGAAACCTTTATCTAGATCAGTGTAATAGTTGTTCTTTGGGTATTAACAAAATGCTAAACTCAAAATCTAATTCTAACCCTTAACTTAATCTTCTCAAAATTAGATAAGGATAACAATACCACATTTTCATTTCATGCTGTAACTATACTCCTTTACTCTTAGTAACTTACTGATCAGACAATTGCAAAAAAGTTCATCTTGGCAGTGTCTCACTTTGTTTTGACTGATGTGCATAGTTCTCTCATTCTTTAGTCTGGTCTAATAAATGAACATTAGTTGTACAAAGCATATTTTATCATTTTCCCACAGATATACGACTCTTCACAGAGATTCAAAATTGAAATTGCTCATTATTTGCTTGCTAAGAGAAAAAAAAATTGCCTTTGTCAGCGCAAATTTGCGTTGATTTTTCTGTCTTGGGGTCAATAAATATGCAAGGTAGAGTTGAGACTCAGCCACACGCTGGCCCCTACACCTCTGTCTATATTGATTCTGTGCAAGAGAGTGCTACACCATCACAAAAACAAATTACAACACCTAGAATTTGACAATGTAGCCAGGGGGAGGCGGGGTAAAAGGGGAGCCACATTGATTTCTGAGACTTGATTGGCTGGTGTGAGGAGAAAGGAGTGATCCAGATAAGCACTCCTGATTCCCCAATGGCTTTATAGTGCTCCAATGGCTCAGGGACCCAAAGTTCTATCAGGCACCCCCCCCCACCACCACCCATCTTGCATTTGGGCGAGTGCAGTTTTGAGTCTCTTCCCTGAGAATACAGACACATCAGCAAAAAATGCAGTCTGCGGAGTGAAGCTTGACGCTGCAGTGACAACGCAGCAATATTTTCCCCCCACATTCCTGAAAAAAAAAAGAAAAAAAAGAAGAAAACAAATTACAAGCACAGCAAGCGCTCTTGCGTGGAGCCAGCTCTTCCCTTTATCCCAGAGTATCCGTGATAACTTGCTCATAGAGCACAGCAAAAAAAAACAAACAAACAAAAAAAAACCCTCTGTCTGAGTCAGAGTAACAGTCGTAAATATGAAAAGTTAAAGTGGGCAGAAAAATGCTGTGTACGTGTCTGTGAGTTGAGCAAACTCAGAAGGCCAGATAAAACTTACAAATACATCTGGAGATGTTGAACAGACATGTTTCAGTCACATGTTTCAGGCTTATCGTGCTTAGGAGTGTTGATGAGTGTTTTCTCTTTAGGATGTGATTGCGTAACCCTTGCCAGGTTTGTGTGTGTGTGTGTGTGTGTGTGTGTGTGCGTGTGCGTGTGTGTGTATGTGTGTGTGTTTACCAACCACTGTGTGTTTCTGATTGGCTGAGGGGTTCACAGTCTTGTTTGCCAGGTCAAAATCAGCCCTTAATTATAAAGTGAGGGCAAAACACAGTGGGACATCTGGCCCTTAAAAATCAGTTTTTTGGACAGAAAAGAAATATAAAAGTGTCTGTGTACCCTTCCAAACTCTACCCAGTCACACTTTTCTGCAGTCTCCTCTGCGTCTTTGAATGTAATGCAGTGTTGTCTCCTGTTTCACCTAAAAATCATAGGTTCCCAGCATTACACATCAGGTTTGTCATTCGAGCTGTTTAAGGACTGAAAAAATAAGCTTTGATTTCATTAATTGGTGTGTTCAGCACACACAACCCATTTGTGTGAAACAAATCCGAATCATTTCCTGTCCAAGAGAAAGACTAAAGCTTAGAACGTTAGTCATCAAAAGGTATAGAGCGACAAAACAAGCTGAGGCCCAGCTTCTGTGTTTGGCTTGTAATATTCAAACATCTCTATGAATACAGAGTAATGAAATGTAACACTACACTCATTATGAAAGAGCGTACAACCCTCTAAAGAGCGCCGTTTGACTTGTAGAGCAAAGAAAGCCATAAATATACGGCATATCAAATGTTTTGTTGTTTAAATCATAAAAAAGAAAAAAAACCTCCATGCTCTTGCTTCCTTCAAGGCACTTTAAAAAAAGATATAAAGCTGTCTGAAAATGTCTCTACGACAACAAAAAAATAAAATGATAGAAAAAAAAAATGTAGTAATTTATTCTTTTCGGGTGGAAAAAAAAAAACTGTCACAAGGACCAACTTGACACACTGTTATAATGCTATGCTCATCACGACCGTGTTAAATTATGCATCGGACTCTGAGGAGCATGTAAAATCATGCCCACTCTGTGACAGCAGGCAATGAACGAGCCGATTGGAGGGTCTCTGAGAGAAAACCATTACTTCCTCATTACAGCTGGCAACACGTTAAGAGAGGGAGTGTGAGGGACATGCGCAGCTTGGTGCCTTTTATGGACAATTAACTAGAGAGAGAGAGAGAGAGAGAGAGAGAGAGAGAGAGACACTTAACTTATGAACAGAGAACACTTGCTCTTTCAACACTGGTGAAAAATTTCATATCCCATAATTGAATAGATTTGAGCTGGTATCCCTCTTAGAACTGTCAGTGTGAGTGTTCGGCTCCGTTCAGCTCCCTGCCCTCCCTTTTCAATGAAAAGAGTGAACCGACTGGAAGAAGACACTGACCTCTGTGAATTAAAGTTATTTCTTTTGGACAAAAGAAAGAAAGGAATGAAGAAACAGAGGAAAGAAAGAAAGAAAGAAAGAAAGAAAGAAAGAAAGAAAGAAAGAAAGAAAGATTCATTTGCATGGGGGTTGACATGCTTTAACAGGGCCAGGGGAAAAAGAGAAAAAGCAGAACGTGCATCAATGTTCTTCAAATGCTTTGACCTGATTAAATGCTTCCATCTCCTGCCACAGCTGTCTCATCTCACTGTGCTTATGAAAAAGCCTCATACGAACCAGCTTTACTTCGTCTGATAACTCCACTCAGACACCTGGAGGCCAATATTTTCTCAACTCCACTCTTCAGGGTCCTCTCTAGATTTTCTGGACTTTTTTTTTTTGCCGTAACTTCAGACTAACACACCTGATTCAACTTGCCACCCCAATTAACAAGCCCTTCATCCCTTGAATAAATTGTGTGCTGTGCTGGGGTAAAATTCTTGCCCTATTGAGAAGCCCCTGAGGAATGGAACTGCAAACAACTACAGTAGGCAAGTTTGAACTAGAACATGACATGACATGGTTCAATCACTGTCTTCCAAAAAGTCTTGTTGCAGTGGCAAAGTCATTCTAGATTAGTGTGTATTAATGTTCTACATCAATAAAATATCGATAAAACTCTGCGATATGATGGCCCCTGCGGGTTGTGGGAGCCTCTCTTTCTGAGCAATGTGATGTGTTACAGATTTTCTTTCTCTTGTGTCCTGTACATTAACCACAACACAGGAACTCTATAGACCATCAGAGGTAGAGAGGCTGCAGTTTGCAGAGCAGTGAAAGCTGAGCTCGGATTACGTAATTCATTCATTAAGAATGAACATGTGGAATGATCAGGCTGGATGTTCTCCTATGCCCGAATCACGCGCTTTTGACTAATTCTGTACTTGCTCTGTATCTGTATATATGTGTTTGGCATGGTTTTTTTTTTCGAAAAACAAACAAACAAACAAACAAACAAAAACCCCCCAACAAGGTGAAAGAGTAAAACCAACACAAAATATCCTAAAACCATCCAGGGTTACTCTCTACCTCCTGCAGCACACAGATGCACAGGTATGCTATACAGGGCTTAGAGCAGTTTTATTTGACAGACTGGTGGGTTTTCCTGCCGACTCATTCAGCAGTTAAGAGTTTAGCTGTGACACCCGAGGTTTATTTACTTCCTTCAAGCGAGGGGGGGGGGTTACCTCTTATTTACCTGTTTCCTTTCTCACCGCTGACAGAAATATAGCTTCTTTTGCTCTCCTCTCTTCTTCTTCATCTTCAAGTTCTGTGGGTTGCAGTGTCTTTGGAGAGAGAGAGAGAGAGAGAGAGAGAGAGAGAGTGAGCTGTGATGTGGGAACTGGATGACTGGGCAACTTATCTCTCCCTCTCTATCCTGTTCTCTCTGCCTGGCGGAGCGTGCCGTAATGTAGGATGCTTCGGCCGCATTCTTATCACACCCTGCCAAAGGTGTCTCACAGAGCTGAGAAACAGACAGCCCTGTCCCTGCTTTGTCAAGTCCCCAGAACAGAGGAAGTCAGGGGGAAAGAAAAAAAAAAAAACAAGTTGAAAGAATTGAAAATTCTCAGGGCTAGGGCAATAGTGTAGAAAAAAACCTTTTTTTAATTTTTTTAAATCAGTGTGATTTAAATGGACGTTAGACAGGGTATAATGACACTGATATAATTACAGCTGATATACGCAGTCATCAGAAAAGCAGCTGACGTGGATTTGGGTCCAAACATCTCTGTCCTTCATTACTATAGAGTGTGTCTAACCTTGTTATCTGGGGACTGCAGAACAGACTCTGGCTAAAGCACAGGGACGTCGCAGGTCATTCCTCTCTTTAAAATACGATAGAGAAGACACTTCTGTCTTCACTTACAGATGCTCGCCTTACAGAGGAATATTAGTTTGCATGACACTGAGGAAGTCCAGAGCCACACTGTACTTTGGGTCAAGGAGGGGTCGCACGTGCACACACCCACACACACACACACGCAAATATACACACACACAACTGCAGGGCTATCTCTAACCTCAAAGTGGCAGTCAACACGGTGAATGTAAAAATTGAAACGAAACTGGGTATAATCCCAGGTATAATCCTAGGTCAGCCCAGAAGAGTGGGCTGACCTTGCAATGTAAAATACTGTAAGATCACAGACACACACACACACACACACACACACAGACATACACAGAGAGAGAGAGAGAGAGAGAGAGAGGGAGAGAGAGAGAGACTGTATGGAGTAGAAGTGAAAACACTATAAACTATCTGCAGGAAACATTGAAAGTTTAAAATACATCTGTTGTGGATTTTTATCCAAATGTCCAAATTAATTATCCATAGCCTATAAAGCCTGAAGACCGGAGGGTTTCAACATGTCTCTCACTTTTATAGTCCTTGTGTAGATGGGTAAAAAAAACGGTGAGCAAGGACGGATGAAGTTTGGAAAAGTCTCCAAAATGACTCTCCAAAAGCACAACCAAATCAAGTGAATCAAATGAAACAGATGAAAAACTGTTGGCATCGTTCAAACAAAGGGGACAAGCACACTAAAAGACTGGGTTTCCAAGTTGCCATTTCACAGTAAACCACAAGATGAAAGTAAAACAATGGGATCACCTCTAAACTAAATAGCCCTTAATACATTAACGAACAGATCTGCAATTCATTTTCTTATTGGTCCTTACAACATCGTTCCTGACACAAGGGGTTGGAGGACAAACCAAACCAGAACATTGCAACAATTTTCTGTAAGTACTTTCCCCAGCAGCTATCTGACAGTTAACAGGGAAAGAAAAATGATTGGAATAGAAATGGTTAGGTAACCATTGGTTGGTTTGAGATTACACTGAATTAGCATTTTGGCAGGGTTTGTTTGCCCTTCCATTATGAAGAGATCCAAATCTTCTCCTTCTTTTTTTTTTACTACTTTTTCTATATGTATGAAGTGTGGAAATAGCAGGTTAGAAAAAAAGAACCCGGGGGAATCAGAGCAATAAAATATTCTGTCAAACTGCTCGGCAGAATCAAAAGATGCTTCAATGTTGATGGTTTTCTGAACGCTATGATAGAAGTTCTCTTCTCCGTAATATTTCAGCAAAACCTAATTTCTTCTTGTCTGAATTTGTTTTTGTTTTTTTGTTTTTTTATCTTTCTTTTGACATTTTGTTTTTCATGCACGGAGAGAGAGTTAAGAAATATCCCATTTAACTGGATTTCTTTTTCTTCTTCTATCTGTTGGCATAAATCAACCAGCACAGTAATGAGAACTACACTGACAAAGACAAAACTGGATAGAGGAATCTAAATGCAATATATCACCCATACACACAGGAAATCTAATTCATACCTTGCTCACTCATACTAACAAAGCTACAGTGCTATGATCCAGTGGAGGCAGAGATAGCTGGGTTCAGTTATTATTGATACATTTACAATTTCCCTCCAAATTTTTTTTTACTCTTTTTTCTGTTCTGTCCTATTTACCTGAACCCTCTCACACTGTTATTCTTTTTTTCCCCCAGTCAGTCACTCCACAGCCAGCCCTGTTTGACAGCATAACACTTGTCAGATGTTTAGAAACATTTATTCATTGATTTTGGTCCCTGTGCAGTGCTCGAGCGGAGAGATAGCACTACATGCTGAACTAACCTGATTGGCCTGATACTCTGACACAGCTGTCTACAGTTCAAATCCCTGCCCATAAATTCCTCTTCTCCCGATGGACTCTCTGACATTTACTCACTTAAACTTATCACATTCTCTTCCCCTCTCTCTCTCTCTCTCTCTCTCCCTTTCTCTCTCTCTTTCTTTGAGATTGTATGAGTGAGAGCGATTTGATTTGCATAGAACAGATATGTGTGCTCATTTTGGGTGCTCTGAGGTGCTTTTGTATTTTGCAAAAGGAAGCGCTCTTGGCAGTCTGATGCTAATTCTAAATATGTGTTATTTTTCTTTCTCTCTGAATAGCTTGTTTTTGTTGTCAGGTGTCTCCACCTATGATGTTAAATGCACCCAAAGCCTGAATATTTTTAGAGGGAGTTTGAAAAAAGTTCATCTCGCTCTCTCTCTCTTTCTCTCTCTCTCTCTCTCTCTCTCTCTCTCTCTCTGTCAAATAATGCCAATCCATTCCAGTCTGCTGGCATGATAAATGAAGCTATCACTACATACAGAAATTACCTTAGTTTCAGCTGTCAAAATTATAGTGCACCTCCTATTGTGCTAGTGTGCGTGTGTGTGTGTGTGTGTGTGTATGCTTATTTATTTGAAGTATGTTCTTGAATATTATACAAAAAATAAAAAGCTATATTGCAACAAATTATTCAGAATCAAAACAAAGTTGTATTATTCATTCATGTAGTTAGATGTGCAAAGCTGAAGAAAATTATTTACATTTCAAAATGGCTCATTGCTCATCCAAAATAAACTTACTTATTAACTTACATATAATATTTACATTACATATAGCAGTATATAAATTATATTTCCCTAGTTAACAGACAACACAGCATGTAAAACAAACAACAAACACTTGCACTAATAAAACTACCATCTTTTTAGCACAAATTTGAGGTTCACTCAAAGACTCTGTGTTGACGAGAATAAGAAAGAGGTTCATCTCTACGGTTAAGCATCTTCAAAAAAACATGATAAAACTTAATTTTGGTTTGTGCCAAACAGTTAGCAAAAACACTGAACTACAATTGGAGGGATGGGAGAAAGAGCCCTTTTCTGCACCATAGATGGACTCACCAACAAACAACACACTTAAGTAAATAATGGGCACGTAAATAATGGGCACAATAAATCCTTCATCTTTTTATTTCTCTCTATAAAGAGTCCAGCATCTATCTATTCAGTGGAAATATTTAATGAGAGAAGGTTGGGTGAACATCCTCTGATGAGGGAAGCCTGAAGAGGCGTCTTGATTGTTACTTTACCCAAATGACGAAATTGATTTTTTCCACTTCAAAGTCTTGGATCAAAGTGAAATGTCTCTCAAGAGCTTGTGTACACCTCAAAAAACCCAACAGTTCCTCACGCCAATTAAATATTTGTCCTCTTTTTTTTGTTATTGTTCTTATTCAGTTTGCTCAATGTTTGGGTGATACTCAGAGGTCAGTCAGAATTGTTGGAGACACAAAGAATGAAGAGGTTTTTAACAAAAAAGGAAAGTTGCATCAAAACACAATGTTGGATGAAAATCCGTCCATCTGCATACGCCTTTCGTCCCACAAGGAACAAGAAATAAGAAGTTCCCTTTTGAGAAATTGGACACATACATAAAAGAGGACACAAAACAGTAAGCCATGTTTTCCTCTTCAGTGGGTTTTTGTCACGTATTAAAAATGATTGCTTTAAGCTCTGGAGCAGATGCTGCTGAAGCGCTGTTTACATTTTTGATTCATTGCCTAAACAAAGATAAGACATGCACTCCTAAAACAGCAAGCCCGCAGTCCATACACATCCATTCAGACTGTCACCAAAGACATGACAGCTTTCTTCCTAACAACACCATGGCCTCATTTGCATATTAATGAGAGACTAGAAGAAGGGGGGGGGGCTGGAGGGAGGGGGGCTTGCTGCTTGTTGTTTTGACACCTATTGACATAATCTTCATATAGGTTGTTAATGACCAGCAGCAAATCAATGTCAAAATCTCATGCTTAGAAATCATATTCACACACACAAACTGTGTGTGTTTGTGTTTGTGTTTGTGTTTGTGTTTGTGTTTGTGTGTGCATGTGTGTGTGTGTTTGTGTGTTTGTGTGCGTGTGTGGTTGTATGTGTGTGTGTATGTGTGTGTGTGTGCGTGTGCGTGTGTGTGTGTGCGTGTGTGTGTATGCGCGTGTGTGTGTGCGTGTGTGTGTATGTGTCCTCCTTACCCAAACATGCTGCTTCTCCCTTGATAATTTGTATTCTATAAACATCTGGGCCTGCATACACACTGACACTCACACACACATACACACACACACACAACCACATACAGTATTTAACAGTGTGCTCCTGAAGGAATAGCTCCGTGTCCCACAGGAAGTGCGCATCAGTACACCCAAAGGGTAAATACACAATTAGCAGCTTCAGCGTACTTAGCGGATAGCTAATTTGAAAGGACAGTTAGCATCTGTTAATACCGTTTGGTTATTGCTGGAGAAATGACACCTCCCCCTTGAATCTTCAGCTGACACACTTCACTGTGACCTGCCATCATAATTAACCCCTCAGTCTATTACATACACACAATAAAACACCCTCTGTCTGAAATGTCTTCATCCTGGTGCATTTAATTTTGTCTCATAAATGTAGCACTTTGACGTTTCCTTCCCACTTCAAAAAAGTATGTACTCTGCAGTGCACCAGACAAAGTTAAAACTTCTGATCTCAACGTTCAGTTGGTTTGATTTCACAATAGGACAGTATGAATATGAAATGTAAGATGTTATTATGTTTCAGATGTTTGAGATCCAGATGCTGAAAGAACATTGCACAAGTGGCATTTTACTGAGGAAAAACAAGACATAGTCACAACTGCACACACTATAGTGTTTCTTTCTGTCTAACATATTTAGGATCAAGCATCTTGCTGATCATTCATTTTGAATTACACAAAATTTTACATTCCAGTTTAGTCTTGGCCATGCTTTGAGATTACAAATATATAACGATTAGGTCAGAAAACCAGTATTTTGTGCTAATATGAGCAAACTGAACTATGGTGTTAAACTTGGAACACTATTAAAGGTATTTAACCTGTACAAAAACTACACTGATTTGTTTTTTAATTAGAATATTTCCTTTTAGCATAGAAACATTACAGATTTCTACTAATTTAAACACTAAACACCTGTTTACCTCCTGTAATGAAAAGGGGTGAAATTTAAAAAAAAAAAAATTGAGTGTTATTTTGCCACTTGGCTCTGGGAGAAGTGTCTTCCAGACATAATCTTCCAGCACGTGGCGCATGTCATTACCCTCCTAAATTACAAACATCATTACCAGAATTGATTCAAGTTAGCCTCCTAGGGGGGTGGGGGGGGGGGGGTGGTTCAGTGTGTGCCTGTCATGTAGAGTGAGCTCATTTTGAGTACGGTGTCAATCCCACTTCACACGTTTCAGGCAGACCCAGTGGGGGGTCCGCGGTCTACTCGCCCTGCCCCTGCACACTGTGCTGGTGGACCCTGTGTCCTTGTTAGAGCAGGACCGCTGTAGGAGACACACTGAGAGTGGAAGGGATACTGGCTGTAGTGACTTTCTGAGGGATTAGTAAACCTGTGTGCCCCCTCAAAGATGTCCTTCCTGCAGGATTTTCTTTAAGGATTTTCTTTATTTCTCTTCTTTATTTTCCAGTGTACTTTAGTCAGCTAATTAAAATTTTTAATGATATCTAAAAGTTACAGTCATGTTTGTAAGATTTGGGTTAGGATTAAGTTTAGATGATATAAAGCTAGATGTGGATTGTATAAATTGGCACTTAAGGTGACTTTCTCAACACATGTTTACAATTTCATAATATCTCCTAATCTATGTATTTATACAGTACTTTTCATTGGTTTTCACACGAGACAGTAATCTTGATGAAATTTGAAAAGTCATTTATTTTGAACACAAATAAGTTTTAGTTGTACAGGATCAGTGACTGAGGCATAAAATATGAGTCTAGTCATACCCATTAAATGTAGCAATTCACATTTCTCTGCCTCTCCTTCTTCAATCTGAATTTCTGAATGAGTCATCCAATATAATGTAAAGATCTTTGTCGATCACACCACACTCCTATCACTGTCATCAAGCGATAGTCCCTTGGTTCTCCTTAGAGCGATAGAAATGCACACTTCTTCGAGATTTCACTGATCTGAGTACAGGGTGCACACAATGACGACAGTGCGTGGTTTATTTGCATCACACATTGCAATGAGCAGCTAGGGACTTAGTCGTTATGAAGGAGCGACAAATTGGACGTCTCCTAACACTCAGAGAGGGAACAAATTTATATAAATTTGTGCAAATTCGCCTCCAGAACCGTGATCTCCCGTGAGTGATTGGGGTTCTGAAGATTTGTTAATTCAGGAAAGATGCCAACAATGGATCTAGTGGGGAAGGGCAGGTTTCAATAATTCATTTTCAGACTGATAGAAGTGCGTCTCCAGGGACCTGGATCCGCGTATCATCACTTTGTGTTTGGGGCTCCTTTGAGATGGTGTGTGCTACATTCTGTTTGTGAATTTGAGAGTATGGAGATGATGGTCAGGGGTCAGCATGAAAAGGGTAGCGACGCAATGTTTGCAGCGTGGCCCCGCTTCTCATTTACCACAGACGGGAAAGTCCCACCCGTTCCACCGCTCCGCTGTATCTCCATAAACACACCTCTCCAAGGCCAGACCAACCATACATGCGATTCACAAGAGATATACAAGATGTTAGCCAGATATTGGCAGCTCCTCTACACAAATAAGCCTCTCCCGTCTGATGTGGTTGAGGTTAACACAGACAGAGAACCCTCTGGAAAGTGGGGGGGGGTATTTTTTTTTCTCTGTCGCCGATGCAGGTATTGTAAAACACTGACTTTACCCCCCAGTGACTCTATTCTTTCCACCGACATGGATCTTAGATAAGACAGGAACTATAACCTTTATTATTTAAGGCTGTTAGTGCAGTAATTCAATGTGGATTTCACAAACACCCAGTGCTAACAACTGGAGGGAACGGCTTCTCTTCCTTTTTACATATTTCGGATGGAGTGTAAGAAGCTCCTCAAAAACAGTTAGTTTGCCTCTCACAGAAAGCAAGATTTTCTGAGCAGGGTTTTTATTGGATTAAAAGGGTGCATACATATAGTTATGTTGGTGTGACTTCTCTTAGTGTTTCTTCAGCTCTGCATGCCTGCTACTATCAGTGCCACCAGGTCTGATATTTTACATAGTCTTGTGTTAGGTGCATAATCAGACAACTAAACAATCATTTAAAATTGAATAATGGAATGGAACTAATGGAACTAATGGAACTTATTTGCCAACATATTTTTAAGAGGCCATTACATAATTTTTGAAAGAAAGTGAACTCTGTGTGTGTGTGTGTGGGGGGGGGGGGGGGGGGGGGGGCGTAGCAGTATAGGCTTTGATTGTGAAAGCTGGGCAACAACAGGGCAATACTGTGAGACTTCAGAGGTGGTCAGTGGTCAATCTGTGGATCGATAAGTGAGCTTATAGAACTCAAACAGTGTCACAGAAATAAAGAGAGAAGAAAGCAGGATACTGATGATTGAAGGAGCATGCTGGGTACCTTTTCAGGCTGCCCACTGACTGCCATTCACTCCACTGCATATTGTGACCACACACACAACACACACACACACACACACGTGTGTGTTTGCGTGTATGCATGTATGTATAGGTATATAAATATACTTATACTGGTATGGGCATTTATAGATTTATAGATCTAGATATGATGTGTGAACATGACTGTGAGAAATGTAAACAAGCAAAACTTTTGTTTGCCTCATGTCTGATTTCGACGAGAGAGCTCATATCAGGACACCCAAGAGGAACATAGATATGGATTAAAACAATGTCAATCTTTATTAAAATTTCAAATGACAGAAACATACTTTGAATAATTTATGTATACAGCTCATAAGATAATGGTATTTACTGTTCTCTCGTCGTAAATGTCACAAGGCATTTTCTGTTTGTGGTTTGTTGTTGTTGTTTTCCATAAATTGATTAATGATTAAATAACACAAGTTTGTGGATCCATTTCCATAAAAATGGCCCCCGAGAGCAGTTTCAGAAATTATCGTAAGTATTACGTGCTAATTTCATACCAGAGAAATTATTACTGATAATTAATTTGTTCTTCATTTTAATGAGTCCGTTTCCTGTCAGTGAATAGGGAGCTTGGACTCTTAGTCATTTTGATAGGAATGACAGATTGAGTCATTAAACTTTAGCGTACAGGATGAGGTGTAGCCAGGCATTTCCGGTCAGGCAAATAAAACGCAATACCTACAGCCAGCTGTATGTTAGACAACATCCCTCCTCAAAATCTGTAACTGCCCAAAATGATGTTTTGTGTTCGGAAACAGGCCCATGGGTACCGGTTAAGAGACTATTACGTTGAATGTTTAACCTCCTATTGCTATCGACACATTCGGCGAAATAGAGAAACTAATTCTCCACTATATTAATACATCTGTTTAATCATCGTATAGTTACAGTATATGTTTTTCAGTTGCGGTCCAATTCGGGTTTGGACCGCTCTGTCCTCCCCTGTCACCATATGTAAGTCAATGGAGTTCGAATCGTGTGAGAGTAAGGGGGTTGATACATGTAGGGGGCGAGGCCGTTCCTTTTGCCTTTATGTCATTGGTTTAAACGACCCAACACCCCGCCTTGATTAAAAAAAGAGAGAGAGAGTGTGGGAGAGGTAGAGGGCGAGAGCAAGAGGAGGGAAAAAAACGCTTAAACATTTTCCTCCTACCAAAACCTTCAAACAGGGACGTTCACCACTCATAACAGTAACATCGTCTCATATGACCATCTTAGCCTACTTTCCATCTTAATAATTCGATTCGTTTTAGCGGCATTAGCGTCGGAATTGTTCGCTAACACAGAGTTACGCTGTCAGCGTTTGGATGCTTAAGTTTTTTTTTTTTTTTTGTAATTTGAAGGTGGACCAGCTGCCCTGAAAAGATCAAGAAATAGATAGGAAGCTTTCTGACGGAGCGGATGATGGTATTCTTGGGCGCTTGAAGGCTTTCTTTTTTAACTTGCAACAAACGTTACATATTAAGGTAAGAATGTATTCCATGCACTCCAAAACTGTACCGTATGTCTGTTCAGTATTCAATGTCGTTGTATTTACTTGTAGTAGTTTTTGTCTAATGTAACGCTTTCGGTGTGACCATGTGTTTTCGCCTCACTGCGCCACGAAGAAAGGGGACGAAGAGTAAATGGTTTTTTACTGAGGACATATTTGACCACGTTAAAGCCGTGTTCAGATGTCAGATTATTAGGTCGAAAGACCTGTTCTCGTCGTTTTACCTACGCAGCAGCCACAACCTAACGTTTATATCAAGTATTTCAAATGTCTGTTCTCTGTAGCAATGTTTTGAAATATGGGAAGTGCACAACAATTGTAGCTCATCACGGGCTTTGGCACGATGGTGCCCCTCTCAGAGAGACTCAAACCTACCGACTAGCCTCATCCGATTGTTTTCTCACCCGCACTTTCACAATTTCCGAATTAGTTATACCAGGGCGTTTCGTCTTAAGAATTGCACATTGCAGGCCTACCGAAGTTTATCCCATGTGTAATTCGTAGTATGGATCTATGGACTGTGTTTTACATAAATGACGCAGCGAGAGTCATCAACCCCCACATAAGTAGCCTCGTTTGTTTGAACAAGCCGTGTCACCATCAACCATTAGCTAGTTGTGTTATGTACCCCAAGTTATAAGGATGGTCCAGAGGGCGGCAGCTGGATGCCTTCTATAAGATTTTTGTGGGCGGAGTTCAGTGCTACAGTAGGTTGGTGGTAAAGTATGAACGGCAAAATGCATTACAAGGCTAAATCGCTTTTATTACGTCTGATTTATCTTCGATTTCGGTTGTCCATTAAAGTTGCTGTTACGTTATTTTTTGTTGTTTAAAGTTTCTATAACAAGTAAGTTAAATACGACCGTTCAAAACTGGATACGTTTTCAAGGGTTTGTATTTGGAAATTCTAATCACGTTTACTCCCGAGAATGTAACCACCTATCTTGTCCGACACAATGAATTCAAATAGACAATGCTCTCACCATCTTGAGCTCCCCTACCCCCAGGGTTTTGGCGGTCGACTTCTGGCCCTCGAGGGTGGCCAGCTCGAGGACTGTTCTCGACTTCTTTCACGTTGGCATTTACATTATGTTTTAAACATGCATTTCCGTACGTTGATTTTTTTTTTTTTAGCCGAGAGACTGAATTTAAACTATACATATGCAGATATTAAAACTGTTTACCTTCTTATTAAAAACTAAAATACGTTTACTTTTAGGAGCATGGAAAATTTAAGACAAGACAAGATTAAAAAAAAAACGTACAAGATTTACTGCACTTCTCACAAGTATTTGTTGGCCTTCAAGAATGTATCAGCGCTTTGACCTTTTACAGGAGGGTCACTGAGTGAGGTGATTTCAGTTTTAGATTGATTGATCAATGTTTCTGTGCTGAAAGGAGTCTATCCTTGGAATGAGCTTCTTTGTGTGCCAGGGAAAGTAAGGCGGGAGTGCCTGCCCTCGGGGAGGGCGGGAGATCTACAGATGTGTGCGGCCTGGACATCTGCTCTTTCTTTTCACCATTGTCAAGGAAACATTTAAGATGGTCAACAGCTCAGTGCAACAAAGAAGTCTTGTCAGAAAGACCCCATTAAGCTGCCGCAGTCACAAGTGCAGCTGAAAACATTTTTACCCATGATTCCTGCAAAAAGAATGACTCCTCTTTTTCACCCAGTCAGGTACAGTCATATTCATATCATAGACTGAAAGGAATCCAATTCATTTTGGCTGACATGAGACACAACCCCTCTCCCCAATGGCTTTTTTTCTCTTTCTCTCCATTGTCCGAGTAGCATTGAGCCCTTTCCTTTTTGGAAGTATTCATTATTGTGGAGCCCAAGTGGTGTGAGAAAAATGAAGTCAGGGTCTTTGGTTTGCACAGCGACCCAGCTCTGTTGGGTTTGGGGGGGTAGGGGGAGGGGTGGGGGTGGGGATGGAGGGGATGGATGGGTGGGCCAAAAGGAGCATAAGACAGCAGAAACGCGTGGTTGTAGCCTGCCTCGAAGGAAACTGAGCAGAGTTTGTCGTCTGCTCCTTGAAGTGCCTGCTCTCTCTCTCTCCCCCACTCTCTCTCTTGCTCGCATCCTTGACTGGCGTTTCTCAGCAGTGCTCTATCACTCAAGGCAATTGAACGAGGTGGAGGGGACCCTGGTTAGCCCCTGCAATACTGATTATCATCCATCATCATAGACTCTCTCTCTCTCTCTCTTTCTCTCTCTCTCTCTCTCAACAGGGTTAACAACGGGCTCCAGCTAAGCTCTGTGTTAAAAACTTCTTTCAGTGTGTGCCATTGCCACCGATTTACGGCTGCCCTTCGTGCACTGAAACCTATGGATGTATCAGCACCAAGGGGCCAGGCCCAGAAAAGAGACTGAGATTTCTCATTGAATGCAGACCTTGGTTTACAGTCTTAACTGGGGGAAAAAGGTCCCTTTGTCTAAACGGCTTGGCCTTGGAGTGAACTGTTGGTGGAAGTGAGGCACTGTTTGTTAGGTGACACGGGTTTGTGCTGGAGGTTTTGGGACTCATATCTACCATTGAGGGGGCGAATATTTTGAAGAGTGTTGTAAAATGATGGAGATTGTTATTCTTAGACAAAATTTGTTAAGGTGAATGGTAGGAAGAAATGTCATCTTTTTACAGTGCTCAACACCTTGCCCAATTGTGTCTTAATCTCAGCTAAAGACAGGCTAAAATGGATTATCAGACTTGAGATAATGAGCGAGCTGCACTAAGACATCAGAGCCTAAAAGTAGGCGGACTTGACTCAGCTGAATTGGCCCGCCTGGCACGTTGATGTCTCACACTGTTTCTTTGGATTGGTACAAGAAGGGAGGCCAATTTTTGAATGTGCGATTTTAATTGGTCTCCGTAGGCCGACTCTTATCTCCTGTCTTTTCCGTAGGTCTCTCAAAAGTGATGGAACATGGCAGGTTGGGGAGGCAGAAAATTCTCAAAAAGGCTGTTTTTGTTTTGTTTTTGTTTTTATTTTTCCATTATTCCACCCTCTCCAGATGAGACAGGATTGATTGGGTTGAGGGCATAGCTCATTTGTGGTGACACCTCTGTTAAACATTGAATTAATAGTGTAAACTGCTGAAGACAGCATGTTCTATCATAGGTCAGGCCTGCTGAAAGAAACAGAAAAAGGAAGAGAAAGGGAGTAAAAGGGGGTCAGGAGGGGGGTTGGGAGGTCCGGGCCTTCAGAGCCTGAGGACTACCTGCGGAAGAAACCAAAGTTCCAATTTGGAAGCTCAGTAACTTCTCTCCCCTCCCGTGCTCTTGTATCGCCCGCCTGAAGTGCCAACCAGTTTTGCTGTGCTCTGTTGATTAGTTATTGTGCTTTCAGACCTCAGGTCTCATCAGCTCAGCGTGAGTGAAAGACAGATAGTTGAACATATACTTACTGTTTGGTTTATCAAGGACTCATTACAGAAATTAGTCCTTGGTGAGAGGGAAACGGACTGAGGCTGGTGTTTGAATGTACAGCCTTATGAAGTGCGCTCATATCTTGATATTTGTTCTTCGTTTCTGCGACACAGTTCACTCGTCCATGTAGATAATTTAATTCACAGCAGTAGAGGATGCGCACGTATGTCTGCGTCTCAATGACAAAAGAGAGTGAGTGAGTGAGTGAGTGTGTCCTGGTGGAAGACTGAAGAGCATGTAATCAGTTTAAAACAAAACTCTAATCTCAGAACACACACTAAAGAAAGAGTACCACACACACACACCACTTGCTTAATGATCAAGCTCTAAGTCCAGTTCTGGGGTTAGCATCGTTATTTCATTCCAAACAGGGCGCGTGATATGCCTTTATATTAGTTTAAAGGCTTTAGAGCCTGTATTTGTAGCGCTGTACATTGTACATTTGTACTCTTGCCTGTGTAATTGTGGATTTGGCTTTGGCACTGTGTGACACTGGATGTATTGCATCGCAACAGCTCTGTTCTGACAGCGACGGGCATCTTAGCTATAACGTAGCATATATACGTTGCTCTAACAGTGTGGTAACTGCACATCACTCTGACTTTGGACAAGCCTGTTACGCGTCAATGCTGGCAGCTGACGTGATCATCAATTAATGGGATCGTGTTACGTGCAGCCTAACATTGTGACAGTTGTTACCTTGTTAGCTTGTTGAGTTAGGGCTTTCCTCACTTAAGTTGGCCCTGGCCTTGAATCTGTTTAAAAGGCAGGAGGGCTGGCGAAACAGGGCTACAGTTTCACTTATTAATTATTTTCCACTATTTTAATTATTTTTACAACTTAATAATCTCCTTTACTCAGTATTAATTGATGTGCTCCTGGATTCCTGCTCTTGTAATCCACCAGCGGTTCCTCAAAGGCAAAAAACACAAAAGCTTTTTATTATCTTAAGTCTCTTTTGGGATGTCGTAAAAAAAAAAAAAAGCTATTGTATGGAGCCGTCTGAAATGGACGGAAGTGAAATGCAATTACAACATCTCATCAGACAGAAAGAAGAGCGTACTGAAAAACTACATTGTTCTAGCCTTTGTCAGGCTGTCAGTCTGGCTACATGAGATGATGCTTGGATTGGCTTTTATTAAGCTTCCTGCAGGAAAAAGCAATGCAATACCGGTCTGAAGGTTAAGCTTGTCTGTGTGTGAACGTGTTTGGAGGATAGAACTAATTTTCAATCACTGTGTTGCAGGAGATATTATGTTTTTTAGGAGCTAGTGAGATCGGAGTGTGAGGAGTTTTCTAATTTTAAGGCATTGAAAACTGAGACACTGATTCAACTCTTTAATGTTGCACTGGACAGCTAGTGTTAGACCTCTGTTCATCATTGGCACACGCACACACACACACACACACACACTCTCTGGGGGTTATGAGGCAACATTGTAGTACACAGAGTACACGGTTTATTTAACTTTGTTGGACTGCCGTGAAGTCTCAAGTTTGATTACTTGCCACAGATTTTGCCCTAGGCCATTGCACATCAGTGCATCATTTTAATATGTTTCCTTCCTGTGTCCACTTTAATATTCTTCTCCAATCGATGAGCTGGGTACTTACTTATTGGCCTGAGCAGTGTTAAATTTGAATGGTGGTATTTAAAGGGGTGTCATGAAATTAAAATACGCATCAATAAGCAGGAACGATTTTTATGTGTGTGACATAATAGACAATATGATGAGGAATCCATGCCATCTTACTGGTTTAACACAGGCAAGGTGATAGAAGACGCTGGAGGATCAGTCTTTTTTTTTTTTTTTTTTTTTGCCTTTCTGTCTTTGTGTTTGTTTAGGTGCCCCCCCCCCCCCCCCCCCCCCGCGCTCACCTCGACAAGTTTTCTCATGTTTGGCGCAGAGATGGACAGGGAGAAAATTAATAACATGCAAATGAACTGGCAGGTGTTGGCCGCCACGTAGCGTGCCGTTTCACAAAGCGGGAAGCTGTGCTATAACAACTCTTACCATGGGCACCAGTGTCTCTTATCTATGCGCATGCACACACACACACACACACACACACACACACACACACACACACACAGTGTGGGGGGCTGTAAAATGATAATTTTTGTCTTCATAAATGTTTAGATTGTGGACAGACTATTGCAGGATAACATCATGACCCTGTCTAAGGTTGATCTCTCATGTGTGTGATTTCTTATTGGAGGAGTCTCTGGTTCTTGTGATGTCTTATTGGACGGCAGGGCAGTGGCCTGTCAGGTCCTCTGACTGCTTCACCGTCTTGCTGAATGTGAATTGGGTCCGTTCATGCCGGCTGATCCCTACTTCCGTGGGGAAATAACAGTTATCTGATGCCGAGGCCACCCTGAAAGTCCTCCCTCGCCCAATGTCCTGCCTCTTACACGCCGGAGCATCTCAGCCCGCTGATGCTGTCAGATTTGCGCTTGCCATGTACCCTGGAGGCGGACCACCTTTCCCTCCTTGCACAGCTCACATCCAACATCCCCTGTTTCTAACATCTCTAAACATTGCTCCTGGATGGGTTTGGGCTGGGGGTAGGGGTGGGGGTTGTTTGGTCAGGTGAGCCAAATCAGTACAAACCTTCTCTCTATGCATGGCCCCAGCATGGGGCCTAGCAGTTTGATTTTTAACTTCCCCTGCTGCCCAAGGCAGAGTCTGCCGTATAGCTGAGGATGCAGGAGTGTTGTTTTTTTGGGGGGAAAATGAGTGCAGATGCCTGTTGTAAGGGCCAGAGCTGAAGCTGATGGCATTACGGACTGACTGTGTGAGAGATGTTTATGGCCTCAGCACCATTCAAATGAGCTTCCCCCCAACTGATGTCTAATGAACGCCTACCTGGAGAGCAGGTTGTCTTGTGATCTGTCTCGTGCTAAATTGCGTGTCATTTTCATCCAAACGAGCCCTAATTGCTCCTGGTGGTGGGCAGGAGGGCGGAGGAGGGGAAGCTGGGCACGGGCAGAATGAGTTTGGCGTAACTTGGCAAGGTGACTGGCTAATGCTCACATTATCGGATCTGTTTGTTTATGGCCTGTTGATGGAGTCGCAGCAGTTTAACTAGAGTGAGAATTTGTCTGTTCTCTCTCTCTCTCTCTCTCTCTCTCTCTCTTTGCACCATGGCCTTCATGGTAATTTTAAACCTTCCCCAGATGTCCCTCACAATCGAGTTGAATTGAGAAACAAATCTTTAACCACACCACATATTCTCCTCACTCATCATCTTTATCACATATTATTGATCTAAAACCTTCTGACAACTTTCAGCCACAACAATTTTAGCATCTTAAAATCTAAAAAAAAAGAAAAGTAAAGAAAGAAAACGAAAAGGCACACAAAGCGAGGGCGACCGGACACTGCAGACAGACTTGGAGAAGAATGTTTTGGGAAAACTGCAGACAATGTGCCATCTGCACCCGGCAGGGTGTGAGAGTGACACTCGACCACTGCTGGGAGCAGCTATTGCATTGTTATTAAATGGCTGCTACCACACAGTCAGCCATATTAAAGCTGTGATGCCTGCTTTTATAAAAATGGACTGGGAGGAGAGAAAGATCGAGAAAATGAGACACCAAAAAAAAAAAAAAGAAGGGGGGGGGGAGAAACCCTTCCACCAGCAAGCACAGTCTCTTGGCCATGCTGTCACAGGCTGTAGTTTCAATAGCGTAGATTAGATAGCAACACAAACTTCAAGCCAAAAAAAAAAAAAAGGCAACACACACAAAAACGAGGGTTTTTTTCCTCTGTCCTTTGATGCCCCCTCCCCCCCCCCTTTCTCCTTCCTCTCCATCTCCACCCAACTCCTCCTCTGGTTGTCTGGGTGATTTGGCATTGTGTAGTTCAGTTCAGTGGCAGGGATTTGGGCTTTTTTTTTTTGGAGTGTGTGTTTGAGGAAAGACAGATTTTAAGGCCATTGATGTAAACCCTCTGGGAGATGTTTTTCTAGGTGAAGCTCAGCTGTGTGCTGGCTGTCTTCTCACACTCACAGGAACTCAGTCCCTCTGCGTTCCTTTTTTAAAAAACATCTCTTTTTTTTTTTCTCTTTAAACAGGAATATGTTTTTGTTAAGCATATTGCTCCCCAGTGATGCTTTGTACTCGGAACTGGATTCCACAGCAGTTATTACAAAGGAAGTGTAAACATGCCCCACATGTGTGTTAAGTCCTTAGGGCTTTGGCAAATCTGAAGACATGTCTACGTCTTTTCTGACAGCCACTAAACATGGCCTTTTCTTGATTTACTAAACTCTTGGTTGCTTTGTGAGTTTGGGCAGTGGTAGTGAGATCTTTTTCTGCATTTAGTGGATGTCTTTATACGATCACTGATGATTGAACTGTTTTCGTCTGTAGAGAGCTGTGCAGTCCTGGATGCAGTTTCCTCCCTTTTCCTTGTCACATGCTGTGAGCGTGTGGGTTTGTCCATTTTGGAAGGAAAGAAAAAGAAAACAGGAGCATAACAAATCTACTAACAGCTCAGTTATAGAGGAAGTGGCAGTGAAGTGGCTTGCTCCAATCGCTTTCCACGCTCTTGTCTGGTTAAAGAGCAGGAGAGAAGAGGCAGAGAGAGAGAGAGAGAGTGTATGTCCATAAATATGCACGCGGAAGCTCCGTCGCCTCGCTCCGCGAAAGTTTCCGAAAGAGCCAGCTTTGTGGGGAGCCGTCATCCCGCCTGACGAAACCTGACATTTCCAAAGGTCTACGTAGAGGATTTGTTTGTGACAGCTTCAAATTACAGTGTGGGAGAGAAGAGAAGCGAAGAGAACACAGAGAGAGAGAGAGAGAGAGAGAGGCAGAGGAGGAGAGAAAGGAAAGGAAGGAAGAAAATGGCTCCTGCCCATTTAAAAGTCACTTTAGTAGTGCAAATGCATTGTGCCTTTTTTTCCCCTCTCTTTTTTTCTTTCTTTCTCTTTTTTTTTCATTGGTGGAGACTGTCCTGAGGCTGCTCTGGTATGGCTCTGGAGAGAAGCCAGATTCTGAGGGAGGGGAAAGGGAAAAAAAAAAAAAAAAAAGACTGGCCACATTCAGACAGCCAGTGCTTTAGTCAAAGAGAGTGACAGGCAGAGATAGCAGTGAAGAGGACATTCTCTTATTCATTCAACAGGGATTTCAGATTCTCATCGACCTCGTTGATAATTAAGATTATTCTAGCCACTGGAGTAAATGCTGCCTTTTTTGGAGCCTCTGTCTATTATGTGCTTGATCCAAACCCCCCCACCCCCTTCCCCCATCTCACAGAACACAAGAGCCAACCATAAAATACGACCTGTGGTGATGGCTGTCAGCTTAAAATTTGCGCGTGTGTGTGTGTGTGTGTGTGTGTGTGTGTGTGTGTGTGTGTGTGTGTGTGTAAGTAGACTGTGATTTTACTGTAAATCTTTTGGAGTTTTTTTTCCTTATGTAATAATGCAATTTTCCAGCCTGCTATTCTTTGTCAGCACTCAATCCACCTTTAAGACTGAACAGAGGTCCAGCAGCTGACCTTTTGAAAATGACGTTGGCCTAAATTGTACATGATTTTTTTCCCCGATTAGCGCTGAATTACTCTCATCCTGAAAATAACGTTCTTCTTCTTCTTCTTCTTCTTCTTCTTGTTCTCAAGGCTGTGTATAGCCTTTTGTTTGTCTATCTATCTATCTATCTATCTATCTATCTAGCTAGCTAGCTAGCTAGCTAGCTATATACACACGCACATATATAGACATATATATATGTATATTGTCAGGCTAAACCAGAGTCTTTCTTGGGATAGGTGCTTAGTCTTTCTCTACCTTAAAATCAGTGATGATTTTCTTTTCACATTCAGTTATGCCTGTCACACTCAAACAGGTTCTTACAGACACTAGTGCTGTATGAGATCTGCCTACTACAAACATGACGTCTATCTCAAGCAAACGCCTTTTCCTTAATTACTCAAACGCATGGGACAAATACAGCAAGCTGCCGTCCTGACTAATGGTGCAATTACATCATTCATTACACTTAAAATATGAATGAAGTGATAACGAGCTTCTTGGTGTAAGGATTTGGCGGTGTAGTTTGTTAAATATTAACCCAAAGCAAAGCTCTGAATTTTCAGGCGGGGCTGCCAGTGTTAAGCGAGAAAAAGGGAGTGACATTTTCCTAAAACTGACTGTCAGCTGTCAAATAAGATTAACAGCAGGAATATTTTCTTCACTGCTTCTGCGTACTCAGCTTTGTTTTGTTTTGTACTGGGGGAAAAAAGGAGAAATTATGTCATGGCTCAGATACTGAGTAATGCTGCATCTGTGTGTGTGTGTGTGTGTGTGTGTGTGTGTGTGTGTGTTTGTTTAGATAGATATCTAACTTGTTAGGACAAGATATCTGCCAAAGACATGGACAGGCAATCAAAACACGGACCCGTCGAACCTTGGACACACCCTCTTTCAGAGAAATGGCTTGTTTGTTTCTCTCTCTCTCTCTCTCTCTCTCTCTCTCTCTCTCTCTCTCTCTCTCTCTCTATTTGCGTGTGTAAACTGAGTAGACAGCCCTATCAGCTGATGTGAATTCTTTTCACCAGGGTTGCATTCATATGTTGTAACAAATCAGGTAATGGAGCAGTGTTTTTACCCAGCTCGCCCACTCTCCGCCCTGGCCGTTTCTGTCTGGTGTGCAACGCTCGTTCCTGACATTTTCCGCTTCTCTCTTTATCCTGTGCACTGCTGTGACTGGCCATTGTGGTGACTTGTGCTACCCTTTTAGCTTTAGCACCTCCATGGACATTTGTGTCACTCAGCCTGGGTCTTTTGTGGGTTTTTTTTTTTGTTTGTTTTTGGTGTACCACTGAGTCCTGTTTGAAGCACTGTTTAGGCGGTGTTTGGGATCTGCATATTTGCTTGACTCTCTAGCCAAACTGGGCTTTTTTTTCCCTTTTTTTCTTCCCTTCCACCCCAGAAAACGCTGCAGTCAGATATCCTTCTGAAGGCCTGCTTAGTATCGGGGATTCTTCCAGGACAAAAAAAAAAAAGGTTTTTTTTTTTGCATGTCTCTCTCCTCATTTTCTCTTGGCTCCAGCAAAATATCTGCAGGTTACTTCAGACACTGTATTGTCAAGAGTGCTTATGCTGGAAAAGTGCTGAAAACTGAATATTTTAACAAGCTATACCTACAGGATTTCTCAAAACTCCTTGACTCTCAACTCCCTGAAGCAGGAAAGCTTTGCATATATTTTTACTTTTATCTGGATCAGACCAAATCAGACGTCCCCCGAAAAAGAGGAGTTGGACAAGATGCTTTGGTTTGAAAAGAAAAAAAAAACGTCTTCACTATCAGTATTCAGCACAGAATCACTTACTAAAAACACTGAAACCAGTCAGACAGTTGAAAGTGGTCTAACACTGGGAATGTTCAACTAAAGAAGGTTATGACTGACCCCAGTCCAGTAGCAGGGCTGCATGTTTTGTGATTATGCCAACAAAGTCCATGTACTGATGGAAGGATGGCAAAGAAACGGTGACCATCATTAGAGTCTTTTCCTCCACCTTTTTTCTGAAACACTTCTTTTAGACACTTGAATTAAATAGATGGAGCTCTGATTAGATCATGGAAGGCGAAAATAGGTATATCACTTTTTTTTTTTTTTTCCCCCCAAAAAAATATTTTAAGGTCTGTATCTTTTATAGGTACCTGCTCAAAAATGTGTAGTTTTTAGGGATTGAGGGATGGCAGTAACAATAATTTTATTTTTCTAAATAAATGGCTTGTATTTTTACTTAACTTACCGATCAAACAAAGCTTTTTTCTCCGAGTTTGTGTAGCATGAAAGCAACTGCAACCACAACTCAGTTGCGTTTTCATGAGAGATGGATCATTTGAAGTGCAACACGTGAATTCACTTTTGTAGGTAAACAAAGCAGTGAGACCTAGATACTTGCTTGCTAGAGATCGTACTTAAAAGAATGCATGATGTAGCCTAAGCCACAGCAAAGGGTTTTTTTGGGTTTTTTTGTGGTATATGACTGAAGTGGGGGGGGGGGTGTCTGTTTTGTGTCTTTCTTTTTTCTTGTTTGAGAAAGACATGCTCTGTATGTTTCAAAGAGAACCCATTATCTGTCATGGAATCTTTGTAAACATGAGGCTCATGGAAAGGAAGACAGGTTTTTAAAAGTACTATGAAAAAACAAACAAACTTGTCTTCTCAGAGTGGTGTGGTCTCTGGGTATTCTCCAGGTAACTGCAGGCAGAACACATTTTATGACTGTGCTAAGTAACACACGGCTTAGAATTTACAGGGTTTTTTTTTTTTTTTTATGAGACAGTTTCTGTGCATGATGTGAACATTACATCCCGCTGTTCACTGGGCTTAAGGTTTCGGAGTGGGAGTGGGGGGTTTCTGTGGGGGCTTGGCCGCAGTGCCCTATTGTGAAATGCGAGCAGTCAGTTCCATTAGAGCCTGGACTGGTAGACGCTGGAAGAGGGAAAAACACAGAAGTCTTGGCTGTGCCACCCAGGGGTTGATCCCATGGGATTGGCCGGATTTAAAAGGGCCAATCCATCCAGGAACACTGCCATCCACTTGGATCAGCACCGTCAAGGCCAGGTTAGGGGATGTAGAACTCCACATGTAGTCACTCCATAGCTCCTCTCCTCAGGCAGGGTGGGTTTTTTTTTGTTTGTTTTTTGTTTTTTTTTTCTTTTTTTAATTAACCATCTCTTTTTTGCTTTGACTTAATTCCAAAACAGGTAGGGTGTAAGCTACAGGTGTCTTGCTGGCCCACCAGCTTGTCACAAAGCAGCCTGGCTGTGTGCACTTACACCGTTCGTTGTTTTACTAACCTTATACCCTCTGAGTGCCCTGATATCTGAACAGGACTGTGATTGTATCTCCCTGGGCTACGTTGCCTGCTACCATATGTGGAGATGGCCGCAGTCTATTTGATGAGAGTTGTGGAGCACAAAACCTACAGCTATGAATACAGACTCACATCAGTAAACATCCGACACTTCTGTAGCCTCCTCTATGTTAAATTCATCTGCCTGGTTCCTGTTCCACTGAGAAGAAGGGAAAGCTGGTGGTTAAAAAAAAAAAAAGAAAAAAAAGCAGTACGTGGTTTGCGTGATTATGAACCAAGACGTCTGGTGTATCCAAGCATCTGTAGGGTTGTTGCTTTTTACTTGAAAATTGGAATCTGTAAAATAGTGAAATGATTTTTTTTTTCTGATCACAGCCACATCCTGTGGAGTTGAAGAATTAGATGTTTTGTGAGTTTTAATTGCAGTTTAATGCACCAGCTGGGTGTATTTCGCTAAGATCGCTGCATTCTGATGTGTTTCTAGAAATGAATATGTATCTTCCAGGCAGATTGGTGTAACTGGCAAAGCCTTTTGCAACTGATTACTGTCCAAGGTGTCAAATATGCTTCATAGGGTGTTGTAGATGCTGGGGTCTTGATTCTCGGAGATTGGCTCTTGGTCTCTAGAGATGAACCAGTTCTGTCACGGGGGAGGGGAAAAAAAAAAACCCAAACTGTTCAAACCGATGGACTAACTGAAAAAGTGTTCACTCTTCTTTGGCCCAGAGTCTTGAGATGCTTCAAGCTCCTTCTGCAATTAAATCTCACAGCTGCCAAGGCCTCGGTCCCACTGGCTGTTATTGTTCCTTCTCGGTAATCTACCGCTGGGAAATTGATTTGTTTGTTGGATGCACATGCAGAAGTCTGTTCATGAAAAATGGATAAATGTCATCGTGTCAGCCTCCTGTAACGATAAGGACAAATAAAGGGACGCCGCTGTAAGCCCTGTGAAATCTGTGCTGCGTTTGTCAGAGAAAACCGAGACACGGGGATGACGTATCTATTCCCTCTCTCTCCAACTCTCTCTCTCACTCACTCTCTGCATGCATGACGACCACGACGGACAGGGATGATCCGGTTGGCGTCCTGAGCGACGAGCCGTAGAGTCAGAGGTGGTTAGCCATCCTCTAAGAAAACTTGAAGCAAAGCTTGAAACACCCTCTTGGGCCTGGTTGTTATTTTGGCTGTGCATGGTCTTGACCCCCCTCCCCAACCCCATCCTCATTTTATGTGCTTTGCATAAAATCAGGCCTGGCTGACTGTCAGAGTAGCTCTCTGTAATTAACCTTCCCTGGCCTGAAATGAAGGCCCCTCTGAAAGCATTCATTAACCTGTGCTGGAGAGAGAGGCAGCCATTGTCCTCTTGGCCCCCCCTGCAGCCCGGTATAACCCAGGAAAATGCCTTTCATTTCTCACCTCCGAGAAAGGACGAAAACAGGCACAGATGGGACTACAATGAAAGGCTTAGCGGAGCCACAGGACGAAGTGGCTTCGTGATCTGTCTCTTCTGGAGCATTGTTGAACTGAATCAGGGTTAAGGGAGGTGGAGAGAGGAGGTACAATGGGGACATCTAAATATCTCCTTTCCCACTAATAACTGTCAGCAACAGTTACACATACTTTCATACTTTCATTGCAGACAATCTTTTTCTTTTTTTACTATCTGTTTTGTTGAAAATGGAACCGTTTTTAAAATAGTGCTTGTATCCTTGAAAATTTTGAATGAGCCATAGTTCTGTCAGTTTGTTAAACAGTGTTTTTCTCAGACTCAGTGCCATGGGATTAGTAACTGGTGATGGTGCAGAATGCGAAAAACTGGAGCGAATGAGACGTGACGTCAAGAGAGTGTGAGAGTTGGTCAAGCCTCAGCATGCTGCCAATCAGATCTGTGCAGTGGGAATTGCCTGAAGACTGTTGTACACAGCGCTGCAGTTACAGAGCTCTCAAATAACGAACGCCTTGCCTAGCTGTAGCCGTAATTGCTCAGAACTGCGGCTGTCGGCTACATGAAAGCGATGAAAGAGATTTGCTGCTGTCTTTCGAACCTCTTCGGATCTCTGTGTGTTTGGGTCCTCTTACTTTGAATAGCCGTAACAAAGAGTGGCATATCCTTATTGTTCACTCGCGTTTATCTCCAGAGCCTAGTGGTCATTATACCATAGACCGTCTGAGGTCTTTCTGAACCCACTGAGCATGAAGTGTGAGAGAGCTCCTAAATCAGTGGCATCGTCCACCATCCGAAATCTGGTGAAGGGCTAGTGGGAGGCTTTGGTTCTCTGTGGAGACTGTGGATTGTGTTCCTTGAAACCTAACCTTATGCACATAGTGATTAAAGAAGAGGACGTTCTGAGAAGGGAGCAGCTGGTGCTGGGGAAGCCATCGATTTCATTGAGGCTTAACATTACTGTGGCTGTCTTGTGAGGGTTGTTTCATGGCTTCCTTCATGGCTTGCTCAGTTACACGCCTGTTCTCTTGGTCAGTGTAGTCTTTCTTGGATGGAGTCTACAGAGCAACGTCCAGAAAGATGGCTATTCTCACATATAGTTGGTCAGAGACCAATGTGAGGTTGTGTTGTCTTCAGAATACAGCACTGTTGATTTGTCAGGAGAGAAGAAAAGTAACTGTTTCTCCCTCAGAACGTCTGTCATTTTACGGGACAGACAAAGAGCTCTTGTCATTGACTCTGACTGGACTTGGGATGTATGAGGAGAAGCACAGTGGATCTAGTTGTTTATTTGCATCATATGTTGAATTGTTTGAATGATGTATATAGTTGACTATGTGCACAGTGACCACTGGCTCCGATGTCCACTATTTGCTCTCTGCATTGAAATTTTTATTTTTTTTTTTTTTTACATTAAGTATTGACAATTTGTTTTTCAGAGCAACAGGTACATTTTTGAGTGCTTCTTGAATGGGGGAAACACACACACACACACACACACACACACACACAAAATCGTATACTGGCCCATGCAAATTATTGAGTGGAGATAGATCAAGGGATCCAAACTGCCCCGTGTGAAGTTGATTCTGTCTCTTTCATTTTCCAGTAACAGGGGTGTTCTTTCTCTGTCTGTACATTACCCATCAGTGCTTTTAATATCCACATAGAGATATTAAAAATGTAGTAGGCTGTCAACATGTGAGTCAGTGTGTGGAACAGGGCTTAACCATCAGTAGAGAAACCAATGCTGCCATGCCGCCGGGCTCCCCAGACCTTTCCCGCCTCTCTGCCCTCTGAGCACGGTGATGATGACGAGTCTCATTTTTCCGGCTTATTAAAACTCCATGAAAGATTGGTGGATCCCAGAGAAGATAGAACTAGCTGGCAAGTATTTTTTTTTTTTCTAAATGAATGATTTGTTAATACACCACCCGGTTTTCAAAGGGGGTCACTGAGCTTTGATCTTCTGCTGCTTTGAAATAGTTTGAAGAGGAGGGGGTGGAAGCTGGGAGGTAGGCATTGGAGATGGGGTATACCATATCAGAGAAGGTGGAAGAAGGAGAACCTCAGTGGTGAGGTGGTGATGTAGCAACCAGAGGCCACACCCAGATTTCTTCATATTGGAATTCTGAACTCCAACCGAACCCCCCCCCCCAGACCGATCAGCCATGTTAACTCCAGTGACTAGTAAAGGGGCAAGCGGCTCCTTCAGTTTCCAATGTAGGGAGCTCTCAGCATGGCAGGGAGAATTGCCTGCTGTAAATCTGTCTTGGAACTCTTTTTCTTTTGGAGGAGGAGTGTTTTGAGTGAGTGAGTGAGTAAGTGAGTGAGAGCTTGTTCTCTGGTGTCAGAGAAAGCTCCCTCTTTTTTCTTTTCACTGTTCCTCACCCACTTAGCTGTGCTTTATGTCTCTAGCACTCTGGGGAAAAAAAGTGATTTAAACTCAAAAGAAGTGATGTGGAGCGGTGTATGTAATTTCTGAGAGTGTATCAACCAGTTAAAACCGCTCTTTTTCTCTTCTCTTTCTCCCCCTATGGAAGCACTCATCTCATTGTCTCAGAAGTATGCACATCTGACACTGTTAAAGGAACAAGATCAGCTGTTGCTTTTTAAAGAGCAGAAGGCATGGGTTTCCTTTATGGGTTTTTTTATTGATTGTGGGATTAATATGGAGTTCTTGTTTCAGTTTCAAGGTTTGCTTTGTTTTTGGTAGAGATCTCCCTTGATTAATGACTACAATTTTGACATTAATTGTGGAGGACTGTTGTTTTTGTAACACACACACACACACACACGTAGCTACACTCTTGTTCGATCAGAATAGTAAACACTGAGAGTTAATGCTCCCACAGTCCCTATTGCTGGACTCTTAATGAGTCCCAGTAGGTGTGTGTGTGTGTGTCTTTTTTTTTTTATGCTTTTGTATTTTTTCCCCCCTTATTTGACATGCTTCGCTTGGGTTGCCTATCATTTGGCAGACCTCAAACCCTTAACATGATGCTCTAATGAACAGGCAGAGAGGTGCTGAAGAGAAAGCAGCACTAAACTCCAACCTTGCGTTGCAATTAGCCGGCAATGCATCCATCAATCTTCAGAAGTTTACGGGAAACGTCGGCGATGTGTGAACAGTAATGCCTTGGAATACAGAGTGTTTGTAGATCAAGGCCCTTTTCTGAGGAGGGTTTGATTACAGGTGGACTTGTCAATTAACATGCAAGTGCTCAGGGCACTGAGGGGTGGGACAGGATATCTTTTGGATTCTCTTGGTCGAGAGGCGCATATGATGAAGTGTAAATGGAGACCTGTACGATACGCTGTTCAGTCTCTTATTCCGCCGGCTGGTGTTTTGAGCTGCGGATATGAAATTGGATCTTTACATAAGGGAGAGGGCGGACTGGAGCGATCTGCGCAGGGGTTGTTTATGAAGGTAATAAACGCTCTCCAGGGCCTCACCTGACAGCTGCTGTCCCATTTGACCTAAGCTTTCATTTACTGGCCGTCCCACACACCTGCCTTACCTCTCTGCTGATGGAGCAGGGCCGTTTCTGATAGCACCGTTCTGATAGCACCTTTTGAGGAACCTCTGTAATAAGCTAATTTCAGTGCCTTTTGTTTTTTCTCTGCCCATACCCCCATACACCCCCTCACTCCGTCTCACCGTTGCCTTTTAACGGTTATAAACACACTGTAATTAAAATCCCAACTCAATTAGCCCATATCCTTGACCTTTGTTGGCGAGTAAAGGCTTTCTATCTTAACTGAAATGCAATTACTGTGGCCATTCTTTCCTATCTGGTTCTTTCATCTGCAGTTCTCAGGCATTGGAGCATGTGTGGTAAACACAGAAAGGCCCCGTCCTCTTATGGACACCCCCCCCACCCCGTGCCACTGATGGCTTTATTCATACAGCGTCCATTCCTCCGGGCCATCGCGAATGAGCTAGTTTCCCGGAACACTGCGGTTAGACCAATCAGCCGCTTAAACCGCGTTGTTAGCGTTTCCGTAGCCTCCGCGCAACTAAGACTTGCTAATATGTTGGCGACATCAGACACCCGTTCCCCACCTCCCCGGTTTCTGTTAATTTGGGATTACAGGGACGTGAAGGTGATTAATAATATTAATTACATTCTTGACAAAAGAGGGCCTTCTTTAAAATGCTAGCATCAAACTCGTGTCTCTTTTTCCCCATTCTCTCTGCTCAGACCTGGCTTTTGGTATTATTAAGGAATTGTGGTTTTTAACTGGAGTCAGCATTTTTTTTTTCCTTTACTGCAATCTCATTACATTTACAGGGGAGGGGATAGAGAGGCAATGCAAAAAAAAAAAAAAAAAATTAATTGGAGGCGTGTGATAGTTAGGACAAGCACTGGGCAAGGGCAGTGTAAATCACCGCTGTGGACGACAGCTTTATGTGCCTGGAGAGGCAGAAGTGGTTAACTTTAATGGGAGGAGATAGAATTGTTGAGTTACTTTATTTTCCTCCTTTACTTGGCTTGCACACTCAAGTGGTATTCCCCCTCTTTTCTTACCCTCCCCTCCCCCTGCCCACTGTGATCTCCCGCCCCCTCAAACTATTTAGACTGGGCCTGATATATAGAGTTAATTCCGCCTGCTCTCATGCCATAATTCATTTGTTTCCTGCATTTAATATGTGCCGGACAAGGTGCTGTGCGGAACTGTTAATTTTCCACCCGAAGATTGTAAGCCCTCACCCGACACCCATACCGCCCCCTCACCTATGTGGCTCTGCGCCCCCCCCCCCCATCTTTTCTTACACTCCTCCGTTCATATCCCCTGCTCCGTACCCCGTTCCTGCTGTATTTTTTTTTCATTACTTTGAGAACTAATTTGGCTAAGAGAAGGCCACTGCAAGGGGTGATATGTCTTGGGACATAGGGTTTCAAAAAAAAAAAAGAGGCACTCTCTCTTTACTGAGCACAATGAGCTGCCCCTCAGTCGGAGGTACATCTCTGGAGAGAAGAGATGTGTCACAGAAGCTCGTGGGACAATAGCTGGGTGTCGAGCTTGCCCCCCAACCCCCAAAGTTCAGCGGGGTCAGGATGCCGTTAGCTTTGGAAGCGGCACTCTCTGGAGCAGCAGTGCTTTTAATTGGTAAATGTTGCCTAATGAATGATGCTCTCTCTCTCAGGATTCTGTGTCCCTCTTTTTTTGTCTTTCGTCGCTGTATGTTATTCATTAAGTCATCCCATGTGTATGAATCTGTGTGAGTTTGTGTGTGTGTGTGTGTGTGTGTGTGTGTGTGTGTGTGTGTGTGGAGGAGAGGGATCGGTGATGCTGAGAGTGGGTCAGAGACATCTCTTAAACAGATGAACAGCATCACTCATGCGTGGGGCAGTGCAATACCAGGGCTTCAGGATCAGCGTGGTTACCAGAGCATCCAACTCTACCATGAGCATCCTTTTAAACCTCTAAAAATGACAAAAAAAAACCCTCTACCATGAGCATCTGTTTAAACCTCTAAAAATGAAAAAAACCCTCTACCATGAGCATCCTTTTAAACCTCTAAAAATGACAAAAAAAAAAACCTCTACCATGAGCATCCTTTTAAACCTCTAAAAATGACAAAAACCCCTCTACCATGAGCATCCTTTTAAACCTCTAAAAATGGGAAGAAGAAAAAACCTTCGACCATGAGCATCCGTTTAAACCTCTAAAAATGAAAAAAAACCCTTCTACTATGAGCATCCTTTTAAACCTCTAAAAATGAAAAAAACCCTTCTACTATGAGCATCCTTTTAAACCTCTAAAAATGGAAAAAAAAACCCCTCTACTATGAGCATCCTTTTAAACCTCTAAAAATGCTCTACTATGAGCATCCAGTCTCCTCATTCCATGATTTGCCACCTTGTAAAATGCAGAGTAGCTCATTGGAAGATGAACACTCAAAACCAGAATATATAGTTTGCTAAAATATTTATGCAGAGCGACTAGTCAGTGTTTATTTGGCCTGGCAGAGACACTGCCATCACGTATAGACCTTTTCTTCCCTCTCTTGTGTTTGCTCAGAGAGGAGGCCGCATGCTAGGCTTTTTTTCTTCTTCTCTTTTTTGTTTTTTTTTTTTTTTTTTGGAAAGAGATACGAGCTGAAACGCTGTGACATCCCTCGTGGTGCTTGAACTCTGCTGTTCAGTTTTTTTTTTGTTTTTTTTGGGAGGCACATGGAAGAAAAGGGGGAAAAAAGAAACAGATCAGTTAAGACCAGCAGGAATAGGCGGAAAAAAAGAAAGAATAGTGAAAAACATTTCCCCTCAGGCCACTGAACAGAGCTTTAGATTAAAATGAAATTTGTCACCTAGGGTCCACATAGATCAATTTTTTTTTATGGTGAACTGAGAAGAGTTTGTACTTTCAGTTTGGTCTACATTGCCTGAAATGTTATTTTGATTGTCAGCACAGAGCTGAATTTTGGAAGTTTTTATTTTTTCCCCTCTGTAGCAGAAAGTCGTACACATGTGGGACAGCATCTTTGGCGCGCGGTGACGTGAGCCCAGCTTTGTGTCAGGAGCCATTTTCTGTGCCAGGCAGGGGAACAAACGTAACACTGTGATGAGGCTTTTCACTTCTACAAAAGGCACGTTGACCTCCTGACCCCCGAAGTTGAAATGGAGGCCATCGTCAACTCATGGCTCTTTGGAGAGGGGGGGCTGGGCGGTGGGAGGGAGAGAAAAGAAAAACGAAATCAGTGCAACACACAAACAACTGTGGAGCGTTCTCCAGAGAAAACAGAAGAGCATGTGATCGACTGCCATGTTTTTGGTCTTGGCCGAGTGAAAACGTGTCTGTGTGTGTGTTTATCAGACTGTTGGGTGGGGGCCTCCTTTGCTTGGATGTGTACTCTAGAGGGACAGCGAGGTTGACCTAAACCCCCAGGCGATCTGTGTGTTTTCAGTGGCGACACAGTCTCGTGATTCATCTGGCTTTTTCGCCGCGCGACCTCCCCGCCGTGCTGGAGCATGTACTGTCTCCCTGCAGGAGTCTCCCTCGGCGTGGCCTCGGAGCTGATCCACGCGTCCGCTTAAAGCCACTCTCTTCTCCAACCCAGCATTTTACAGCACTGCCCTACCATCTCTCCCAAGAAAACTAGGCCATAATCGTCACCCCACTGCCATAATGAAGCTCTTTTTATAAAGGGACGACCGTGTTATCCTTCCTCTGTGGAGTTGTTGAATGTGTTTCAGATGATCAAAGAAATTACCCACCCAATGCTGTCTTAAGTGCGCTCTGCACTCAAAGAAATGCATTTTCAGCACAGTGTAAGGATTGTGTGTGTGTGTGTTTGTGTTTGTGTCAGTGTGATTTTGTGTTTGTGTGTGTCGGGAGCAAATGGCATTCATTTTTTGAAATTACCTCTTTGTTGTGTGCTTAATCATCGTAGGAAGTGCTCTGACGGAAAATTCATTTGCTGAGTTAATGTGTTGTAACTTGGAGAGGGGTACCAGGCATCTTTCTCCACGTTTGTGTGCCTTGTGCATTTACAAACCCTGCCATTCCTCTCCCGTGTCTCTTCCATTTCGGGAGGGTTTATCCCCCTTCTTCCTCCCTGATAATCAATTATATGGAAAAGAGGGGGGTGATGTTATCGATATAACAGCCGTGAATGCTGTACGGCACAATAAGTCAAGGTGCACGTTTGAATGTTGTCTGGGCTTGATGTTAAGCCAGGAGCTGATGAATAGCTGTTTTTCCTCTTTTGTTAGTGATCAGCAGTTTTATTCTGCAGTTAATCCAGAAGGCCACACTCTGTTACACCGCTGTAATTTTTCACTTCTTCCCCCCCTTCCTCCTGTTCTATGTGTGTGTGTGTATGTGTTGTATATTAAAGACAAACTCTTCAAACAAACGGTCACACATTCACATATAGGCTCACCTCCCCCACCTCTGCTGCCCTCCCCAGCTGATTTAGAGGCACACGCACCATCCCAGCCAAACCTGGAGACCCCTCCCCCCTCCCTCGAAAAGTTACTTGTCAGATAGGAGGTGTCATGAGTCACTTACTAAGGTGACTAAAAGAATTGTCATGTTGCAGAGTAACCAAGGAGAGCCATTTCTTCACCGCTCGGGATACAGCAGCCCTAACTCGGTCGGTCTGTTCCACCTATCCCCTAAGGCTTGACCCATCCCCCACCCATAAAACAAGCTCAGCTCATGTTTTTTCTTTCGCGCTCTCTCTCTCTCTTTTTTTTTTTTGTAGGCGTTACCGTCATTTTATGCCCCGTTGGTTAGGACTGGGCTGAGCCAAGCACAAGTTGAAAATTGACATCAATACACATCTCACTCAGGGATTTGTAAACAAGTCAACTCTATACAGCTGCTGAAAAGGAGAGTAATCAGTTCTGTTGTACGGAATTTTCTATGTTGAAAAATCTATCAGCCCGAGAGAAAAGTGGTTGTTTTTGACACAGTCACCATTCCTCTTGATATAAAAGAGTGTCTGTCCCCAGCCAACATAGTCACTACCTTTTAAAAAGGATACAGGCCCAGTTGATGCTTTTGTGGAAAGGACTAGAAATGAAATGACTGTTTTCTCTGGGTAAGAGCCGGGTAAAACTCCAACATAGACTGGCTTTTTCATGAACAAGCATTATACCGCATGTCTCGAGGTCAGTTGATCACACACACACACACACACACACACACACACACACACACACACCATATATAACCATCTTAGCTGATAACTGTAGGGATCTCCTGGTACATGCTCCATATACATGACTGGAGCCTCACTCCACACTCCTTCATTTATCTCCATACATTTGGCTTTGGCCTCTTCTAATCGATTGTGTTGTCACGTTTGGCTGAGGTATCGCTACAGGACCCGTGGCCCAGGGTCTTCAGCGGATCATGGAACCGTTTCCTCTTCTCTTGGTCTCCACCTTTTTTTTTTTTTTTTTTTTTTTTTTTCTTTTTTCTTTTTTTTGCTGGTTACTCGCACGGGTTTTGCTGCTACATCTCATGTTAAATAAAATTCAGTTTAGATTTTGAATCATGTGTGTTCAAACTGGGGGAGAATGCTTAGACAGAATGGACATTCTCCAAAAGCTCTTTGGTCAGTGGCCGTTTGTTATTTACTGGTTAAGAGGAGAAAATGGGTTAGGAGAGCTTATCTGTTTGGGGGTCAGAGAGTGACTGGAGCATTAGAGGCTTAGTGCGGTCAGGAGACAAACTGCGTCGGCTCAAATAAGTATTTGAAGTATTTCAATTACTTGGCCTGTCCCAGTTCTCTGCAGTGTTTTGTTTCCTCGCAGCCTTGCTCTCGTAACGGGGTGAATTCAATAAACTGTAATTTTAATGAAAAACTCTGCAAGACCTTTTTGTTATTACCTCAACACAGTCTGTGCTGTTAAAATTTCACCAACATTAGTAGTAAAAGGAGCCACGTATGAGCTTTAAGAAAGGGTCCAGTCATCAAAATGCTTCACATAGCTGTTTGACTGGGGACATGTGACTAGTGTAGTGAAGTTAGAGAAGATAAAGACAGTGAACAGGTAGCCAACCTCAGTTCTGTTGTTTCTGAATCTGAGCATTCTTTTGATTGAGTTAGTTTCCAGTGTTTCTCAGGAGCATCAACATCCTCTCCCTGTTTTTGTTTTTATTCTTATTGACTGATTTTGGTTTTTCACTCCCGCCTCCTCTCTGTAGCCGTGAAATAGACCTGGTTTGGCCCTTGTTTGTTTTGAATAACTGCAAACTAGAAAATAGGGAAGAAAGCACAGGTTGTTTGAGGAAATGGTTACACCCCTCTGTGTGTGTGTGTGTGTGTGTGTGTGTGTGTGTGTGTGTGTGTGTGTGTGTGGTGTTGATGCTTTTGAGTGTGTGCGCCTCCTGAAGACTTGACTGGCATGCTGAAGTTGCCTTTTCTTGGCAGACGGCTCTGCCTCAGTGGGACTGGGCCAATCCTCTGTAAAACAGAGGCCTTTTCTGACCTTTGGACTCCGAGGAGCTCTGTTTTTCACTTTAATTGAAAGTAAATATTTTCACAAGGACCCCTAAGTGCAATACAATCCTATCATCTACATTTAGCACTTTTTTTTTTTAAGTCAGTGCCTTGTAATTAAACTTGTTTTCTTTCTACACTGTAGTCTCCCACACTGTAGGGATTTTTCTAAACAGTTTCAGAATTCCAGGTCAGAGGTTACTTGTGTTATGGGTGACTGTGCTCTTGTGCTGAATTCACAAATCCACTGTAGAATCCTGGGCACATCTGCAACAGGACATGTGGTATAGATGCCAAAGCCTGTTCGCCATTTCAGTATTAAAAGAGGGGGGAAAAAAACCTTGGCTGTGGGTTTGAGAGAGAGAGAGAGAGAGAGAGAGAGTATGAGAGAGTGTTTGCGTTTGTTGGCGGTGGTATTCCTCTTCCCATAGCATTTCTCTCTCTCTCTCTCTCTCTGCCCCTGGACTTTATCAACATATTGTTTTGCTTGGCTGTGTCCCAGCACTAGCTGAAATGCGGTGCAGAATTTGGCGGTCTCCCCCATTCCTGGGAGGGGTGTGGGGTGTGGGGAGAGAGAGTATAGGAGGGGCTGAGTGGTCACACCAAAGAGTGGAACCACCTTTTCTCTAGATCCAGGAAACTGTGAATCATGCTTGGTCTTCCTGTGGAAGTCTCAGAGAAGATAATCTCCCAAAAACAGGGAGCCTGGATCTTCTCATTAAATGGTAGACAGGTAACAGAAAGACATTTTCAGCTAAAGACAACCAAGACTACTGGAGCGAGGCACCAAATGGTGATGTAATGGCAAAAAAAAATGTTCGTCTTTTTTCTCATCTTTGAAGCTTTGATTTGACCCTGTAACATTAGTTTGATATAATGACTTTGCAAAGTATTGCGTTTTCCATTTGGTTGTGTTGTCAGAGGGTTGAATATTCTGTAAATATTTGTAGTAATTTGTCTACATAAAAGACAAACTGGCTGCATGTGATTGGTTTTGTGTAATTATCAGATTGTGAAGTGTATTTTGGGAGAGTGAACATTAGAGAAATTGAACTCTGTAGTTTTAAAGAGAGACTTGAAATGTACCCAGACTGTTTGTTTTTATGTGTCTGTTCTGCTTTTGTTCCAGCTCAGTCATGTCCACATCACTTAATGATCACTGGTTTAGCAATGATACCTGAGAGGGACAGATTGACATTGGTACTTCTGTTCTGTGTGTGCGTGTGTTTCTGTGACGGAGGAGTGTATGAGTGTGTGAGTGTGTGTTCAGTCAGCTGTCACGATTACAGTCTTGCCATAACAAGTCTGTCACTCAGCACTCATGAAGCTGCTCTTGTAGTTCTCACAGACCCAAAAAATGAGTCATTACCTTTTTCCAGAGTTTCCTCTTTTTCCCCTCTTGTCCAGGAGTTTGGGGCTTGACATGTAATGTGATATTTTTAGTACAGCGACCCAGAGTCTTAACCTTCCTGTTTTGCCTCAATGAGACACTTTGTTTTGGCTCTTAGCTGAAAGATTTACCCAATACAGGAACAAGCCCAGCAGTGGAAAATGGGCTCAGTAGTTTACAGGGGGAAAAAGGTTTAAATGAGACTGATTTTAAGTGTAGGTAGAAACAGTCATTTTGTGTGGATTGGATGACTGTTTTAAAAGGCACAGCATTTAGTATCATAGTATTGATCCCTATGCAGGTTGTATTTGTGTGGATTTAGCTTGAGGTGTGTGTGTGTGTGTGTGTGTGTGTGTGTGTGTGTGTGTGTGTGTGTGTGTGTGAGTTGAAGCTGTTCCTGTGATGCCAGTCAACTGCCTGAAATGAAAAGCTGTGATATTGGTTTGAAGGTCTGTATTTGAAGATATGCTTGTGTCCTGTGAGTTCTCCACTGATTTTTGAAATAGTTGGCTTTTCATGTACTTTGATATTTTTTACACATAGGAGCTCTCATTCTCGTGCCAATGTCAGTGAATATGTTAGTACAGTATCCGAGGAAAAAAGCTGCTCCGAACCTCAGCATTAATTTAACATAAAATCTTCACCAGCGTCCTGTTTGTTCACTGCGACCTTTTAGGCTCTTTTTTCATTTGAATGTCAAAAAATAAATAATTGATTGAAATCAATTTCCTCACGTCAGCTGTTGCTGTGTTCTCCAGAAAAAAAGACACTGGTGTTTTGCCTTTTTTTTTTTTCCTCTGCTGAAATGATAAGCGCGGTGGTTTTTGGAGTTGTTTGTGCGAGGCGGCGTTTGGATGTCTGTGTCTGTGAGGGAGGGGCTCAGCAGGCAGGTGCCGTGACCTTTTAAATTATTCACACACACAAACTATTCCTCTGGCACAGTCTTCTTACCACACACACACCCACACCCACCCACACAGAAATATACACATATACACATACACAAATATACACATACACATATAGATATACACATATGTACACATGCACACACACACAAACTATTCCTTTGGAATAAGTCATCCTACCACACACACACACACCCACACCCACCCACACAGAAATATACACACATACACACACACACACACACACAAATATACACATACACATATAGATATACACATATGTACACACGCACACACACACAAACTTTTCCTTTGGCACAGTCATCCTACCACACACACACACACACACACACATGCACAAACATACACACATGTACATGCACATATAGACACACACACACACACACACACACACACACACACACACACACAAACATTGCTCATTTTCCAGTTTCAGATCGTCCTGCTTTCTGAGTTATGGGTGAGGGATATCCATTACTGTCCATTTAAGTTGCAATATAAATTATTTGTCTTCTACAGACGCACATGAAGTTTCTTTACCAGTTCTGCTGCAGATATTTTATCTACTGGTTATGTTGCATAGTCATATAAACTTAGTACACTTTTTGAGAATCTTTTTTCCTTGTTAGATTTTTACAGAACTTTTTTAGTGACTTATCTTAAGTAATTTATAGAGAGTACTTAAACTGAAAAATATGCTGGATAATAATTAAAATAAAAGGGCAACATAATTCAATGTAGAACTGAAATGTAAGATTGAATGCAAGCCAGTCAGGGTGGTCTTATACATCTTTTGTGTTTTTCTTTTGATTATTATTAACCTGAGCAAAGAGTATGAATTTGTTTTATTTAGAATGATTTTTTTTTTGCTCCCAGCAGCCCTGTTGTTTTGAAACCCACCTTTCACACGGACTGGCACACAGTCACGGTAGTGGCAAATGGTGGAGGTAATCAGAGCTCACTAATTAGCCTCAGAAGACAACACTGTCTCTATGTATCTGCTTACCAAACCAAATTATGCCTTTCTTACTTCAGCTAGTCCAATTAATCACTTCAAAGACAATTTACTTTCCCTTTTCTCCTCCAACAGGAAGATGGATGGCAAACTGCAGCTTTATCTGTGCTCTCTATCTTATTACAAGATGACTTACCACATTAATCCAATTTTAGTCCTGGCTCCTGCCTGTGAGCTGTCATACAGGACTGTCGGCGTACAGCTAGGGGGCGTAGTGGAGCAGACAGCGTTTTGAAGCACAGGCGTGCGCTTGCGTTTGTGTGCGTGAATATATGTGTGTGTATATGTGCGTAGCGGTTTGCAACAGTGTGTGTATGTGGCTGGATGTGAATGTGATGTTTTGTTGACTCGTATGCTGTAATCTAACACACATACACACACACTCATACACTCACGCACACACACAAAGAATGAGTCTTTGCTTGAGACAGTGCGATCTCTGTTTGCTGTGGAGTGACAGTAGATCTTTTGTGGTCTGGTTGATAATAGTGACAGTGAGTTTGCCCTGGGACTCAGCCGTAGTTATGGATTCCACTCTTTTGCATTTCAACGTTTGCAAAAAAAAAAAAAAACACCTCACCCACCCACCCCCACCCTTTCACTGGGCTTGTCGCCGCAGGCGACCATTTTATCGATCAGCTGACTTTTTATACTGAGCAAATATTGAGATTCATACAGATGACCTTTATGTAAGAGACAAACATAGGAATTCCCGCAACACAAACACATTCCATCGCTCTGCTTTGGGGCGTTTCTTGTCCTCTGTCTTATCACGTTTGGACCACAGCCGTACAGAGGGCACAGGCTGTAGTTTAAAGGAAAATTCTTTTGTATGGTGGAGGATCTTTGGATTGTGTCTGCTGTGGACTATGGTGTAGAACAGAATCCACTGTGTGTTGCCAGGTTGGGATCAGGGCCCTGTGTTTGCTTTAGATTCTAGAGTAACACACAGTCTGGTTTTGCTTTGTGTGTTTGGGGATCAGGGCCTTGTCTGCAGACTGTGTCATACAGGAGAAGTCTAGTGTAACTCTTTTTTTTCTTCTCTTTTTTTTTTGTAGTGTGGAGAGGGACTTGGACTGCGGTTTACTCCTGCTCATAGAAGCAGGGTTCACGCTAAGATGGTTTTATTGGGACATGTGTCACACGAGCCCACACACACACACACACACACACACACACCCACCCACACACACACGTCCATCTCTCCTGCCCTACCTGCGTGATGGGTGTGTGTTGAGGGAGGGGGCAGCAGGGGCAGTGAATGTGAGCCTTGGGCCTCACTGGCCTATAGGGTTTTATCATTGGCACTGTATGGGGTCAGTGTTGGCAGGAGGCCCATGATTAATGATGCTTTTAAACAGGACTAAGGGGGCCAAGAGAGAGGGATGCATTCAGAGAGAGAGAGAGAGAGAGAGAAAATCGACACATTAAGAGAGACCGCGAGATTCAGATGAAAGTGGGAAAAAGAAATATTATGATGAAAAAAAAAAAAAAGGAGGGGGAGGGGCAACAGATGGGAAAGAAAGAGAAAAATCGTCATGTAGCGAGAAAAAAATTGGGCCAAGGGAGAAGAGTACAGGAAGAAAGGGAGAGAGCTGTCCATGGCAGATAAAGAAGTTGATGTCTACTGATGGAGACAGTTGAATAAGTGAGTGAGTGAGAGAGAGAGAGGTACAGAAGTGGTCAGGAATAATAATAAAAAAAAAGAAGACTCCCAGAGCTCCTGTCTGACAGATGGAAGTGAATCGGCTAGTTGTATCGTTTGTGCCCGTCTCTTAGGTGGCTGAACTTGGCTCTGTGTGCTTTTCTGAATCTGCTCTCAACAAGTCAGGCCGCTGTTTGATTTTTTTCCAGTTAATCCCTCAGTTTCTGGAAATGCACTTATGCACTCATTGTGGTCATATGTTGGTTACTCAACTTCACTTTATTCCAAAAATGTTGGTGGTCTTTTCCTTGGACTTCTGGCCTGGGATTTTTAAATACACACGCATTCTGTGCCTCAGTTGCGTTAATGCTCCATAATATGTTCTCCTATGTTTACGTGTACTTCATTAATTCTCCCTAATTGAATACGGTGTGTTTTGTATTCAGCCTGACTGAGTCTCTCATCTCTCATTTATATCTTAGCCTGCACTCCTGATGAGGTAAGCAAGTGACGGTGAACCAGTGAGAATGGTTGCGAGGTGTTTAAGGGTTCGGCCCCCCTGAGAGAGATGGTGAGGGAGAGAGATGGAGAGTGGTCTCCTCTCTGATGGAGCACGCAGTGACTGTGATGAGCCGGGAGGCCGAGCGCTGCACTGACGAGATGCTGATAAACGGCTGTGATGGTAGGGAAGAAAGGTTGGCCCACGTTTGGTCCGTTAGATTAATCACTGCTAATGGATGAGGCTGTTCTCATTAGGGATGAGATGGCTTTTGGTGGGTTCTTCCTTACATTGCTAATGAAGACTTTTTTTTTTTCTTCTTTTTTTCTTTTTTTTAAATTTTTTAGGACACACAGTATGGTGTATAATAAAAGCATATTATGACACATTAATAGCGCTGTAACACTGGCACAGTCATATTTGATAACCATATTGCGTGCAATAACTACACTACTCATAAAGTTAAGTCTAAGTAGATGCAGAGTAATTCTTATAAGGGCCAATAGAAAAGGTGCAGTGTATGGCCTTTGATAATTACCTGCATTGTGAGGACAACGCGAGGGACAGACTTAATTTTCTTCCTCTTTTTTTTTTTTTTAAACTGCTTGTTGTGACACCCACATTTTGACTTGTTAATGTCAGCACTTTCCAATGGCAAGTCCATGCTAGTTCTCATCTAGAGCACTTGCTCAGTAATCTTTTAAATGTGCATTTTCAAGCGCTGCGTCTTTGATATGGAATCAAGTGTTGGCGTAATCTCAGTTCATCTCTAAACTCAGAGTGGATACAGCTCTTCTGTCGCAGGCTTCGGGGGCGTAGCGTGTTTGCGGCAAAGCGAGTCTAGATGCTCTCAATAGAGGGGAGGGAATTTGCATATCTGTTTGTTTGGGCCTGCTGAAAAGCCCTCAATGATTTATCGCAACAGGAAGCTCCAGGGTGGCTTTTCCAAATTGATTCCACATTGATTGACTGTCCCACCTTCAGAGAACTTAGCAGGACTTAAAGTGCAAGCAGAAAACAATTGCAGTGTCTGTGTGGAGTTTATCTCTCTCTCTCTTTCTCTGTCTGTCTGTCTGTCTGTCTCTCTCTCTCGCTCTCTCTTCCTCTCCCTCTCCCTCTCCCTCTGTCTGTCTCTCTCTCTCTCTCTCTCTCTCTCCCCCTCTGTCTGTCTGTCTGTCTCTCTCTCTCTCCCTTTCTCTCCGAGTGTGGATGTGTCTGTGTCTGTGTTCATGGTTTGGTGTATGTTTGTCTGTTTCAACAGTCAAACATACACCAATCATTAAATTGTAGTCTTACAAATGGAAACAGTGTTGCTAATTAAATGTCATCACAGAAGTAACTTTGACAATTATGATAAACCCTCAATGCAGCCAGCCGTCTCCACTCGAACTCTCCCGTTGTGTTTTTATCCTGCATCTAAAATGCGTCACAAACATCCCTGAAACTACTTAGTCCTGCCATTTACCACACGGTATGATGTAATGATCCCAATCAAAGCGCACTGCCAACATGTTGTAGTCATTTAGTGGTTTTGGGAGCCGTGATCTGAGAGGTGAGTGAATTCCCTCTGTTGGCCAGAGGGTGTCATTGCAGTACGATCTCAGCGTTCTGCTGTTGCTGTACTTCCCCTCGATTTCACACAGCCAAGCCTGTTAAAAATACACACCAGTCTTAACCTACAATTATGCACTATTTCAAGCAGCTGAGTTTTATCTGCCTCTTCTCCTGCTTTAAACGAAAACCGCTTCACAGATAGGACTGAAGCGAAAACTTGCTCCACGCTCCACAGTTCTTTTTTCCCCTGTAAAAAAAAGCCGAAGGAAGCTTTTCTGCTCATCTGAGGTAGATGTTGTATACTTAAGCCGACCGCAAACTAGCTGGGAAGGCTGTGTGCTGAGGTTGACCATGGGCCTTTGTGTTTTTTTGGAGGTGACGACACGGCAGCCCATGCAACCACACAGGCTTTTCTGTTAACCCGGCGTTGAGCTCAACATGACAACATTTTCTGCCCCATGCCGCTCGCTCTCAGAGAGCCAGATGGGTCTCAGTTCTCTGACGCCGTAGTCTGTAAACCTAAACTACCACTCTGAGAAAATTCACTTTTTTTTCCCTGGGCTTGGAGACAAGATTGTTGAGGATGGCGTAAAAAAACTTTGTTCTGTTTCTTTTTTGTTTCAAATGTATTTATTTACTTATTTGTTTACTTTTTGTTGATTTTTAGCTGATGCAGGGTTGGTTTCTTTGCACTTTCGGTTCGTGTACTGTGGTTTTCTCTTTCTTGTAGAAACAGTCTAGGGGATGAGAAAAGGAGTTCAGCTGAAGGGGAAAGAATGATGAAATATGAGGGAAGAGATAAAAAGGAAGAACTTATCTCTTGTTATTGTACATGAGTGGGCAGAGAGATGAGGCACATAGAAAGGTTATGAAGAGAGTGTGTTAGGCATCGCCAGTTCTCTTATCACCTGAGGAGTCTATACAGCCAAACAACTCTGGGTGTGTGAGTGTTGACGTTCACTGTAGTATGTTTAGAGTGTAAACCTCAGTGTGTGTGTGTGTGTGTGTGTGTGTGTGTGTTGTGATGCAGGTGTGCCGTGGCGTAATGCCCCGGGGGGACCAGCGAAGTCTGCGTTAGGACCCTGAAGAAAAGCGTTCGTTTTTGGCAGGAGGAGAAGGCCCCTGTGCCACCATGGCTCTTACTGACAAACACAAAGTGAAAAGACAGCGACTGGACAGAATCTGCGAGGGTAAGAGCCATCTCGCTCTGTCTCTCTCTCTCTTTTTATCCCCTCTCTCTCTCTCTCTCTCTCGTCGCTATCTCACTGTCTTCTTGCTCGAATATTTATATCTTGTTCCGAGACACTGAACCACAGAAAGCATCAGAAGCCTCCTTGACTGTTGTATCGCTTCATATTTTGGTCTTGAAAAGACAACATTTGAGTAACATTACACTTGGCTGGAAGTGTTTGTTGACGCACCGCTTGGCTTATTCAAATTTAAGCAGGATTATTATGGGAGTTGTTGAAGATCTCCATAGCTCTGTGGCGTGACGTGTAATGCGTATACACACATCGTGGGTACTAATTTCTCATTGTCTCTTTCACTATCTCGATCCTTCACACTGTGGTTACAAAGGAAACTTTCTCAAGTCCTCACGTGCCACTAGACTGCTTGACTCATGGCATCAGTGAGCCATGTTCATTCGCTTTTTTGTTTCTCTACCCATCACTGCTACTGTCTGTGGACATCTATGGAAACGGGCCCTCTGGGTTTATGGTAGTATGTGTACATTGAGGTAACACACATATTGTGTAAGGTCAAGACAAACCTTTTTTATTGTGGATAATGGGAGAGGAAGTACACAATCTGAAGATTTCTGACTGAGATTATTGGTCTCTGTCTTGTTTCTTGTTCTCTCACTCTGTCTCTCTCTCTCTCTCACACACACGCACACACACACACACACACACATCAGACTGCACTGGTTGTTTGAATCTGTGGTAAAGGATTGACTTTGTGTTTGCCATGATGTTTTCTAGTCAGTTGTGAAATTGTTTGACATATCTTCAGAAGTTTTTAAATGTTTTTAATGTTAATGATTTTTAATGAGATGGCTGTTGACTGGTTGCAGAGTCACAGAGTAAAACTGTTGCTGAAATGTTTTTGTTTCATTATGTGAAAATACTGCTAGGAACTGAAAGAAAGATAGAGACAGATTATCAGTAATTTTCTAATAATTTTCTTTCTTTCTTTCTTTTTTTTTTAAAAATGTATATCCTTATAGACTACTAAGCAATGACATATCCCCTGATTATGCTTAAATCCACAGCATGTTCAGTGTACTTGAAAGAGACACATTATCATTCAGCTCCATTCAGTCTGTGTGAAGGTGTTTATAGATAAGACCTGTGAGGTGGTGTTTTTTTTTAAGCTTGAGGGAGAAAAAGGTTTCATTTCCCTTGTGTCTTGATCCCCTAGAGGCTTTTTAAGCTCCCCGGATACAGCCCCCCCCCCACACACACACACCCACCCACACACCCACACAGACTTACACGTACTTCTTCTTAAGGCCAGCTCAGAGTGTGTCAGGCATGGCCACGGCAGCTCTGGAAAATGAAGTGAGACGCACCATTACCCCCTCTGCCAGTGTGTTTGTTTTGCCCAGATGATGTAAGTGCTTCACAGTGTTGTGTTTGTGAAACGAGGAACATATGTTGTACATCCAGTCCCTGTGCACTCTCTGCATGGTAGATCTAAGGAAGGAGCAGTGGAAGGCCAGTTCTCAAGAGGAGCAACCAACAGTTCTCAACTGAGTCACATTTGGGCCAACTTTTATCAAAGATCTGGATGAACTCATTGTCCTTAATGTGAAGTCAACTCTTTCACTTTAATACATTTTACCAAGGGTCATGTTACCTCTCAAATTTTGCTGACCAACCTACATTTCCCAGCCTGTACTGCATCTAAACAGTTTTTTTCTGTTTCTTTTTTTTTTTTGTGACCAGACTGGCTTTACCCGATCAGTTTAGAAACTGACTTTGTTGTTGAGTTTAGTCTGCCTGTTACAGAGCAATGGCAGGAACTCTCCTAACGCTGGCAGAACTGACGGGTTCACAGTTACCAGAATGTACATATCCCTCACAGTTCGGCCCCTGTGCATGTCCAGGCCTTTATGTCAGTTTAAAACATCGCTGGCAACAACATCATGTTGTACCTGGTCCTAACAGCTGCGGGTTGCCCGGTTTAACGCCGGTTCCTTTGTGCCAGCCTGCAGGGAGGAAGCCCTTTGAATAGCAGTTCAGAAACAGGGCTGTGATGTGACAGAAGGCCGGAGTAACAGGTGTGTCTATGATAGGTAGATGAGAAGAGCGTCTTCACCTGCAGATGCAGCACAGACGGAGCCAGGCCTTCCGTCAAACCTCCAGATGGCTCCTCTGCAGCCGAACCTGCTGGACGACGCGCTGTTGGCCATTGTGAGGGCGGAAGAAAACACAGCTTGCGATTTGTTCGCTGGCCAAAGGCAAGAAGGCATACTGTCTTCTGTGGCTTCGCTGCGAGGTGGAGAGATTTAAACTAATGATGAGGCTGGCGTGTGTGAATTTCCAGTCAAGGTGACAGGAGAGAAGTCTGGCTTACATGGTTCGAGTTGTTTATCTGCAGACTTGTGACAAATCCCAGTGGGTATATTTGTCTTCTAAGTGGAATCACCCAGCCTACATCCACACACATCAAACACAGACCTGTCTCAGTTGGCAACTTACTGAATTTATGATGTGTTTCCCCCTCGTGTCTGGATCCAAGGAAGAGTGTTTTCTCGATCTGGAAAGTTCCATGCTCACAAAAAGGAGAGAAAAGGAAAGGAAAAAAATCCTCATCCCTGTACTGTTCACAGAGTGAAACCGAATACACATTCATTTTTGCCATGTAAACAAACCTTTTTGAAGAGCTTTTCAACCTCTGTAATTATGCAACATTTTGGACAGATTTTTACATTTCAAAATTTGATTAAGATGTTTTGAACATGTACTGTCACAAAACCCACTAGAAAGGAAAGCATCATACACGAGCGCCATTTGGATATGAAATATTGCCGTGACTATGGAAACCCTTTGGCTAAATGACAGTGCTGATTAAATCATTACGCAGGCTGATGTGTGTTTTGCATAATCTAAGCTGCCTCCTGTAAGGAGTTTGAAGGCAGGGGAATGGTGTTTTTATCAAGAGCTGTTAGTTAGACTAATCAAAGCAACCACGGGGAATGATCGGCTTTAATTTAGCACCATGGTGGGAAAAAGTTCAATATCTTTCCTGGTGCAACCACTCAAGAATAGTGAACTTTTCTTGTAGTGAAATAGGGAAACAATTTTAAAGGAAAAGTAGTAAACACCCCCCCCCCCCCCCCCCCCCCCCCCCCCGGTTCTTCTCAGATTTTTTTTTTGCGGCTTAAATTAAACACAACCACTGGAAGCTCTGGAATAAAAAAACGCATGGCAGCTCAAACTTCCAGCAAGCTCCTTTTTTGGTTGTTTGTTTGTCTTTACATGTGTCTGGGATCACAGCTTGTATGAAGATTGTGAAGTGTTTTCTAAAATTGTAGCTTAAGGGCTCATGAGAGGCACTTTGTCTTTATTTCTCTGTTGTGGATGAACAGCATAGCATGCTGTTTGACTTAGTCCCCGAAAATCCAGAGGATCTAGTGTGCTAACTGCCTTTACTACCCCCAGCCCCCCCCCCCTCCAACCTCCCCACCCAAAGAAATTTGTTTTTTCCTTTCTCTTCTCCTCTTTGCTCCCTTCTCCAAAATGTAGAGCACTGCTGCCTCTTCCGTCTGTCTTCCCCATCTGTGCTTGAGCATGGGCCGCTGGGTTGTTAATGATGGGCAGACTGAGAGAAGGGCTGGAATCACATGGAGGAGAAGAGGACAAGAAGAGAAAAAAAAAAACAGTCACGGAACTGACCAAGCTCCAGAATTATGAAGCCAGTCAAATAAATTTAATTAATACATTCTGAAGCCAGTCACTGCTGGACATATAAAATACACTAAGGAACTTAACATTCAGTTATTTTCTAAAAGCAGACGGTTCTGGAGCCTGTGGAGTATGCAGGTTTCATCCAGTGATAAACTACCACATTTACACAGTGCAAGGGCATAGTCATTGGCTTAAAACTAGTACCATGTGTTTGTATCTCCCAAGACTCTGATTCAAATGAAGAGCAAGCCACGAGGCTTGTTAAAACTTTAATAAACTGTACAATCACTTTAATTGACTAGAATTTTTAAGTTCCCAGTCATGGTCCTAATTTATTAAGTCCTTTGAAAATTTAATGGCCAACAGTTCTTGCGGCCGAGCGTATTTAAATCATTCCCTCAGTCTCCATACTTTCCCGCTTGCCAAGTCCAGCCACGAGCATCATTTGCCCTAGAAAAACGGCCCAGTTCAATTGGAAGAGTCACTCTTCTCATGCGTTTGCAATGCTCCACTAAAAAAAAAAAAAAAAATTACGCTCAGCTGTGAAACATAAGATTTTCATATGAGCTTCATATCCCTGTTCTCTGCTTACAATCCATCTCCAACAACCTATAGATACTCTTGCAAACCATTTTCATACAACAACCGTTCAGTTACATTTCACACGGCAACACTCTGTAAGAATGAAAGCAAAAACTTGGCAGGTTGTCGCGATCATTAAAACCAAGTCGCAAGATTGAGAACTGCAGTAGCTGGTGGTGACAAACCAGATGTCAGTGGCCAGTAAATGTTGAAATGGAGCATTTGCATTCTTCTGTTTGTGCTCTTCTTATCGCAGCACTGTTGCATGTAACTGAGGCCAGATGTGATATTAATAATTTTGACAGGAAGTGGAGCTGTGAGGGGCATATTGCGCACGGGCTTATTAAAAAATAGTTATTGTTGCTGGTTGCCATGGAATGATGCAGCACTATGCATTTTACAGCTTGACAAACATGCAGGGAGTGTAAATCCTTGTCAAACCATTAAAGTACATTATGTCTGCAAGAAAACCAAAACAGTCCTTTTCACACATCAACTTCTGCATTGTTCTTTTTTTTTTTTTCTGGTGGACTTTGTATTTGCCACGATATGCATTTGTGGTTTTATTTTGTTTTCTGTGTCAGCCATTTTTATCTCTTGATCTGATTGATTTTTCAGGGTAATATCTAGGATAGAAGGCAGTCTGCCCCGATAAGGGTCTTTTAATGTGATGTGTCTGACCTCTGGAGCTGACCAGTCACTTTTGATGTTCTTATAAGGAAGCCCAAGGAAGGAATATCACAAAGGGGCATGGATAGACAACACAGGGATTATTAATAAAATACTGTGAAGCTTTTGTATGTAGGTCCCTGTTACTGGTTTCTATTTGTTTTTGAGTGTTTGTAGATCCAGCATGGTTGTTGGTAGTTCTGGACGTTGGAGTTTTAACCCTTCCCAAAAAATTATGGCTGAAAGACAAGAGACATTTGAAGGTAGCTTGAAGTGGGTGAGGTGTTCGTGTTGGCTTGTCCCCTCCCTCTTCGGATTAACATTGCCCTGCAGTGGATTTGCTGCATTCGCACACACTACATATAGACACTGTTTGGCTAAATGTTGTGGCCTGACTGCCTCCCTCTGGTACATGAGAGAATTATTCTGCACCCTCTCATCGTTATGCCGTAACTTCGCCTGTGGTCCCTCCTTCAAGGTTCTGGAGATAACGGCCAAGAGTGGACTGAACAAAGCCCTGTCAACAAGATGAGAAGGGAGTTTCTTTCTGGTTCAAGTGATGTCATGAGGGGGCCACTGACATTAAGCAGGTTTTATTTTGACTAATCCCTCGTGGCTGTAGCATGGACTAGTAAAACGGCCAAGGGGAAGGATAAACCCCATTGGATTAGCATGACCCCTCCTCCCCTCAGTCCATTGTCCCTCTTGTGTTTTTTTTTCTCCTTTCCCCCGAAAATGTACTCTCAATCCGTAATACACACTGTGTCTGTATGTACGAGTCAGAGTATGTACTGTGTAATACCTTATGGAGTAGGAACTGACCTCAGAAGGTGGGTTGTTTGTGTGTATACTCAGTAAATAGGTGTGTGTGTGTGTGTGTGTGTGTGTGTGTGTGTGTGTGTGTGTGTGTTTCCATGTGTGTGTGCACGATATCTCATTTTCTTCCTCACCACATGCTTGTGTTTCCGATGGTGAATTATTTAGAGTTTGTCAGCCACCATGGAGCCATATGATAGCATGGCCTTCAGGGAGGAAAATATACTTGTTGAGGGCCAGGTGAAACGATCCCTCTTTTTTTTTTTTTTTTTTTTCTTTGGACCTGCATCTCCCTTCCCTCATTTAAAGTGTAAGAGGAGATGTGAAATAGTATATCCTACTCTTTTGTGTGAGTGTGTGTGGTTTTTTTTTTTTACCCTGCCTCCCTAGCTACCCTCTTTGTTATCCATCACACACTAGGTTACAGTAGGTACTTGACTTGTGGTTCTTCGGGTAGCTGGATCGGAGAGAGAGGGAATAAGGCACAGCAGAACACATTGAATTGTTAGTGTTATCATCCAGACACGATTGCGGGGCGAAGGAATTCTGTGGACATTGGGAGTGACAGAGGGGCTTGGGCTGAGTCACTCCTGCTGCCTAGCTCCGTACTCTTTCCAGAATTTGGGCAGAAGTTCGCTTCTGTCGTATCCAAGGATGATCTGTATCAGTGGTACCTGGAGACACATAACCAACCTGCGTTGAGAAAGAGCTCTGTATGGGATTTGAATAGCCTCTACCCCAGGACAAATATGGCTGTGAGGGGCACGGTTCCGCCTCCTGATTACTACCCGTTTGACACTGCCTTATCTGCACAGCCTCCTGAGGATCTGCAGGGCTTTTATAGGGGCAACCAACACCTGCTTAGCAGATCATCCTCGCATTATAGGTTGTCCCTTGGGGGGGTCAGATCTGGTTGGGATCAAGGGCAAGCTAGGACTGCTCCTCCTGCCCCTGCTCCTACGCCTGCTCCTGCTCCACCTCCCCCGCCTCCACCTCCACCTCCTCCTCCTCCCCCACCCCCTCCCCCTGCTCACGAGATGAGCCGTTTGTATAGGGATTCGCTCTCTGCCAAGATGATTCCAGACGGTCAGCGCATTCGCAGTCGGGCTGCTTCTCCCGCCTGCTTCAGTATTGAGAACGCAGTTCCAAGGTACGCGGCCGAATCGGCCACTCTCGCTGGCCACTCTCTTTACACCGACATTAACGGGATTCCTTTGGACCCTCTCCACCCACCGTCCACCTGTATAGTGGTGGAACCTGTTGCTCCGAGTATGGATGGAACCCTTCCTCGGGGCATGTTGAGACATGAGAACCCTTCTGCCTACGGTGCCATGGCAAATCAGAGACTGCCCTATGACCCTGCGTATGATCCTAGCGCCGCCATGGTGGCTGCTACAGCAGCACCCCTTACAGCAGGAATCCCACCCCACCACCCTTCGGCGGCAGTTACTGTGGACCCAAAGCGGACTGTGGACCCAGGTTTTCTTGCCCTGCTGCGTTCTGAGGGCTTGTCGGAGAGCACCATAACACTTCTGCTCCAACAAGGCTTTGACTCAACAGCCATGCTGGCCATGATGGAGGACCATGATGTGCGCTCTGTGGCTCCCAACCTTGGCCAAGCCCGAGTCCTCTCCCGCATTGTCCTCAACTGCAAGACAGCGAATACAGGAACTACAGCCATTCGTGGTCGCTCAAACAGTTTCAGCCACCGCAATGACCTTTACATGCAGCCCCAAGCCATTGGCGTGGACCCCCAACTCATGCAGCAGCCCCCTAGCTCCCTGCAAACAGTCTCCCCCAGAATTGGAGAGTTCCTAGGGCGTCGGCCAAGCAGTGCCCCTTCCCAACATCTCCTCGAGACTACCACCTATCCGAGTGTTCGTCCGCTTGGAGGTCTCCCGGTCAGCCCTGGAGGTTACGGAGGTGCCCTCACTCAGCCCCGACCTCTGTCAGTGTACAACACCCACACAGGTCTGGCAGTGTCTGCCTTGCCTCAACAGCAACAGCCTACAGCCCCAGCAACACCAGGTGCAGCTCCCAAAACCTACTCCAGCACCTACACGCCCATGGAGCTTATGAAGAGGGCACCTAGTGTGCCCCACCTCTCACCTGCTCAGAGCCCCCACCACAGCCCCCAACTGCTCCGAAAAGGTGCTGCCGCAGTGGAGAATGCGGTCATCCCCACGACAACCACCCCTCAGCCACAGACCCTTAACCCTAACAACAAGCTGAGCCGCAGAACAGGACCTCCTGTCATCGTTTCGACCATGGCGTCCCCTGACACAAGTAAATGGTCTTAGTTAATGACCTCCATTTCTGTCCATTTCCCTTTTTTCCTTTTCTGTGCTAAATCTCCATTAGTTTTAGATCCTGGCTTATTCTGTAGTGCTGAGTGTGCCTGTCTTTGTAGAAGCAGTTGAATTATTTTGTGTGTTTGTTCAAGGTTTTGAAGGAGCTTGTTTGAAAGAGGTTGTTTTTTTTTCATTAGCAATGCTTCAGCGCTCTTTCATCACATTCTGTTTAAAGTGAAATTTGAATCCATTCACCAAAATGATGTGAAATGGTCACAATGTTTGCATGTTTACATTTCACACTTGATGTTAGGTGATATGCAGAGTCTAGTGAACGGTAAACATTGATGTTGGACTTGCAAAGCGGCTTTGGCTAAGAACGTTGTTTTTGGATCGTGAGACTATTTTTATGCCCTGTGCAGCGATGTTGTGCCATGTGCCTGAGGGATTCTGTTTTTGTAATCTCAACTGAACTTCCTGCTGAAGTGCCCAAATGGACTTGTCTTAGCCTTCCTTTTGGTGTCCTGCTGTGGACACCCCCCCCCCCTCCCCACCCCAGACAGGAATCATGCACATCGCATTGAATGTATGTAATTTACTCCAGAACTAATTTTCATTAATAGCTTAGTGGGATCAAATGTGTAATGTGTGTGTATGCTTGCTGATGTCATCATGTGCACGTGTGTGTGTGTGTGTGTACGTGTGTGTCCGCATGGTTATTTGTATTCAAAATTTATACACCAGTTTTGTTTGAAAGCTTCTAAATTATTCACAGAACGGATTCAAACGTGTTTTTAAAAAATGTGCCACTCTGGCATTTAGCGCCTGGTATTATTTATGCCATGTATTCTATTGCTTTATGTGTATGCATCTTAATTCATATGCAGTTAAGTTCAGGTACTTGATTACACAGATATAATTAGTGTAGCTCATATATCTGTACAAAACTTATAAGTACTACATATCACTGATGAGACTAGTTCAAAGTACTAGTATTTTTCTGCTGTGGAAATGATTATTAAACTGTGGGAGTTTTGGGCTAGTGTGTTGGGACACTTAGTTGACTTAAGGGACATGTTTTCCCTGAGAGTGTCTCGTTGTTCTGCTTCCAGATTATTATAGCGACGTCATGTCACACAGAATACATCCAACTTTATGCTTAAACACAATCTCCCAACAAATAAACACATAAATAACAGTAATCTCATGGATGAGCACCACACGGGGATAATAAAAGAAGACTGGTCTGAACCCAACATAGTCATAGTGTTTTAGGAGTTTTGTTTGTTCGACAGAACACTGACATTCCCCATTTTACTCTAATGCTGTCGTAATGAGAACAGTTAAACCTACGGATCCCATTAGAGGTAATTGGATACAGTGGAGCTTCGTGGCCAGGGTTTATTATTGCTTGTTGTTTTTTTTTTTTCTTCTTCTTTTTTAACAGCCTTGGATATCTGCACAGAGGAAGCTTTGAGGAGCGGAAACTTTATTGTTAACAATACCATTTCAGTTTCATTACCATCTTCCCGCCATCACATCTAACCAAACTGTAATCAAATTATTGTTTTAATTTCCCCCTTCATCACGGTAGCCTACATCTCTGCTGTCCCTGCAGGCTAGCAAACGAGGTTTTTTTTTTTTCCTTTTTTTCCTCCTGTAAATAATACAAAGTGCTTAAGCTGTAGGGAACATTTTTAGAATTACCAGGAAACTTTCACGTCGCATACAGAGAATAAAGCTTTGACAAATAGAAGCTTCCTGTCCCTTGGTTAAAAATTACATGCTTCCTGCTAAAGATGTTTAATTCTCTTATCTGGCTTACAAATAAAAGAATTTTGGCAGAGAGCAAGAAGGGGAGAGAGGCAGGCACATGTCGTAAATGAGGTCTTCCTATAGTCAGATGTTGTGGCATTGCGTACTGATTTGGATGCATTATGCATGTTCTTAATCAAGAACACCCCATTTGGGATGCTTAAGAAAAGGCTGTATGGTGGTTCATTAACCATGTGCTTTGTACCATTACTGTTTGTTGTTCGGTTGCAGATAAGCGTCCTTCATTAAGTGGATTGTTGGTGGGTACTCACTGGGTTGATACCAGGTCAATAGTAGATTTTTTGTGCTTGATTTACCGTGTAAAGTGTCTTAACGGGGTTCACAAAGGCACATTGTGAGACATTTCTCTCTCCTCATTTCTCTCTCTCTCTCTCTGTATTGGGTAGTAATAAGTGAAATTGGGTGGGGGGTGTGGTAGCGCCCTTTCTTACTGTTTTTCCTAATAAAGTGATCTCCTATTGAGCTCTATTCTCTCTTCATGGGGGTCTTGGAGGGTGGATTTGAAGATCGGTAAGATGGTGGACACATTGTTTTCCCTCTCTCTGTCTCTAACGCCAGCCTCCACCTTCAGTCTTGTGGCAAATGAATCTCCTGCCCCCCACCCCCAACATATGCCATTTTTTTTCTTTCTTCCTGGTACTCAAGTTAAACATTCTTTCAACACAACAAACTCATTTGCATGCGGCCGACATTTGTTGCTTCAGTAATTTCATCTGATAATGGGCAGACCGAGCCGCAGATCTGAAAGCGTACCCCTTAATTGTGTGTTGCTAGGCAACCAGAATTTTTGGTTGTAATCACTGACAGATTATCTTTTCATTTAAGGGAGAAGAAAGGTTTCACTTAAGAGACCTGTGAAAATCACTCGATATTTGCATTGTATATACGTGTTTATTTAAAAAAAGAAAAGAAAAAGAGAGATGCGTTGGAGAAGAGGAGAAGAAATAACTAGGTGAATGAAAACATGTTTCCATAAGCACTTCCTTAGGCTGATTAAATCTTCTTAAATTGAACAGTGTGTTGTTTGAAAACATATAAAAGATTATTAGTCTAAAAAAAATTTTTTTTTTTTCTCCAGATGCATGTAGTCGTGAAAGTTTAAATACCATAATTAAAAAAAATCCTGGCTGATGTAAGTGTAAACATGATGATAATAATGTAATCTGTCATGCCAAATAGTGCTGTGCACTAATGAACAGGTGGGAGGGCCCTGTAGGGAACCGTACATGCACTTGCATCGTCTTGGTTGGCCAACGTCGTAAGAAGCGCATTAACAAAACCATTTAACGATTGCATCTCCCTGACGAGAGAGTCATTTGCTCATCTGCCCAATCTGAGGACATCCACCAGGTTCGCATTGGCCATGGAGTTGTCAGTCAGCCGGATAGACAACAGCACAGGTCAGTAGTATCACGTGAAGACCGGGGTAGGATGGATATTTCAATATTTTCCGCGTTTGCGTGTGTACGCACCTGGGCGGTTTGTTGAGTGGACGGGCGTGACACGTGACCGAGCGAAGGTTAATCCGGCCCGAGGTGAACATCCTCTGTTTGGCTTTTCTTGAGAGGAGATTTAAGGAAGGGAATGATAGGAGAGAAGAATAGACGGAGGGAGGGTGGAGGGCTGAACCAATTCTGAGATTTGCGTCTGCACTCGTGGGTTCAACGAGCACACTGGGAATCGGGGGCATCTGTAGGAGGCGTTAATTGGCTAATCCTCTCCTCTCTTTAAAGACACGCTCAACTGTAAGATGGAGGGGCGGTTTAAAAAAAAATCCAGTCTCAGATTGGAGCCTTTCACGCTGGCTGATGGTTACGTAACCTTCCAGAAGAGTGGTCCCATGTGGCCTCCAATGAGATTTTAATTTCCAGTCCCCAGTTTCCAAGGACACCCCACAAGGCTGCCATGGCTAATGTGCTGGCAGATGTCCTTGGTTTGGAGTGTTGTGTTGTGACGTTCAAACTCTCTTTGTCTGAGGATATACTCAGTAACATGCAGGTGGATGTGAGAGTAAAGAGGGTTGCAGTGTCATTTCTGTAAATAGATATCTATAACGATTCACTGAAAGGACTTTGAGCGAGCTTTGAATGGATCCTTTTGTAATCAAATCCACTGTTAGAAACATTGCTTTATGCCAATGCTGCCTGACTTGTTACTTAGTTAGTCATGAGGTGAGCCACCTTAACTGTTTTTTTCATGGGCTTCAGGTTGTGCCTGCCCATTTTTTTTTATCTGAGACTGTAGAAAAAAGCTCATACATCCTCTCAACTCTTTTCTTTTCTCTCTTTTCTCTTTCTTGTCTGTGCATCACCTGACAAAGACAAAGGCCCTATTTGCTTTAGTTAAAATCAGACTTTTGGTTAGTTTCCGAGTGAAGTTTGGTACTAGCTCTGCAGTGTACTGCAGTGTACTTCAGTCTGAGCTAAACAGGGAAGGTCATGGAGTAGGTGACTTACACTTCGACTTACCTGTCCAGAACATGGGATTAGACCATGAAAATCTCTGTGACCATCTGTATGTGCGTGTGGGAGAGTCTGTGTGTGTGTGTGTGTATTTGTGTGCACGTGCAAATCCACACTGAGTTAGAATCTAATCTTTCTGATATGAATGAAAGTCGACAAATCCCTTCATCTCTCTTCTCTTTCTCTTGTACACCCGCCCCCCCCCTCCCCCCCCACACACACTTTTACTCACTCACACATGCTATCACTCACTCCTCCATTTATGTTTGCATATTTGCACTGTGTTGAAAGCTTTTCATAAATGCTGAATCGTTATGCTTTTTTTTTTGCTGTACTGTATCATAATTTGATTAGCATTCACTAGACTGACTTGGTTGTCTATTTGGGATTTACATTCGTGGGAGAAAGTTGTATTCTTGGCCAGATATCAGGAAAAATTAATTTCCAGAGGTCCCTTTTGTGTTCACATTTGGTCATTGCAAAACCACATCCACTCTCCAGATAAACTGCATCTGTTGCGTAGAGTTGGTTCACATGACGTGAGAGACCACCTGCACTGTGGGGACATTTGGACAAGCAACTGTTATTCGTCCTTAATCTGCGGTCCACGCACGCAGCCAATCACACGCAACTGATCTCAAAGCCTGTTCTTTAGGTGTAGGTACATTAACTCTCTGAATGAGGTGGTCCATTACCCTCCAAAGGCGAGCTAGACAGGACTAGATCTCCAAGCTGGAGCTGAGATAATGTATGGTGTTGTCCCCAGAGGAAAAGCAAGCAGCCGGCCAGTGATGTTGTCAGTCCTGTAGGGGGATCGGCCTCCTTGAGTCGAGTCGTAATATTTTACAGCCTTCACTCTAGCCGCAGCCGTTATGTCACTTTTTCCAGTTTCGTCCACCACGAGCACTGAAATAAGGCTCGTATTGTAAAAAGAAACAATAGGGTGGGAAAGAGACGCACTGGGCAGTCTATCAGCATAGGAGACAGTCAGAAGAGAGCAACAGTGTAAAAAAACAAATATGTGTGTGTGTATGTGAGAGAGAGAGTGTGTGTTTTTAATAAAATTTCTCTCACTACTTCAGCAGCTGGAATTCTCCACCTGAAACTGGTATTTCCAGTCCAGTACTGAAGAAAACTGGTGTTTCCAGTCCAGTATAGAAGAAAAGATGATGGGGTGGGGAAGTGGGGTAGGGGGGTTAATAGTGAGATCATGAAAACCAACGACACAGCTGTGAGGGGAAAAAACAGGGAGAAGATGCCAAAGATCTGCCCTCCACCTCCCCAACACACACACACACACACACACACACACTCTCTCTCTCTCTCTCTCTGGTGGCAGTCAGGTCAATGTGAATTATTCATTGCCTGAAAATGAAAAAGCTCATGGATATTGAATGGCCACACAAAAGCAATGTATAACCAAGTGGTTTGTTTTTTATTTCTCCATCTCTTTTCTCCCTCTCCGAAGAAAGCACGATATCTCTGAGAATCCATGAAAGACAAACAGGTTGTTGTCATAGTCTTTGACAGTTACATGTTATATTGAGACAGTATTCAGTGATGATGATCCATAGAGAAACGCTTTATCGAATACGAACAATTTCTGTTTGTTTTGTCAGTATTTTTGGCACTCTGTGACCTGAACCATTTTCTGAAATTCTTTTTTCTTGTTTACTGCCGACAGGAGTCTTCTTCCACCTTTGTCTTTGTGTGTTTATCTGAAGGCTCAGAGAGATTTGCCTCCCTTCACCTTTTTTTCAGAATCATTTATGAGTTTGCTTCTTGCTTTGATATAGAAGTCTCGCAGGATAAGCAGCTGAAATCTGTGCTTTTTCTTTTTCCTCTGCTTTGGCTGTCACATAATCTAGTATATAATTTTAATTCTTACTTAGACTCTTATTGTCAACACTATTAGCTAGTATTTCACTGCATAACAAAGTAAGCATCGACAGCATTGAAAAATCAACAGAAAATCAGACATAATTAGTGTGATCATGGTCTCCTGAGGAGATGGAGACTCGAGAACATTCTCAGTTATTAGAGCATTCGTGAGTCCACGTGCTATGCATTTGTTTTCTTTAATGAGGGTACTGGAACGTTCCGTCTGAAGAACCGAAGGTAAAATAACCTAGTCTCGCTACGGGAGAGCGGTTTCTAAAATAAGGAATAATTCTGCTAAAAGAAAAACAAAACAAAATGAAACAAAAATTCCCCTGACCCACACCCCCACCCTCCACCCCCCACCCCCAATCTTAATATCAGATCCATGCACAGCTTCCTGGCACGAGCTCTCTGTGTGTAGTCATAGTGGGCCAGGCTTATCGTGACCTCCTTTTGCCCTTTTCTTCTGTGTGTTATTACCTAGCTGTACTGTTTAAGTCATTAAAGTCCATTTTCAGCTATTCTGGGAGTGCATTGGTTCAGAGGCAGTTACACTGGAATGCCTTTTAATAGGCCTGTGGAGCCACACACACAAATACCAAAGGTGCTCTCTGGAGTCAAGGGGAGGGAAAAGAAAGTCAGGTTCTCTTCACTGGGAAAGTATCTGCATGTTAGGTCTGCACTGTGTTATAGGGAATGGGGAACAGTATTTCTAAGTTTGAGAACTTGGAGCGTGTTACCTGTCAGTCGAGGGATCTTGTTAGTTGAATGGTTGGTTTCATAGAAGATGATGTCATAATACTTGATTGACAGGTCGTGGAATGGGGGGGGGGGGGGTCGGGTTTTCGTTGCAAGGATCATGTGACCTATCTGTTGCCTTTAATTTATGGAAAAAGGCAGAGCTTGTTCTGACTCAACAAATGTGAAATCCCATCTGTTTGAGGTGGGTTAGAGGTTTACGATGACGAAAACGGACACTGTAGAGCTCTGGTAACTCTAAACCCGGTGTTCCACACCATAGGCTTACTGACAGGACCCGTAAGTCCTGATGTCTTTATTATAATTGAACACAGCTGTGTGAGGGAGTGAGTCAGGCTTGGCCTAATGGATGGCAGAGGGAGTGGGCCTTGTTACGCAGCTCTGTGCTGAGGCCCTGTGGAGCTCTGACGGGAGGACACCGCAGCTCCGAGCTGGGGCCCATTGTAGCTCCGCTGTTGGGACACTGCTGGACGGGGAGGGGGGCCCTCTGCCAGGCCAGATGGCTTGTGTCACAGGAAAGAGAGAGAGAGAGAGCCAGGAGAGGAGGAGAAGGAAAATGAGCCAGAGGGGTCCTCCTTAGGGACCTCGCATCTGGGGCCCACCTGCAGCTGGGCCTGCTCGCCCGCTCTCTCACGCTCACTCTCTCCTCCTCTCTCTCTCTCTCTCTCTCCCCTCCTCTCTCTCTCTCTCTCTCTCTCTCTCTGTCTTTCTTTGTGTCTCTTTCTCTGTTTATCTTTCTCCCTCTCAGTGACTCGTTCTCTTTATCACTCAGTGTCTTTTTCGTTTGCTCTCTGTTGTTGCTGTCTATCTGCTATTTGGACTGCTCCTATGTTTCAGAGGGGAGGTGGGTTACAGTGGATGCTGTATGACTGGTCTGATTTGTGGATGTAATGCTCATATTTCAGCAAGTTTAGCATGCTTCTGGGCTGGGTGGAGCTGCTGCTTATTTGTGTGTGTGACTGTGGTGTGAGTCAGAGGAAAGAAAAATAGAGAGATGCAGTGAAGCATTATTGTATGTTATTACTGTGCCAGCAGTGTTGGTCTCTCTCTCTCTCTCTCTCTCTCTCTCTCTCTCTCTCTCTGAGGATAATGCAGTGAGATGTTCTCTAATTCCAGAGGCGGTGAAGGCTGTTTTGTTTCTGTAAATTTAGTTTGTCTCAGACAGACTCCTCATGACTCCTCCATCTGCATTCCCATGGTTCCCCCCCCCCCTTCCTCCATCCATCCCTCTGTCCCTCCATCCATCCACCCTGAAAGAACTGGGGAAGAGAAGGGAAAAAATGAGCACAGTATTAGGGAGGGGAGGTAAAGAAAACAAAAACGCTGGAGCTGGCTGTTGTCATAGCATAATCAGACCGGGGGGCAGGTTGTGGTATTGGGGGGGGAGGGGGGTGGCGCTCTATGTAAATGGGGCCAGGGGGTGTTTACCCTGAATGGGGCCAGCACAGGTGGGCCATAGAAGCCTGGAGGAAGGCGGGAAGCGGCAGATAAATATTCAGACGGCGAAGGTTCAGTGCTGGGGGACGTATTGGCGAGGTCAGCTATCTCATTTTCACATCCTTTATCGGGATGCTGGTGAGGTGGGGGGCAGGAGGGGGGAAGGGGCTTTGCCTTCTGTTTGCCCCCTTACACCCAAATCACACTCACCTCTGTGAATAACACACACTCAAACACACACATGCGCCCGCACAAATATACACATGCGTGTATACACACTGTCAGACATTGCAAAGACACCCCTCTTCATAGTCACTCACATACTTCATACACAAACACACACACACACACACACTGACACAGAAGCCTTTTGACTTTGCCTGGATTACTGAGAAGGAGAGGAAGGAGAAAAGATTAGCAGGATCAATAGTTGCCAAATCTCTTATCAGCTGTACAAATAGAACACAGAATACTGTGTGTGTGTGTGTGTGTGTGTGTGTGTGTGTGTGTGTGTGCAGGAGTGTGTGAAGTGAGCTTTTATTTATATATTTTGAACTTTGCAGGGGAGTCAGTGTTTTGTTGTAATTGATTTCATGTTGGTGACTTGGTCAGAACCGTCACGCAAGTTCAGATGACATTTCCATTGGTTTTCTTTTTCTTTCTCACCCGTTTATCTCCTAGTGTTACGTTTCTCCCATCTATCCATCGGGTGGAGCGTCAGAATCCTTCGCAGATTAAATCCAACGATTTGAACCAACGTCCCTGTGGGAAAACAAACTGGAGTCGTCGGACTTGTATGTCAGCCGTAGTCTGTGAATCAGGGGGCTCCTTTCCCCCGTCTGCTTTTAAAGGCCTTTAAGTCATTTAAACAATGAGGATCTCCTCACCCTGTATTGCTCTCTTTATCTGATTCTTCTAAGCCACACTCAAGATTTGTATTATCTCAGGTTAAGGGGAGCCAGAAAGCTTGTAGTGTGGCATGAAAAGAAAAAAGAAAGAAACGAGTGTGTGTGTGTGTGTGTGTGTGTGTGTGTGTGTGTGTGTGTGTGTGTGTAGAGTGAGAAAGAGGCTTTATCTGAACGTTGATTGGTTACTCTGAGGCGAGCGGCAGTGTAGAGTGTGACAGTAAAAAGGTGTATAGTGTTTCAGCAGCAGGTGGCGGATGTTTGCCCCATTTCCCCCATAAGGCTACTCACTCTGAGCGAGTCATTGAGTTGACGGACTTTGAACCACCGGTAATTCTTAGCATTGGTTTGAGAGTGTGACAGGAGAGGTCAGGGTGTCCAGCAGGTTGTTAACTGCTGAGTTGTTTTAAGGCTGTAGTTGGTCTGTTTACAGCTGTAATGGGCTTGAATAGAGCAGTAGGAGTGTTTGGAAGGCTGTTTATCATTAATTACGCAAAGCACTGCCTCACTGGCCCTTTACTGTCACTACCACAGTGACCTCAGCACAGACACACTGCCAGTCACCCTTAAACACACAGTACAGCCTACCGCCATGCTCTGTGTGTGTGTGTGTGTGTTTCTGGCTGGTAGTAGGATGCTTAGTGTGGTTAGATTCTCCCTGTAGACCCTGCTGTGCAAATCTGTTCTCATTAGCGTCTCTGTGACTCCTCAAAGCTTCCCAATGCGTAGAAACATGAACACCTTCTGAGAGTGAAATCCACTCCTCTGTCTGTGTATGTGTGTGTGTGTGTGTGTGTGTGTGTGTGTGCCATTGTTGATTGAGCTTATAGTGTGTTGCCTGCTTCAAATTTGCACCTTCCCCTTAGTTCTTCTCTAGTGCCAGTGTCTTTCACTGTGAGGCATTTTCTCTCTCTCTCACACACACACACGCACACATACACAGAGAGAGATCCTGTGTTTTTTCCCCATTTTCCTTTCTGACTCAAGTTTGCCCTGACACATTTGAAATTTTGTGAGTGTGTGTGTGTGTGTTGTAATCTAAAGGATGCATAACAATCTGAAATAATCTCCCTGGTTTCCCTTCGCTGACGGGCCATTTGGGTGTTAGTCTGGAGTTCTAATTTACCACTGAACTGGTGCTGGTCATCCAAACTGTTGTCAGTTTTTTCCTTGTTAGTCTAAATGAAAACTAGACTTTGCACATCACCCCTCTGAAATGTTCAGTATGAAACTGGACTTCAGACTGATTAGGCCCATAGCTTTACTGTCCACTGAAGATGATGGAGAGACGAGACTTTGAGATGGAGGAATGACGACATGCCCATGGACACGGCACTGAGCCCTGACCGCTGCTCTGTGTGCTCCATCCTTCCGGGTGCCTGTCGACTGTAATCGGTTTGGGTGCGCGATGGTGGTTAGTTGCTCTTTGTGTGTTTGTCACGGTTGTCATGGAGACCTTCAAGGTGTGGTGAGAGCATGGACAGGATTACACTAGGCCAAACACTGTGTGTGTGTGTGTGTGCGGAGGAATATGCCAGTGCATTGACTGGAGGGAGGCCAGTAGCAGCGCCATCCTTAAATGTTCAGAAATGTCCATCATTAAATGCCCTCCGCCTCCTTCTTTTGTCAGCGTAGGACAACTGTTGGTCAACGATGTCATTCTTCTTGATGTAACATAGGACCATGACATTTCGACTCTTATTTGTCTCTGTGTTTTTTTTCAACTGTAAAGAGCTGCGTGGTATGGGGTGTGTGTGTGTGTGTGTGTGTGTGCGCGGTGTGCGTATATATAGTGTGTGTTTGAGTGCGAACCAAAGCAGCAATATGAACACCTTCCGATGCACAGGTGTGTGTGTGTGCATGTGTTTCTGTCTGCAGGTGTGTGTTAGTGTGTGTATTACACTCTGAGTAATGTGCCTCTCTGTCTAAATAGCAGGCGGGTCAGAGAGGTCCACATGAAAGTGAAAAGGTAGAAGAGGAAACAGCATAATTACAGGGAGAGAGAGAGTGAGTGAAAAGGAGGGGGTAGAAAAGGGGATGAGTGTTCTGAAAAAAATTGCTGTGAAGGCCAGATCACAAATAAAACATTAAAAAAAAGAGAAAGAGGAGGGAAAAAAAGAAAGGGAGGGAGGGAAGGAGGGAGGGAGGGAGAGACGGACGGAGGGGGGGAGAAATCGAGCCTGTGAAGCAAATAGAAGAGCTGTTCATATGAGCCCGAAGCTTCACATATTAAAACTGGCACTCCACTCGTTTTTTTTTTTCTTCCTCCCTCCTTCCTTTTAACTGCCCTTCTTTTTTTGCCTTTCCTTTTCTGAAGCGAGACAAAGACAGAGAGAGAGAGGGAGAGAGAGGGAAAACGCAGCAGCAGCAATCGGCTAAATGGTCAGAGCAGGAAGAGTGGGAAGAGGCTAAACGAGGGATATTTTTTTTTTTTGTTCTTTTTCCACTGATTGCTTTGCCAGAGTGCAGCTTTTGCTTCCTGGGAGATAAAAAAAAAAAAAAAAAAAAACGGACAGAAGCCTGTTTGAGACTCGCTGCCATCTGATCGCAAGACCCCAGTGCCTGTGTGTGTGCGCGCGTGTGTTCACTCTGGGAGTGTGTGT